>NW_026889761.1:10140000-10700000 GCF_033153115.1 Saccostrea echinata
TATACTTTTAATTTGGGAGCGATTAAAAATAAATTTACACACAAAACAAAAACAAAAAAACAAAGTCGATATGAATCTTTTCTTGATTTTTCAAAAGCTTTTGAAATAGTCAGGAGATCAGCAATTTTTCATTAAAAAAAAAATGTTGATGTTAGTATATCACTAGTGATCAATTCAAGCATGAATAAGCGATTGAAAAGATTATTTCTAGCGCTAGAATAATGTTTGCATGCAAAACAGAAATTATACACATCTTTGTGTTTTCCATATGAACATAAAGGACTGTCTATAATATTTTGTTATATAAACTCTAGTACAGTTTACAGTAATGACTTAGCTTAATATGAATGATATTGGTATATCGCTTACCAAAGGAAAGGTTGGAAGATGAATTAATTGAGATGGCTTCTCTGACACTCACTTCAGACTTTGTCTGAAACAAAGTATATGTAATGGACCTTTAACTTTGAATTTTGATGGTCCGACTGATCCTGAGCAGGTGAACTAAAACACCCTTCCATTTACTTAAATGAATTCAGTTGACATGTATTATTTCCATTATAATCTTGATAAATCCTAAACTGTTTCAATTTCTATGTTTGTTTTATGCTATCCTTTTACCATTTCACGCAGGCAAGCTCTGTAGTTTCTTGTCCTATGACGACAAGAATCCCTCATTGGTTTGAATGTTTAATAAAATGTGTTGACAATGCGACCGTTGGGACGAGCGCAGTTTTCTATTAATGCATATCTATTCATTTTTAACTTTGATCTGCCATCTTCAAACGGCACACGACGTCGTATGTTATATGCATTTCCATAACAAGGTCTAAAAAGTGCTAATCATTTAAATATTAAATCTACTATCGATATAATGCAATTATCGATTAATTCAAGGTGAGTTTATTTTTCGGTGATATTTTGTTGTTACAGCGATAATTTAGCTAGCAGCGAGATGCGTTTTCTTTGCTATGTGGGTTTCGAGGTTATTGCAGAAAAAAAAAACATTTTGATCAATGTGCACAGTGCGAATTTCCTCCTCGCCTAGTCGTTGCTTTGGGAGATCGCACTCCAAGCGGTGCACCGCTCCTCTCGCTATAAAGCTATTTTTGTTGCAAATTCTCCAACATTCGCTCAATAGTCTTCTGAACTTTCTCCATCAAAACGCAAATAAAAGCAATGGGCCAAAGTTGTAATAAAATATTTTATAACTTTTAGAAGAAATAGCTTACTTTGTATTAAAAATAAAAAACATTTTTCATACCTTTACACTATTTTTGAATTCTTTGGGGTTCCCTTTTCTTTGAATTAGACCAGGCTTGGGGCGAATTACATTGTAAAGTAATGCATTACATTACCATTTCTTCAAGAATTTTGGCATTAAATCATCATTACCATTACTCTACTCAGTAATTTCTTAAAGTAATGCGTTACATTACCATTACTTTAGTAAAGTAATGCATTAACATTACCATTACTTTTGGGTTTTCTAAAAACAGAAATGCAAAACTTGTGCAACTATTTTCATAAACATACACTCCACCTCTTCAAAACTAAATTTGATGGATTTTAATTCAAATTTGATTTCAAGTACTTGTACTTATTACACTGTGAATAATTTATATATATATTTATTATTCATTTGAAGTTCAAACTTTTCAATTGCCAAAAATAATAAAAAAAAAACATGAACAATATGCACTTTTTGTTTAACTACTGAAGTCATAAAGCAATTTAACTTTTTGGGGCACTTTAACCCCTCCGCAAACTATCTAAATTAATAAGACATAGATTGTTTGGATCTAGGTCCTTATGAAAAAAATTAAATTCTTTGACAAACTTGTAAAAAGGGTTGGACAGATGTACATTTTGGTCTGCTGAAAGAATAATTCCTGTATTCTATTCCTTTTGCCATTTTGGTATGTACAATGGATTTGTTATGGTCAGCTCAATTTAAGCTAGACCAGCCCAATTAATGTTTCATAAACACAGTCAGGAGGAATGGACTGGTTTTTGGATCACTTCTCAAAACAATACATTGTTTTAATTGTTACATAACCCAAGAGGCATTGTGTGTTTTAATGATGTTCTATAAAAAGGTGACAATTATCACTTTATAGTGTACATTAATTAGTGTACCTCATACTTGAAAGATTTTTTAAAGGATTTTTTCAAAACTTTTTAAATATTCTTTTACATTAAATCTTATCTAAAATAAGTATGAAAATTCAAATCAGTTGTAACTGTACTTCCAACAAAGTATAAAGTATATATAAATAGATGCAAATATTTATTTAAATAGGGTAACTTTTTTCATTCATTTCTATCATTTACCAAAACTTTTTAATCTAAATAATAATTCCAAAGTCCTTTTTTATTTCTTTAAAAAAGGTATATACAAAATAATGCTTTGTAATGCTATGTAATGCCAGCATTATTCTTGATTTGAGAAAGCATTACATGTAATGCAATTTTTGGCATTACACATTACTAGCATTACTTCAAGCTAAAGTAATGGATTGTAATGCATTACCATTACATTTAGCATTACCCAAGCCTGGATTAGACAAATGTAATTCTGCAAACTTGGTAACGTTACTTACTTGTATATTCATGAAAATATTTTGAGACAATGCACTTTTCCAAAATTGATGGTAATAATAAATTAGTGCAATATTTTACTTTGAAATTTTTATATCTTGTGATTGGTCATCAACAAAATTATTTTGTTAAAATCACTCTCATTATACACACAAGTACTCTGAAGTTGATATAAAAAGGCTGCTGGAGTTCCTCATTGACAACATTTATGTAGTCTTTTGAGACCAAGTCTTCCATCAAACTGTTAGAATTGCAAAGGGCACTCATTGTACTCCCTTATTAGCTGACCTGTTTTTATATTCCAGTGGAGCAGAATTTATTCAAAAACTTCCACATGAGAAGAAAACTTTTGCTGTGGCTCTCATCCCCACATTCAGATATAAAGACGACGTTTAATTACCTCCATTCATACATCGATTCTATATATCCCAGTGAACTCGAAATAAAAAGCAAAACAGAATCTGACACATCTGTTTCACATTGGATGTTTAAACTGACTGTAGACGATAAGTGCAAACTAACAACTAAAACGTATGATAAACGAGATTTATTTAGCTTCTCCGTCCTCAACTTTCCTTATTTATGTTGGTAATATTCCGCTGTCACCTGCATATGGTGTTTACATCTCCCAGCTTATTCGAGACTCAAAAGCAGTCTCAATCAATATTAAAACTGAGGCAGGATACTGACAAATAAGCTGATGTTACAGGATTTCAATAACCTCGTTTAAAGTCATCTTTTTGCAATTTCTATGGTCGTTTATAAAGACCATGTTAGCAAATATAACCTATCATTATCGTATTTTTGTTTCAAACCAATTGTTACTTTATTTTTTAGGCCACCTGAGTCACTCAGGTGACTTATTGCTATCTGTTTTCGTTCGTCGTTCGTCGTCAATCGGTCGTAAACTTTTGAACATTTTAAGCTTCTTCTCTGGAACCACTGAACCAATTTCAACCATATTTGGCATATGGCATCTATGAGTGAAAGGGAGTAAAAATTTTGAAATTCATGGCCCCTGCCTCCCTGGGGCCTGAGGGGTGGGGCTAAAACCATCAAAATTAATGCAATCTTTAAATATCTTCTCCTTTACTCCTGGACATCAAGCAGTCAAACTGTTGGCAGGATTGTAATAAGCATTGAGCTCTCTACCAAAATAGTGAAATTCATAGCCCCAGGGTCAGGGGTTCTGGTCCTAGGATGGGGCTCTAATGATTATATAGTGAAAATGCATTAATTCTTTAAAAAATCTTCTTCTTTGCTCCTGGGTATTCAGCCGATGAACTAAGTACATAGTTATGATGAAGAAGAGTGCCTCTTCCAAAATGTGAATTTCATGGCCCCTGGGTCAGGGGTTCAGGTGTTAGGGCGGGGCTCTAATGATTATATAGTGAAAATGCATTAATTCTTTAAAAATCTTCTCCTCTGCTCCTGGGTATTAAGCCGATGACCTAAGTACACAGTTATGATGAGAAAGAGTGCTTCTTCCAAAATTGTGAATTTCATGGTCCCAGGGTCAGGGGTTCTGGTGTTAGGGCGGGGCTCTACTGATTATATAGTGAAAATGCATTAATTCTTTGAAAATCTTCTTCTCTGCTCCTGGGTATCAAATAAAGTAACTAGGTACATAGTTATGATGAGCAAGAGTGCCTCTTTCAAAATTGTGAACTTCTTGGCCCCAGGGTCAGGGGTTCAGGTGTTAGGGCGGGGCTCTATTGATTATGTATAGTGAAAATGCATTAATTCTTTGAAAATCTTCTTCTCTGCTCCTGGATATTAAATAAAGTAACTAAGTAAATAGTTATGATGAGCAAGAGTGCCTCTTCCAAAATTGTATATTTCATGGCCCCAGAGTCAGGGGTTCTGGTGTTAGGGCAGGGCTTTATTGATTGTATAGTGAAAATGCATTAATTCTTTGAAAATCTTCTTCTCTGCTCCTGGATATTAAATAAAGTAACTAAATAATAGTTATGATGAGCAAGAGTGCCTCTTCCAAAATTGTGAATTTCATGGCCCCAGGGTCAGGGGTTCAGGTGTTAGGGCGGGGCTCTATTGACTATATAGTGAAAATGCATTAATTCTTTGAAAATCTTCTTCTCTGCTCCTGGATATTAAATAAACTAACTAAGAATATAGATATGATGAGCATGGCTGCCTTTTCAGAAATTGTGAATTTCATGGCCCCTGGGTCAGGGGTTCAGGTGTTAGGTGGGGCTCTATTGATGATATCGTAAAATTGCATTAATTCTTTGAAAATCTTCTTCTCTGCTCCTGGGTATTAAATAAGCTAATTTAGTGCATAGCTATGATGAGCATGGTTGCCTCTTTCAAAATTGTGAATTCCATGGTCCCTGGGTCAGGGGTTCTGGTGTTAGGGTGGGGCTCAATTGATGTGTATAGTGAAAATGCATTCTTTCTTTGAAAATCTTCTTCTCTGCTCCTGGATATTAAATTAACTTAGCACATAGTTATGATGAATATGGCTGCCTCCTCAGAAATTGTGAATTTCGTGGCCCCTGGGTGAAGGGTTTTTGTGATAGGGTGGGGCTCTATTGATTATATAGGGAAAATGCATTAATTCTTTCATAATCTTCTTCTCTGTTCCTGGGTATTATTCAAGCAAAGGAAGTGCATGGTTGTGATAAGGAAGAATGCCTCTTCCAAAATTGTGAAATTCATGGCTCCTGGGTCAGGGGTTCAGGTGAAGGGGGGGGGGCTCTATTGATTATATAGTGAAAATGCAAAATTTCTTTCAAAATATTTTTCTACTGCTGGTAATAAAGCAAAGAAACAAGTGTATAGTTATGATGAGCAAGGTGCTTCTTCCAGAATTTTGAGTTTATGACCCCTGGGTAAGATGTTCTGGTGTAGGGGGGGGGGCTTTATTTATTTAATAATATAGTGCAAATGCATTTCTTTGAAAATCTTCTATGCTTCTGGGCATATTCGAGGCAAACAGAGTAAAATTTTAATATGCAAGGGTATTTTCACAAGAATTTTGAACACCTGGATTATTTAGTCAAGTGTTCTGGTCCTGGTCAGGGCTCTATGAACTTGTATTCTGCTCAGCAAAGTTATTCCCCTTTGACATTTACCTTTAATAATTAATCAGTGTAAATAATGTATTTGAAAGGTTAATAGAATAAGAGAATTATGCAAGAATATTTATTGTATAATGCAAAAAGTACTTTCATAGTTTTAATGATCAGGTAGACTTGGAAATAATGGATGAATAAAAGAGAGGCAAAATAACTTATCTTTTTAAATTTTCTTCAAAGGCCAAGAGAGACCAATGTGAGAAGTAATAATATGGGGTTAAAAATTGACATTTTGTTAATAGTCTGCATGGTAATTGTGATAAATGGGGGACAGATAGATTCTATACCAATTATTTTGTTGATGCTTATCATACTTTTTTCTTGTTTTTGGGCAACAATTAAAGCTTCATTTATCAGTTTATGGATCCTCTAAATTGTTGTATTGTACTCAGGTGACCGTTAAGGTCCTTGGGCTTCTTGTTTATACTAAATTTTTCTACGGAATTTTCTCTTTACCTGATCAATACATAGGGTTCACGGCAGGTGTGACCGGTCGTCAGGGGTTACTAACTCATCCTAGGCACCTGATCCGACCTCTGGACTTTCCGATGGTACGTGTTTTATGTCCTTTATACAGATTTGTATTGTTTACAGATTTTTTAAAGTCGATCACTGTTCGTTACCTTCACCTTTCGCATAGTAAATGCAATGAAAGAAATAGTTATTTAATACATTTTATGTATGAAACATTTCACAAAACTGTCCGTGCGAAGAAAACAAGGTAAATCCTAGCGTCATCTGCAAGCAAATGATTAAGAATTGTCGAATATTTTGTTGAATCAGCTGTGTTAAGGCCACAACCAAACAAAACAAAGTGCTCAACAATAACAGATGCCTTCAAATATAATCTTTCACCTATGTAGTATACACTAGACAAAATTGCTAACGCACCACTTGTTATTCTTATTTGTGAATTGAACATTTGCCCGATCGGTTATAGTATATTATATATGCCATCTTTTCCAAAACAGTGGGATTGACAAATGTCACGGTAACATGACAAGACCCTCAAATAACTTCTTGCCCGAAAACCAATTTCCGACGTGCACTGTGCACCGTTTTTGCCCAGATATGAAGTTAACGATGGCCAAAGGTGGTCCGTGAGGTTGCCACAAAAGCAGTGTCCCAGTTAAAAATCTAATAACATGCAGCTATTGACTAGCATATCGCCTAGTATTCATCCAGTGCCTTGGTGTCCATACCAAATTCACCCAACTTCCGGTTGACCCAATTTTGTGGTACAATTTTCAAATTATCGTGTGATGCTTACTTAATACCTTAGCTATCTATAGTAAACATTTTTATGTCAATTTCTCATTAGAGGAATTCGTGATCTTTGAGTTATTTTCATTTTTTACAAATTTCTCCAAAGGAACCCCCTGCAGCCACCATACTGTTTGCTTTAGCACGCTCTTCTAGGGTCAAACGCCTCATGCAGTGTAACTTTTCCCCTGAGTTTTTAATTAGTACAACAATAAGTACAACACAAACACAAAGAAAAAATAGAAATTTATTCTTTCAAAAAGTATGGACACGATTTTAATTTTTTTTTTATGAAATGGTTACGCTTTGGTAAACATTGTGGTTATCTATCAGTAAAGACATTTAAATGTCTCATTTTTGGACGGAGGCTCTAAGAGCCTCGCGTCCTTTACTATCGCAAATCTGCGACGGATGGGAATTTGTGATCGACATCCAGCGGCAAATCTTTGAAAGGCACGGCCTAATTGACGACGTACACGTAACTGAAACCTACAGGAGACCTATAAAAACGTGGGTTAGATACAGCAAAACGGTGTGATATTCTGATTAAATATGTCTTAAATATTTTAAATATACAAAATGTTTTATGAAGAGAAACTCTAAAATGTATCTTTGAACTCGGTATGGGAAACTAATTTCTTCTTTCAGACGAACCCTGCGCAAGAACAATAACTGGTTAAATTGTAAACAATAACACATGGTTCACATTATTGTGGAGTGTGTTTTGAAAATAGGAATTCACAAATTTAAATAAATCCAGATTATTTTTAATGAGTTTTAATCATGTTAATAATAAAGAAATAAGATGGATTATTTATTTTGATGATATTAAACATATAAATCTTTTAACAGACCAGTTTGACATACGAGAATGGTTATTATATCATCTGGCTCAGTGAGAATCAGCATGAGATCGTATATTTTAAGCGGGTCGTAAACAGAGTAATAAAGCAACACCAATTTTTTTAAAATCTTTTTTTTAGTAAGCATTTTCTATTATTTTATTGGGAGCTAAACTGATTTTGCTAACATGATCAAGACAGTATTGTTTTCAGCTATTCATCTCTGATAATTAATATTTCAGATATATAGAATTATATACTGACCTTATGAAGTACATCTAATTAATATATAATTTTATAATGCTGAACTCTATCGAGAACATATTTGATTGCTAGTTACAGCATATATGTTTAATAGAATATTTTTTTATTCTTAGCAGATTCAGCCGAATCACTTTATTTCGTTGATTCACACATCCAGTGTAATTTTGATATTTTTATTTCTATGGTACAATTAGAAGGTATGAACAATACTTTTTGAAATGAGCCTTATTTCAACATTTACTTTCGATGAACGCAGTGTAAGAAATTCACACAATCCCTTAAACAAAACTCATCAGATTATCAGGAAAATCTTACGATCACGATAAGCTGTCATAGTATACTTGACAATATTTAGATAAATGTATAGGTATCCGTAACTTTAAATAACAATTTTGTCGTGCTGTGGGGAAACTTCAACAGACTTTCGTAAACTCTTTTTTAGCAATCAGGGGGTCGTAACATAAAGGGTACTTAAGTCTAAGACCATGCTTAAGTAGGACCTAAGTATATACAGTCTTAAACTTAAGACCGTAACTAGAAGCGTGCTAAGATTTGACAATCATAGAAAAACTTAGGCAGCCGGTAGAGGTGACTTAAGTATGTCTTAACTTTCTTAAACACATATTTAGAACAATTTAAGGTTGGCTCAATATTATGCATTAAAAAATAATTTTCTCTATTTGATATACTGGTATAAGAATTTTAGTTTTTCATCGGGGTGGGGGGGGGTGGGGGTGGGGGGGGGGTAGGGGTGGGGGGGGGGGGTTATACATCACTTGTATTCCAATATCATTCTCTAAATGACATACAAGTAAATGCAAAATATTCGTTTGAAATATAAGTGAGACCTAGGTTATAAACACTAATCATTATAAGTAAATTGTAAACAGTAATCCTGGATTTGTTTGTTCACTGTGAAAAAATGAGATGAAATGATTTTAAAAACTGTAGATGAAGTACAGGATGATGAGTAGAAAACTAATAAAGATTTTCTGTAAATTAGATTGAAAGTAGAGCGCAACAAGCGAGGATTCAGACAGGGTTCACTACTGTTAACGAGAGAGAGAGAGAGAGTTGTTGATAAGTTGAAGATATACGAAAAACTGTTTTCTGAAAACAAATCTTTTCCAACCTTCATTAAATTGTAAATAAGTATATCATAAAACGTCTGCAGTATCTGATTGCTGATATGGGAAGGGGGAAAAAATCAAAATGCCCCCTCCCTTTTTTTTTTTTTTTTTTTTTTTTTTTTTACTTTTTAATTAAGAGTTTCAATTTCAAGTGCGTAGACGTTCGGTTATCGTGCCATGTCTGCGAGAATGACAATCTGAAAGCAAGTGAACATTTGTCAAACGGAAGAATAACACCAAACGGTAAACTGAAAACATCGCAGTCTCCAGTGATACACAATATTCACGCATTTACAATGAACCACTAGTGCCACTTTGTTGTTTTCAAATATTCAGAATTATTTAAACAGAATTAACTTTAATTAAATAAATTAAGTATGGTCATTAGTATGTTTTAGGTGCAATCTTAAGACCTGCCTAAGTACTACTTAAGTATGTCTTAAACCGTAACATAAAACGGACTTAGCTAGGTCTTAGCTAAGTCAAACTTATGCTCAAAATATTTTTTATGAATCATCCTAGTTTTTCAATTTATTTATATATGTGTTTGTAAATATGATTTAGTTACGTTTTTTATCACATGTAAATTAAAGTTGACGTCCTTACCTATCGGTTTTAGCTAGGTTAGATTAGATTTCGTGATTAATAAAATTAACTCTGTTTAAATAATTCTGAGTATTTGAAAACAAATATTGCACGCTTACAAAGTGGCACTAGTGGTTCATTGTAAATGCGTGAATATTGTTTATCACTCGAGACTGCGATGTTTTCAGTTTACCGTTTGTTGTTATTCTTTCGTTTGACAAATGTTCAATTGCTTTCAAATTGTCTTTCTGGCAGACATGGCACGATAACCTAGCGTATGTACTTGAAATTGAAACTCTTAATAAAAAAGTAAAATAAAATAGAGATATTTGAATTTTGTTCCTCCCATATCAGCAAGCAGACACTGCAGGCGTTTTATGATATACTTATTTACAATTTAATGAAGGATTGAAAAGATTTGTTTTCAGAAAACAATTTTTCGTATATCTCCAACTTACATGTAACAACAACTCTCTCTCTCTCCCTCTCTCTCTCTCTCTCTCTCTCTCTCTCGTACGTTAACGGTAGTAAACCCTGTCTGAATCCTTGCTTGTTGCGTTCTACATGCATTCAATCTAATTTACAGAAAATCTTTATTAGTTTTCTAGTCATCATCCTTTAATTCATCTACAACTTTTAAAATCATTTTATCTAATATTTTCACAGTAAACAAACAAATCCATGATTACTGTATACAATTTACTTATAATGATTAGTGTTGATAACCTGGGTCCCACTAATATTCCAAACGTATCCCAAAAATAATATTTTGCATTTACATGTATGTCATTAAATTTTCGAGAGTGATATTGGAATAAAAGTGTTGAATCCCCCCCCCCCCCCCCGACGAAAAACTAAAATTCTTATACTATACTATATTAAATAGAGAAAATTATTTTATAATGCATAATATAACTAGAAGAATGTTTAAACATAGTAAGTCAACCTTAAATAGTACTAAATATAATTATGTTTAAGAAAGTTAAGACAGACTTAAGTCACCTCTATAGGCCGCCTAAGTTTTGCTAAGATTGTCAAATCTTAGCATGTTTCTAGTTATGCTTCTAGTTATCATGCGGAATTAATGTGAATCACCTATTATTCTCAACAATCTGTATTTGCAATTCACCGTTTTTTAAAATAAATTGTATTATTCATACCTCCGTCCTTCAGTACTTTGATTTATTTAAGTAACATAAATATATATCAAATAACAAGTTTTGAAAAGTAAAATATTAATTTTCTTTGGTGGTGCGTTAGAAATTTTGTCTAGTGTATGTGAAGTATCTAGGTTGAAAAGTGCTTATGTTATCCTGTCACTGTATTACGTACTTTGTGTTTACTAGAAAGGGCACATGCATCTTGATGCAGACCCTATTGCAGTAATTAAACATTAAGGATAGAAAAATAAATGCATCTGAAATGATTCCTAAAACTAGTAAAACTTATTTATAGATAATATCTTCAAAAATGAATACATGTGTATTATAAATTATTTCCTTCACTAATGCAGGATATTTTTCAGGTTTTAAAATCAAGGGCCTGGGCCTTACCATTTGGGAAAGCAACTTTTGGTTGAAATTGGGAAAAATATCATATTTAACATTTTTCTAAATAAATTCAAATAAACATTAATTTTTTTTTATTTGCAAGGTATTTATTGACTTATTTTACATTCAGTCAATCAGTTTTTGGAGCATGCCTTTTAGATTTTTTTTAACACCATTTCTGATGTGCATTTTACTGAGTTCAGACAAATATTACTGTATTTGTTTGTTTCGACTTTTGAGAATTTTCTTTTATGGTATTCGGAAAAACATATACTTTTAACCAGTGGGAACTGAGCGGAATACAAGCCCCTACGATTCCTAAAAAAAAACTGTAATGGTATACGCAAGTGATTTAAGGCTAGGTATAGGCGTTTCTATGCAAATGAGCTAATAAAAATGCAAAAGAGGTATATTTATTATACAGAGAAAGCTTGAATTCATTTTCTTATACATACTTAGTTCCCAAGACATGTTATAGCTAATGCATATTATGACGTCATATTATGACGTCACTGTTCTTAGTACTCAATGTAATAAAACACACCAACAAACGGCTTTGGCGCAAGGGCATACCCTATTTAATTTTTAGTAAATAATGTACAATTCTGCGAAGAATATTCTAAAGATTAATAAAAGTGCTGCACAAATCCTATGCAATTTCTCGTTTGATAAAAAATTGAGGAAACTTACGCTGGACTTTGAATTTTTACCCCGTTTCAACTCAAAACTTTACAAATAGTAACTAAACAATTGATCCGTCGACATTTGTGCAGCAATATCACAAATCCTTGGAATATTCTGCTTCTAATTAGACCCTGTTTCTGTAAAAATAAATTGGGTATGCCATTGCCCCGAAGCTCTTTTCTTGATGTTCTTTATAACTTTGTGTAGTAGAGAGCAATTACGTCATAATATGACGTCATAATGTGTACTGGCTATCACTTGTCGCGGGTACCAAGTTTGCATTAGAAAATAAGTTTTAACCTTTTCTGTATAATAAGTATAGCCCAAATGCGTTTTAATTAGTTCATTTTCATAGAAACGTCTATACTTAGCCTTAACTCACTTGCGTAGTTTCCTAATGAAATCTATGATAATTATCTGTGGGGGTATTTACACATATTACTATGCCAAAATTATGAGATTCACATATAAAGCAAATTTTTCTAACATTGTAAAAAAATGTTCATGATTCATAAGTTAAACAACAATGATATTGGTGTTTCTATATGTCATTTTTACATAGTCCTCCATCATTTCACATAGACATGCTCTGTAGTTTCTTGTTCGGTGACGATTAGTTACACTCTCTGGTAAACTTGTCCAGTTAATCAAGCCATTTGTCTCCTGAAGTTCCCGTAATTTCTGCACTATTAGGTTTTTTGCTGTTTCCTTAAAAAAATCAATATACTTAACATTGAAACATTAAAAACAAGGTATTTCTCGGATATTTTCATTTAACATTTGGTTTTATTTGGCAAAATATTAAAAAGGTATTGCAATTTTAGAGTATCCACATATCTTCAGTAAGAAAAACAATATCAGCATTAACAAGCAAAGAAAGAGTACTTATATGAAAATTGCAGATATTCAAGTATCATAATACATCAAATATTAAATAAGGTGTTGAAATAATCCGTTTTTTACCTCGTTGGTATCAGAATCCACTGTAGGTCTTATTTCTTTTAACAAAGATGACAAGTATTTCTGTAAAAGTATGTTATCTCGGATAAAAATCAATAAGATTATATTATGTACGTCGAAAATATTTATAACATTGTTACTTTAGGTTAAATGAAATAAAATTTCTTACCTCGCATTCAGTGACATCGTATCTAAATTTGTAAAGCTGATTAATATGTAAGGAAATATGGAAAAATTAAACATGGACTGGAATGTGTAATTTGCAGTAAAAACATTGTATAAAAATTTCTCTGAAAAGTCATTTGTTGTAAAAGCTAGAAACATGTACATGGATTAGAAGTCAATCTTTAGAAAAAAAAAATAGAAGTAAAATTTTGGAAAATTGTAAGGGCAATTAATTGTATCTGCCTATGTTAGTATCATAGTTATCTCAAACTTAGAACAGGTGAAATGCCCAAAGGCAAACACTGGAGTAAAAAGTGCAAAAGCCTACATAAAGATAAAAAATTGTAACGGTTTACATGTAATTAAAAAAAGCAGCAAAGGCCCTGACAGAAATATGAATTCGTAAAAGACTTATTTTGAGGTCAAAGATTGCATAGGTCGAGAAAGAGGTCAAAATGTGCAAAGTCCATCATAGAAGTAGGAAATTACAAAAGCTCACAAAAGGATTAATAAGTGTAAAGATCTACACAGTGGTCAAAAAGTGTAAATGTACAAGATTAAAAAGTGCGAAGGCTTACACAAAGACAAAAGGGTCTTAAGACCCACACAGAATTCAAAAAGTATAAAGGCCCACACAAAGATAAAAATATGCAGGCGTGCACAAAGCCCACATACACGTAGGCTAGCTATATGAAGGATAATTCTCTATTTGTAACCATGCAAGATAAATTGCAAGCATATTTTACAATTCAATTTTTACACTATTTCTTTCTGCAAGTAACCTGTTTCATATTTTCAATCATTATCAACATCCGGTTCAAGGATACCGTAGGTTTGGAAAGAAGAGTTTTACTGTTGTCGAAATAAATAAGGCATTTACTGCGTCTGTGGAATTTCAGGTTGTACTGATATACTTTTGAGTGGATATTGTAAGAGAGCTAAAAATGATTGGTAAAGAAAATAAAATTAGAATATCAGATTTGCATTCATATTATGATTTTCAATTTTACATTTAAATCAAGTAATTCTCATATCAGTACAACTATATATTAAGAGAGAGAGAGGGGGAGAGAGAGCTTACTTTTCTCCGGCATGCATATATAATAGATAATCCACAAGGACAAATAAAGCCCAATATAGGCAGACCAACGGTTAAAACACTCATTTGAAAAGGTTCATTATAGAATATGCTGCCACGAATCCTGCTCAATGCGAAAAATGCCCAAAAAATGAAGGAGACAACGACAAATAGTATACATAATGTACAACACCGCCATTTAAGAGACGACAGGACGGGATAATTCCGAAAAAGGTATCGGTAGTTAAGATCCTTTATGAGAGCACTGTAGTGGTTTTCAAGCTAAAACATAAAGATTACAACAGTTTTAAGAGCACTTCTGATTTTTTTTAAATTCTAACTATCGGTTTTAAGATTGCAAGGTTGAATTATCTATTAAACTATTGACCTCAATTGGATCCACACCAAATGATCGGATCTTTTCTTCTTCGAATTCTTCGAAAGGTGGAAATCTAAATGATAGACCGTATTGGGCATATTTTGCTTTGCTGGCAAATTTCCGGCATAAAATAACACCGTTGTGTGTAATGGCTAAAAGAAAGATATACAAATATTACAAATAGAAGAATTTACATTGTATTTTGCTTATATATGTTATTTTGCCACATTTATAGAAATTCTAAAACACTTGTATACTTATGAATATTTTACTCAACAAACACTACGGTGTAAATCTCACCTGGTTTGTCTTGATGTAATGGATCCAAAGACCCTGTAAAAGTTATATGAAATATGTCATTGAACCATAATTTAAGAAGTTGCATTTATATGGACAATAAATGATGAAATTCTTTTCGGTAAAATCTTACCAGGATGAAGAAATGCTTCGAAAATTTTTGCAGGAACATCCAATTCCTTTTGTGCATCGATATATACAAATGACTTTAAGAAAGATGGCAATTCTTTATGCAAGGGCTTTAAAACGAGTGGAATCACGTTTAAGTTATCGATATCTGTGAATGAAAGCTTGCATGCTTCACGTGCTTCCGTCACACACCAATGACTTTGGATGTAATATGGACTCAAAATCAAAAGAACTTTAACACTATGAGCCATTTCATCGGTAATATTTTCATCTATGTTTTTCCCAGGGATAAAATCCCTTTCGTAATCCATACATTTAAGATGAAATCTGCTTTCCATTTGTTCGCGTATTATATTAGCATGTTCCCTATCTTCTGAACTGTAAGATACAAATAAATGGTACTTTTTTCCGGGTGGGAGGGGTATTACACAGTCTGAGACTGGTTGTAGTAGTTCATCATGTTCTAATACGGTTATTTCCTTAGTTTCATCTGAAGTTTGATCCTTTCCCTGCACGTAGTCTTTTTTAAATTGAGAATATGTATTTGTTGACTGCAAAGGTTTTTCCTCTTGTGAACTATCGTAAAGTTTTAGCACAGTTGTTTCCTCACTTTCTTCTGAATATGTTGTTAAATTTTCATCGCTCTTCTGCACCTTTTCATTGTACCTTTCATTTAATTGCAAACATATATTCGTTGACTGTAAAGGATTTTCCTCACTAACTATGATTTCATCATTGAAGGATAATAGAGGAATTATTTCTTCTGACATGGTCTTTCATTGGCTTAATTAAATCACTGGGGCTATCAAAAAGTATACGGTACGTTAGAATTATATTTCACTTCAATAAGATCGCAGCACTTGTCTCATTTTCGATTTCATTTCTGCGAATTACGGAAGAACATACCTCTCATTAAGTAAGTGCCAATACAAAGTAGTTTGCAAAAATGAAAGGAAATTAATTTTTAAAATGAAATATACACTACTTTTAAAATATGTAAATGAAGGTTTTTCAAGGTGTTTTTATCATACTTTGAATGCTGTTCTTCAAATTAAATATAACTGCATGCCTTCTTTTAATGCTACCGTTGCCAAAACCAGGCACCATAAATTGAAAGTCACAATCAATAATTCTGTTCTAGATATCTTTTGAATAACGCAAAGTACAATGATGTGTCATTGTTCACTCTTTCTGCCATTTTTGTTTTGCTGTATTTTGACACTTAAGGTAAGTTTTGCTTTTAGTAATTTTTTAAATAAAATTTTGAAGTTACTTTATTTCTAACCTTTGAAATGTATTTCAACTGCAGAGTTCATTTTTAACATGAGGTTTTCCAGTTTATAAACAATTTAACGTATAACAGGCATCCTTTGAACTTGTGTTTATTTTATAATGGGCAATATTTAATAGATACCTGTATATGAAAAGCAACTGCATGTGTAGGTATTTGAGATCTTCATAGATCAATATGAATTTTATTATGAAATTTAACCAAAATAACATAGGTAGAGCAGGAAGATGAGAAGAATTAAATACATCTCTTTCGACTATACTGCTAAACTCATAATAAAATTAGGCCTAGCCTCCATTAAGCATTAGGGACTAATATAAGGGCTTCCAACCTTCGTATAGTCAGGCAACCATGAGGCCTTGTTTAAATCTCCCTAAGAAAATAAGGTAGTCAGGTTATGTAAATAAGTTTTTTAATAATAATATTGATTACTACCAAGTATGAAAGCTTAATTCATTTTTATTCAATAGTCTCAAAAACCACAAGAACCGTTCACCCCCTTTTCGTTTAGATGACGTGCCGCATAAATGTTTTAGAACAATTATCAAACAAAACTTTAAACGCACATCGATTATAATGGTTTCGACGGGTTAATTTCAGCCAAATGCTAAATAAGCAGTTTATTTTTTCCCCTTCCAAATTTTTATCAAAGAATATATTCTAGAAATAATGCAAGGAAAAATCTTTTGGGGATTTTAATTTTAATTTGAATTGTGAAAGATTACGCCAGGCGATGGGCAAGACATGAAAAAGAAGACATTGACAATCAGAATGGATTAAATGTATCAAATGTATGTTAAAATCTCGCATTTAGCGATATGAAAACCAAATATCCTTCTGTGTTCAATAATTTAGATGTAAAAAAAAAAAGAATTAGATAAATTGGACGATAGTATGTACTGACAAAGTCTGTAATAACATTGTCTTTGTTTGTAAGGTTCATTATTTTAATTGCATTTTAGAGGAACTAGAATTTAATTCTACAAGTGGTAATCCAACTTATACCCATAACTCCCTCTCTTAGGTAGAAATTCTTTAAAATCATTAGTCAGTTTTGAATATTTTTTATATTTTCAAAATGAATTTGAATTACTCTATCTATATTAGATTCCGAAACTTCAGGTAAATCCTTACAAACAGAGGTACATAGCGGGTTCCAGTAAATGTTCTACCAAGCTTCTTTCTTTACTCCTCACTAAAATATTAACAGTAGTGAAGGAGAAAGTTAAGGAGTACTGTGCAACAATATATCCGAGAAAAAGTGTAAATCAGATGTGAATACTTAAACAAGAGGCCCATGGGCCGCAACGCTCACCTGAGTAACTTTGGCCTTGATGTTTTTCACCTGATTTCTCCCCCCCCCCCTTATAGTACTTATTGTGGCCCCGCCCTACCCCCGGGGTCATGATTTGAACAATTTTGAATCTACACTACCCCAGGATGCTTCCACATAAGCTTCAGCCTTTCTGGCCCAGTAGTTCTTGAGAAGAAGATTTTTAAAGATTTTTACTACATATTTCAATGTAAAACTTGGATTCCCTATTGTGGCCCCGCCCTACCCCTGGGAGTCATGATTTGAAAAATTTAGAATCGACACTACCCAAGGATGCCTCCACATAAGTTTCATCTTTTCTGGCCCAGTGGTTCTTGAGAAAAAGATTGTTAAAGATTTTTACTACATATTTCAATGTAAAACTCGGATTCCCTATTGTGGCCCTGCCCTACCCCCGGGGGTCATGATTTGAAGAATTTAGAATTTACACTACCCCAGGATGCTCACTTATAAGTTTCAGGTTTTCTGGCCCAGTGCTTCTTGAGAAGAAGATTTTTAAATGACCTCACCCAATTTTTGTATTTTCTTGATTATCTTGGCCCTTCATTTTAACAATTTAAACTTCCCTTTACCAAAGGATGCTTTGTACAAAGTTTGGTTTAAATTGGCACAGTGGTTCTTGAGAAGAGGTTGAAAATGTGAAAAGTTTACAGACGGACAGACAGACCGACGGACGACGGACAACGGTGATCAGAAAAGCTCACTTGAGCTTTCAGCTTAGGTGAGCTAAAAATTGAAGGAACTTTTGGAAAATTTGAAATCACAAAATTTTACAAAAATCAATAACATAAAAACTTACAACACTATATGCAGTCACTCCCCATGATAGAATAAAGTCCAGGCTTTTTGGCATCATTGACAGTTATTTTTTTCCATTAAAAATGGAACACGTAAATTTACTTACCTTATTATTGGTCATTATTGGTCATCATTATTAATTTACGGAGAAATAAGTCAGAGTTTAAAATACAATGGTATCTTAATCTAATGAATAGAAATTCATTATATTTGGAAACCTTTGAAATGCAGAAGAAACACAGCGAAAACTAATAATATAAAAAAAATGCATAATAATTTAGGATGCACTACAAGGAGGTGTTCAAGAGGGCCCAGGAAACACACCCAGTCTGTAGGAATATCACACACTCCTCAGTGAGAGAGAGACTCTCCTGGAGTGGGTTGTTGATTGGTTACAGGGAGAGGTGCTAGATAAACTTCAGGTAGGATGGATCATGAGCCTTAATCAACAGAAGGGGCCCTGCGGGAGGATATGATATTCCAGATAGGGTCATTAGAGGCAAGCATGGCATCGCGTGAGCTCTTGGTCAGGGCATGGGGGCGCAGTTAGATAACATTACCCAGATGCTTCCCCCCCCCCAAAAAAAAAATTTCCAAAATACATTTTAGAATTATTCAACAAATTTATTCATGATACTGTCAGAAGGAGGTGGAATTCCCTTAGTCTTAAAGCAAGGGAGGCAACTTCTATTTAAATTTTTAAGAACTGTCTGCACAATAATTATTGTAAAACCTCAAAAATATTTTTCATATGGAAAAAGGTTTTTGAACATTATTCATACAAGATTAAGACACCATTATATTTTAAACTCTGACTTATTTCGCTGTTACTTAATAGCCAGTCCAAATTGTTCATGTGGACTACTAGAAGATGCATACCATCTGCTTTTCTTTCAAAAATAATGCAATCCAAGAAATTCTTTAATGAATATGCAACTGTCATTTAATTATTTATACGTTATAGACGTACATTTAAATTTGGTGACGATTCTTTAACTAATGAACAAAATGTTGAACTTTTCAAGATTAATCAAACTTTTCTAAATGAATGTGGTCGTTTTTTTTTAACTTAATTTTTACTATGAAGATCTATATTTGTACATTTAAAGATTTTATTTTCTTTCTATATGTATTAGACCATAATGTATATGTATACATGTATTATATTTTGGCTATTTACAAAATTTTGTATTAGGAGAAGACTATCTAAATTTCTTAACGTGTGTCTGATCCTTTTGACTCTTTGGCAATATAATATGTTCAATTCAATTCATTGGACATTTGCAAAATTACTTTAAAAAAAAGCATTCAAACTGTACATACAAGTGCTCTGAAGTTGATATTAGAAAGATGCCCGATCTTCTGATTAACAATACATATATCTATGTAGTTTTTGGAGACCAGGTCTTCCAGCAATTATTTAACATTTCAAAGGGACAGAGTAAAGTTTGGTGTCAAAGTGATGAAGACCTAGCCGTATATTTAAATAAGGTAGTAGTGAATCAAAGGAGACATCGTGTATAATCGGTAAATTAAAAATAACAACAATTTTAGTAGAATGAATAAGCTTAACCATATAGAATTTAACTCTTTATTCAAAGATTCACAATTAAGTGATTTTAAGTGACAAAAAGTTGTAATAGCGAGCGCAGCGAGCGGCGCAAAGCGCTGCTCGTCACTGCGAGCTCTTAAAGCAACGCCTGGGCGAAGAGAAAATTCGGACTTTGCACATTGATCCAAATGAATTTTTTTCCGCAGTTACCTGTGGTCCCATAATGCTTAGCGAATTGCATGTCGTCGCAAACTACGTTCTCGCGGTAGCAATAAAATTCAACAAAATATAAATTCACTTTGATTTAATGGATATATATATAGAAGACAAATAGTAGAATATACTCTCTTGATTTAAATTATCACTGTTCACACTTCGTTTTGGTAGGCTAATGCAACATACATACGACGTCATATGACGTCAGAGTCTAGACGTAGCAAAGTAGCAAATGTCACGTGCGGTTTGACGAGCCCGATCTAAGTAATGAAAACTGAAAGGTATCTGCGCTCGCCCTAACGGTCGCACCGTCAATATATTATACATTGATAAGAAGGGGTGCAGTAAAGTAGAATTTTGAACATCATAGAAATTTTAAAGTTTTTTTTATTATTTGCAGAACTTTTAATTAAAATAGGTCCAAAAATATTTATTACTCCAAGCTTCCATTTTTTTGGTTTGTATCCTCTGTCCTTAATATATTGAAATTTTTGATGTACATGCTTTTTTCTTTAACGGTTTTTTATCTTTGAATTCTGTTGTTTGTTTCACTCTTTTCTGCAGGTACGTTAAGGGTTCCCAGAGAATATCACAGTGTACTCTGTGTCTTCACTTCTCTGAACTACAAATATATGACGTCATAATTGAAAATGACGTCAAGTCACTGCAAACTTGAGTTGTTATGATGGAGAAAGTGTCATAAATTTTACACCTTATTTCAATCTGCATATAATGTGTCAGAAAGGTCGTGTAAAACAAACGTGTTTTAATCTTTTTTTTAAAAAATCTTATATATCCGAATATTTTAGGTAACTTTGCTTTATTACTAATGTTTAATAGTCAGCGTGTTCAGAATATATATACGAAAATATACGTTTGACATTTACCCATTTTTATACCCGTGGATAGAAGTAGAATTTATGTGTATAAATGAGCCTGGCGCAGGTGATTAATGAGGATTTATTTGAGATCGTTTGTGGAAATCTGTAGGAGGAGTTTCCCCTCTAACTGAATCTTGCTTGAGAAAAATGTGTGATGACTTTGTTTTAATACAGATGACATTATTGAATGGAAAATACCCTCAAATTTGTCGGTAAGTTGAATTTATTGTGAAATATTTTGTACCAGAGTAATGGACTTTTGCGAGAAGCGCTGACTTTTACAATCGACAACTTACTTTTACACTAGGAAAATATACGGAAGCTCTTTTGCGATATAAATATTTAGCTTAACATTTACTCAATCGATAATAATCGGTCATTTCAAAGCCCATATGTCCAGGAAGGCAAAAGCAACTGACATACAAACAACCCCTTCCCTTCCCAACTTAACCAACTCCTGCCGAGTTTTCCTTCCGGAATGTTTTTTCTTCATTATTTAGTTCCTGTAGAAAATGAAAACAAAAGGAGATACTATCCCTCATCAATAAGGCATTTTAAGTAATTTTATTCTACCTCCAATAATCTCTGGTGTTTGTAAATTATGTAAGTGCCCCTAATACCATAACTTAAGCCATTATTATGTTTTCTCATCTATTATCAATTCCGTACCTCCGTACATAACGCAGGTTAAAATGTCACAGTAAGCCGTCAACTGTAAAAGTCAGTGTTCTCGTAAAATTCCAATAGTATAACTTTTCCCAACCACATTTCGGGTTCACAAGGATGCGACGAGTTTATTTATGTGACAAAAAGTTAATAATAATTGTGTTAATCAGCTGCGCCGAAGCGATTTATGTGAAACACTTCAAAAAAGTAGAAATGACCGTCACGTGATCAACGAGGCCATGTGATATCGTAACAAATACGTTTATATGGCCTAGAGAACTCTCCATACAGATTGGCCGTACTTAAGTACATAACTTACAAATAAAAATAAAAATCGACCTTGCAATGCAGTGTTATGATTGCTGCGTTAATTTTTTCTTTTCTTTTTTCCCATACGCTTTGTATAATATGAGTAATACTAATTCATACTCTTATGCATGATTTAACTTTTTTTATTTCTTTCTTTTCTAGTCACATAAGAAAGTAATATAATTGACTATGTACTACATAATTGTAAACCATTACACATAATTGTTTTTTCTAAACATTTGTAACCTTGACCCTCTTGCATAGGACTTACATGTATACAGGCAACTCTTAATGTCCAATCCCATTATGTAATTGACTTTACATTATAAAATAAGTATCAAATTAAGTTACTGAACTCTTTTTTTGCATTCGACAAAGATTTAAGAACTAAACCTCTATTATTATTGAAATACAATGAAGCACTATGGAGTGTTAAGTTTTCTTTACCTTTTTTTTCTTTTATGGAACAACAAAATACTTTCTGCAGAAAAAGTCCAGCGAGTCAATACGTATTACAAGGAATGTTTTACGAAGACTATCCATTATTTACGTCTAAAACTAATAATAGATTTGTGAAGTACTGCAATAATATTGCTATGGATGACCTTGAATGCCCTACATTCATATGTTATCAAAAACACCCCTATTGGAAATTGCATTCCTTCTTGTCCAGAATATAAAGTCGGTTTTAATCATTCGTGCTTGATGAAGTGTCCTATTGAAGCAAAATATTTGACCGCGTATCCTTGCCATGGTGTCTGCTATACTGGACAATAAAAACATGTTCAAGAAGCTGTTCTTAACCTCAAACGTTTGTTTTCCATTTTTCAAAAAAAGCACACTATTCAAAAGAGTCACAGCCATTAAAAAAACCTGTAATTTATCCTATCCCATTGATTTTCCAGTATTTTTCAACAGAAGCTGTTTACAAAAATGTTCAGTCACACACTCATTTATAACTATAAGGGTTTTCCCATTTCCCATATTCCGACTACTTGATCTATACATGGGCCCGGTAAACAGGGGAGCTTACTACTCCCAGGCACCTGATCCTACCACTGTAATTTCCGTGTTTATGCCCTGTTCACAGATTTGTATTGCTTGAAGTTTTATGAGATCGATGACTGTTCGTTATTTTTATTTTCTTCAATTAAATTTTCATGTGTTCAGATAGGTGTCTAGGAGATATTGCATAGTACAGGAATGTCTATGTTTCCATGAGCCCTAACGACACATACCTTAATAATAGAATTAGAAAGAATTTCTTGATACATATGAAACATTCACCACTTCATGATCATATACATAACAGAAACACTGAAAAACACGATTTATTATCAGCAATGTCTTTTAAAATGGCCACCTAGAAATTACTGGTATTTGTACCAGAGGAAAGTGGCCTGTGGCCATGTCCTGAATTTCGTATATATTCTTATGTAAAACTTTGATCACATATCATTCGCTATCTGTTATTGCTTTCATCTATATGTTAATAAGACTAATCATGGTTTCCTGTTCCTGAAGAAAAAAAATTAAAGACTTCTATACATTCCTATGTTTTACTTTGTTCCCTCTTTTCTGTACAATCATACACCCACGGGCCATGATTTGAACAAACGTGAATCTACAATACTTGAAGTTGATTCAATATTAAGGTATTCAATGTATAACGACCATTGTTTGTACTTAATAAATGAATGGCCCGCGATTTTCAAATCATGGTAGCATTTTGAAGGTATTATTAAACAAAAATACTCCACCAAAGGATTTTACCAAATTTCGATTATTCTACAATTAATTGTTTCCTGAAGTTAACATTGAAGTCTATGGGCAGCGCATGTGTTATTCAGATAGTGTAAAAAGTAATTTGAATTTCATACAAATCTCTTGGTGAATATATGACTAAACTCACTCTTTGTTATAATATGAAATAAAATGAATGAAATATATGGAGATAACGAACAGTTTTCAAGCTCAAAAGTCCATTAAACATTAAAAAATAGGTGCAGAGCAAACACGGACCTCCAAACCATCAAAGGTGGGATCAGGAGCCATGGAGAAGTGAGCATCCCCTGCCGACCGGTCACACCCGCCGTGTGCTCCTTGTCATGATCGGAAAATAACGGAAAAAATCCGTCGACAATTCAGTGTGTAAATAATGGCTTAACAATTAGTATGAAAAACGTCAGTCAGCATTTGACTCAATGATAAATTTTATTTGCTGACAAGGTCATTGTATCGACCATGGAACTTACGAAATGATGACTTTAAACGAGACTGCTGATATGTTTGTTTCATCAACTTGTTTGTCAATAATTTACCTCGTTTTAGAAAATGTACATACGTAGAGCATGCTCTTGCGTGTCGAATCAACTGAGAGTATAAACCCGGTATGCAGGTGATGAAGGTATATTGCTGCAAAAGTAAGGGAAGTTGACGACTGAAAAGTTAAAGTCATCACGTTTATCATAAAGCTTAGTTGTTAGATTACCATTAACGTCTTTTTCAAGTAAGATATCCAAATATGAAACAGATGTGTCAGACTCTGTGGTATCTTTTATCTCAAGCTATATCGTATCGACATCAGAATGGAAATAACCATTGTTAATTAACAATACGTCGTCGATATATCTAAGTTGAAGGCCACAGCAAGTGTTTTCTTCTTATCACGTATAAGATTTTGGACAAATTCTGCTTCATATGAATACAAAAAAGGTCTGCTAATAACGGAGCGCAATTGGTACCCATGGGAATTCCAATAGATTGTTGGAAGACCTGGTCTCCAAAAACCACATAGATATTGTCAATCAGAAACTCAAGCATCTTTTTATTGTGAACTTCGGAGAACTTGTGTGTACAATCAGAATGTTTTTAACAAAATAATTTTGCAAATGACCAATGACAAGGTAAGTAAATTTACGAGTTCCTATTTTATTGAAAAAGCAGCTGTCAATGATATCAAAAGCCTGGATTTTAATTTATCGTGGGGAATGGTTGTGTATAAAGTTGAAAAGTCGTAAGTTTTTAAGCTGTTGATTTTGGTAAATTCTTGTGAGTTCAAATTTTCCAAAAGTTCCTTGGAATTTTTGAGTATCCACATCTGATTTACACCACTTTTCGAATATATTGTTGCACAGTACTCTTGAACTTTCCCCTTCACTACTGTTAAGATCTTAGTGAGAAGTAAAGAAAGAGGCTTGGTTGAACATTTACTGGAACCCGCTATGTATCTTTGTTTGTAAGGATTTTTATGAAGTTTCGGAATCTAATATAGATATGGTAATTCAAATTCATTTTGGTTGTTTGGAATATTAAAACTATTCAAAACTAACATATGGTTTTGAAGAGTTTCTTCCTTAAAAAGAGAACTATGAGTATCAGTTGGATTACCACTTGTGGAGTTAAATCCAAGTTCCTCTAAAATACATTTAATATAATGAGCCTTACAAACAAAGACAATGTTGTTACCTGCTTTGTCAGCAGGGATCAGTACGTACTGATCATGTAATCTATCTAATTTTTTTTCACTTCTGGATTATTGAATACAGAAGGATAGAGTCGCCCGCGTGGCGCAGTGGTTGGAGCGTCTGCTCTAGAGTCGCGAGGTAAGGAGTTGATCCTTAAGTCGTGGGTTCGAATCCCACTGTGGGACGTGGAGACCGGTCCTTCGGATGAGACCGTATAAACCGAGGTCCCGTGTCGCAGTAGGTGTTGGCACGAAAAAGACCCCTCACTGCTCAATGGCCGTAAGTGCCGAGCATAGGACAAAATTTGCTGCTCTCCACCGGCAAGTGGTGGCGTCTCCATATGAGTGAAAAATTCTTGAGAGGGACGTTAAACAACATACAAACAAACAAACAGAAGGATAGATGGTTTTCATATTGCCCCTCAATCTTTTAATGCGCGATTTTAACATACATCTGATACATTTAATCCATTCTGACAAAGTGTCAAGGTCTTCTTTTTCATGTCTGGCCCATCGCCTGGCATAATCCTCTACAGAATCCATTCACCATAAATATTTTGAAAAAATTAAACTTTTCTTCTTTTCATCGAGGGCAGATAACTCTTCAAAAACTTTTAAGGTGCAAAATAACTGGCTTCTTACATGTTATCTGTCATGTGAATTTGGTTCATTTCACCTTCATTGTTATCTAGCAATGCATTTTTAACTAGTTTAATATGATTCAAAATTGTTCAAAATCTCTTCATTATACATTGAATACCCTATTAGGAATGATCATGACTTTAATGTTCTTGAGAAGATTTTTTTAATATACTTCATAAATATTCCTATATATAGCTTAGATAGCCTGTTGTGGCCCCTTCCTACCCTATTTGAATCTACGTGCAATACCTCAGGAATGCACTATATGAATATGAATAATCATGGCTTTGCTTTTTTAAAGATATTTACTATCATGTTTTACAAACTTGAATGCACATTACCTGAGTATGCTTTCTTATTCATATGACTAACCATGGCTTTTTTTGTTCCCGAGAAGACTTTATAAGATATTTAAGTTTCATCTTTTCTGGCCCAGTGGTTATTGAAAAGACGGTTTTTAACGATACCACATTTTTTAACGAATTCCTCATTATCTCCCCTTGATAGAGGGCGTGGCATTTCCCGTAAAACATTAAATCTCCTTCTTTCAAGGTTGCTTTTTAGCAATTCAATTGAAGTTTCATGGCCCTGTGGTTCTGGAGAAGTAATCGAAAACGTGAAAAATATACGAACAACACGTGATGGACAGACAGACTAATAAGACAGACAGAATAATTAAGTTAATTTGCAAATACAAAACTTTGATTGACATGGGTTGACATATATGACGTCAGAGCAATGACGCGTAAAAGTTGAGAACCAAATATGTGTAAAGAAAATTTCAAACTTCTATTGAAAAATATAATTTTTCTGGCAGAGAAATTTAAATTGGTGATTTAAAGAACATGCAAACTTTGTTAAATTAAAAAATAAGACGTGAAAAAATCCTTAAACATACGTCACCAATCCAAAAATGCCTCTGCGCAAACTTTTCAATTGATTTATGCTAAATAGGATAAGAGACTGGAGGGATTATTTTTGTTGTATAATTTTTTTTCAAATTAAGAACTCATAATTTATTCAATGTTTTCACACAAAACTTAAATTAGATCATTGAATGTTAAGATACAGCAACACATATTATCAAAATAAAAATGCCAACATACAGTCAATTCTCGAATTACCGTCATTCGATTCATCGCTTTTCTCGCAATAATGGGTTCGAATTCGCCACGAAAGCAGTTGTAAAGTTCCACAAGGACGATATTGCTTGACTAGCGTTGCAAGGTTTGTTTGTGAAATAGCGATAGATAATTATGAACGTTTTAACAACGAGTCACAGAATTTTTGTGTATAAATATATATGAGAAATAACTTATCACCTACTTCCGTTAGTCGATACTTGATTTTTGTTTAATATCGGATGTTCATGGCCACTTGCATACGACAGGGTTAAACCTGGATCACTGTAATCCAGGCTTAAGTTTATCACAAATTTGTTGAGTCACTGTATGTTACCCTAGTTCTGAACCTAGCAGTAGGGAGGTTTACACTAAGGTCTGAAATAGAATGGATAAATATTTTGATAGAATTGATATGTTGAATTATGTGGAAAAGCGGCTCATAAGAAGAGAAAAGGTAATAAGAGATAGACAGAACCCATTTTTATTTTATTCTGAAGAAGAATTCATTGACAGATTTAGATTGAGTAAAGAATGTGTAATGTCCATATTACAAGAAATTAGAGAAAAACTGGAACCAAAACAAAAGAAACTGTGTGCTATTTCTCCTCTTAATCAATTATTGCTTGCATTAATATTTTATGAAATGGCGAGTTTTTTGAGAGTTTCAGGAGATTTGTATGGTGTACACAAGAGCACTGTTTCACGAATCGTTACGAGAGTATCAAGAGCACTTGCATCCATATATAAAATTATGTTTCATTTTTAACCAGGAATAAGCTTTTAGAAACACAGAGAAATTTTATGCAGCAGAGTGGAACTCTTGGTATCATAGGGGCTATAGACTGTACTCACATTCCAATTCAATCACCAGGAGGTGAAAGTGCCGAATTATTTCGGAACAGAAAAGGTTATTTTCAATTAATGTTCCAGCCATAAGTGACCATGAGTTGATGCTTACCAATATGGTTGCTAGATAGCCTTTGAGTACCCACAATAGTAGAATATTTCAAAATAGCAACATTAAATTTGTGCATGGCTGGAACGAAAAGAAATTCAGGGAATTCTGATAGGGGATAACGGATACCCACTCAGACCCTACTTGATTACTCCATTACTCACGTGTGCAAACAGAGAGAAGAGGCGTTTCAATTTTGCACTTTTTAATAGAGTGAAAATAGAAAATGTATTTGGAATATGCAAAAGATGATTTCCATGTCTACGACAGCAGCTCCGACTTAAGTTATCCACAAATTTACTGGTTATTACAGTATGTTCTGTGTTCTATAACATTGCAAGAAAAGCTGCTGTTCCTGCTACTGACGCAAGTAATGATGACGTTGCAGATGATGTTCCAGTCCCAATTTTGCCAAACCAAAATCAGGGATGACAAGCTCTCATACATTTTCAGTAATAATGTAGGTACATTAATTTATATACTGTGGAATCATCAATCTTCGTGGGGGACCAATGCTCGTGGATTTCGTTGGTCACCCTTATCAAAGAATTTACATCCCCACAAACAATTAATTACTTTGTCAGCATATTTATTCATTGAACCTTCTGAATATACAAGTTGCCTATGAAAGAAAGTCCACAACAACCAACAAACTTTTGCCTACCCATGAACATTCACCCCCACGAATTAAAATGATTCCACAGTAAATTATCTCAATTTCACAGACATATCTTAGAAAAATAATTAGACAATATTGAGAAATATATTGAACAAAGCTTAAATTATTTTTTTTAATACAAATGGTTGCCAAACACCAGCAATATTATTGTTTACATCATTGCTCTCTGAGGCAATTGCATTATTATTCGATCAGCGTTGCATCATTTCAGTTTCTGTTCTTTCAATATAAGAATGCTTTCCTTTAGTTTCAGGTTTTTCATTTTTTTGTTTATGTTCCTCTTCAGCCATTTCAAGAAGTCTTGATTTAACTTTGACTTGATATCCTACTGTTTGCTTTCTACCCTTTGTTTCAGCAGTATGAGGGGCGGTGCTGGAGGTTGACTTTTATAAACAGGTGATTGTGACGATTAATTGTCTAAGTTTGAATCATCAGTATTTTGAGGTACATGTACTTGTTTCTAAAATCAAATAAAATGCAACTATAAAAATCTTTAAAAAAGAGTTTTTATACTAAAAATATAAAATCAGAAAGGTAAATCAGTGTGAATTTGTATTATAAATGTGAAAAGTGTACAAATTTGAAATTATGTACACGCAAAGTACAGAAAAATTATGAATATTTTTGAGTTTCTTTTCATACATTCTGAAAATGACCTGACTATCATCAACAACATCCTCCCCCTGTTCCTTTTTTGCTTCCTCCCCGTGAAAACTTGAATCATCATCAAATGCGTTATTCGGGCTGTTTGTTGAGGAATCATTTCACTGATTGCGCTTGAAAATTTATCTATATTTTTCTCCATTACTCCTAAACCAGTCTTTTTTCTGTCTCTTCGATCTTTCGCAAAATCAGCCTTTGCACGCGCTTTCAAATTTCTCCACAAAGATTTTACTTGCGTTATACTTCTGGTATTTACCCCATGCCTTGCATTGAATGCATTTTCAATATTTTCCCATTCCTTTTGTTTTTCTTACAGATCATTATCCCATCATTTTTTTTAATTTCAATGAAAGATTTTTTTCACTCACTAATTCAAGAAGTACAGCCTTTTCCAATTCTGTAGAATTTGGTGCCTTCTTTGATCCCATATTCAGAATGAATCCTGGTTTAACCTACCCTCATGTTTGAAATACCTGAATGACAGGTCAGCAACCCAACAACAGCTCACCTGAGTACAACTTAAGCTGGAGTTAAGTCAAGTGTTTACCTGATCCTTAGATTAGTCATTAAACCCAGGTAACCTAATCTGTGTGCAAGTGGCCATCAGTTTTACATGCGTTTACTTGTATCTATTTTGGAATTTTCAACTCGTTTTCAAAATATTAAAAAAAATTGATTAAATACTTGATATTTCACTACGATAAACGATAACTCTAGTTCGATGCGAAATGCAGTTTCCATGCAAAATGCAAAACCGCCACGATGTTGAAACTACAACAGGCGGCGTTTTATAATTGAATTATATATATATATATATATATATATATATATATATATATATATATATATATATATATATATATATATATATATATATATATATATATATATATATATATATATATATTAGGGATGGCAACGAATATTCGAACATTCGAATATTCATTCGATGAGTTGATATTCGAATATGAATTTAAGATTCGAATATTCGGTGTTTTTCAGATTTAATAAAAAGAAGTACTGTGTTTGATAAATTTTGATTAGAACAGTGCTGGAATTATCCCTGTTTAATTTACTATCGATCAATTTCGATCGCCTGATTTCTTTCACTACTTTCTTATCTTATAAATCTTCTAAATTACATGTATTTTGTTTTGAGTAAGGTGTTGTAATGAATTGTACAATAATGCTTTATGTAAAATACAAAACGTACTTTCATAGCTTTTATTAGTTATAGATACGATCGGATCTAGAATCGAGGACAACAAATGAATTCTAAGAATATCTAAAAGGCGTGAAGAGTATACTTATCAAAATAAAATTAATTGATCATTGAATGAATGTCCGAGAGAATTAATCTGTAATTACACGTATTGAAATCTGAACAGTATACCGTTACGGCTATCTTGCCTTTTGTAAGACGACTGGTTCCTCAGTTGGAGCTACTATAAATACACGATTCATTTGTTAAAATTATACTTTTCTACATTTAAATCAATTATTTATTTCAAACATTGACAAATATCAAATGGAATTTCTTATTGTACACCTACAAAAGTCTTCATACAATTTTACTGCCTATATAAGTATACCTACGAAGGTAGGATGATGCATATTTAAAGTAAAACAGATTTTATTTATTTTATCGAATATTCGAATATATTCGAATACTTTCATTGAATATTCGAATATGAATTATTGACAAAATTGACACCCTAATATATATATATATATATATATATATATATATATATATATATATATATATATATATATATATATATATATATATATATATATATATATATATATATATATATATATATATATATATAAAGAATATTTATACTTCATTGATTTATACTTCATTGAGAGAGAGAGAGAGAGATCCTATACCATAATCATTATCATACATGAAGCAGAAGCCATTCCATATTGAGGCATTTTATTTACAATTCACAAATTAAACATGTATATAGATGTCTCGATATGTCATGTTTACATAATCCTCCATCATTTCACATAGACAGGCTCTGTAGTTTCTCGTTCGGTGACGATTAGTTACACTCTCAGGTAAACTTGTCCAGTTTATCAAGCCATTTGTCTTTTGAAGTTCCTTCAATTTCTTCATTATTAACGTTTTTGCTGTTTCCTTCAAAAACCAATTGTACATTAATATTGCGACTTTAAAAATTTACTAGTTTCTCTAGTATCTTATCTTGCATTTGGTTTTAGTTGGATATCGATATGATTCTATTCAAGATAAAAAGATGGAATTTACAGAATTCCAATTATAGGGTGTCCACATTGCTTCAGCAAGGAAAAGTATATAAACATGTACAAGCAAAAGAGAAAGAGCTGACTGAAAACGTGTAGAGATTCAAATATCACAATGTGTCAAATCTTAATGAAGGTATTGAAACAATGCCTATATTAACTCATTTATATCCGGATCCATGGTTGGTCTTATTTCTTTCAACAATGTTGATAAATATTTCTGAAAAATATGACTGTCTCATTTTAAATCCGTCAAATGAAAGTGTTGTATCAAATTTTGTATATCTTTGCACAAAATGATATTAAATTTCTTACCTCGCATTCAGTGACATCGTATTTGAATATGTAAAGCTGATTTTTATGTAAAGAAAAATGCAAAATGAACGTTTAAACATGGTAAAGAATAAGCCATTTAAAAGAAGAAAAGTTTTTGTTACACAAATCACTAGTTGTAAAACTTCAGATGCATGTACATAAAAATTATTTTCGCATAATCACCGGTGTTAGATAGATCTGTCCACTGTGAGACAGCAGTGTGAGATTTTTCTGTCTTACACTGTGTATTACTACACTAACGTAAACATTCCTTCTTATAAAATACTTGTAAAAAATGTCTAAAAATAATCACATATTCTTAAAATGTTGTTGTTTAATTTATTTAATCAAACTTATTTTTATTCAAAAGATTGTCATATTTTCACTTTCTAAATGACACTATTTGTAGGTCGCGAAAGGATTCTTCTAAAAATGTTACGCTGTCGGTGTTTTTAAAAGTTCAGTTTATATAATTCAGAATGATTTAAGTGTACTTAAATTTATTTTCTGAGTTTACACATAATGTGTAAACCATTTTCAGGTACGCTTTCTTTGATGGTGTATTCAGATTTTTAATTGGATGCTAAATTAAAAATATAAATTTTTCAATGGAGATGACATGCCGTTATTTTGGATAAAATAATGCGAGAAAAATAATCATTCATTACATACTTATGTGGGATAGTGAAATTCCACCTCGGGGCCAAGATTCACTGTCTAGGACTCGGCAAAGCTTCGTCCTAGACTATGAATCTTGTCCCCTCGGTGGAATTTCACTATCCCACACTCGTAGTAATGAATGATTCTATTAACATCAATATAAAAAGTTTAAACTGATATCATGAACATCCGTGCTTTTTGACTTTATCTCATTTAGCTAATATCAAAATCATACCATTTTTTAAAATTATAATCAAAACTGGAAACTGCAGGTTAAAAGTGCAAAGGACTGTACAGATTTGTAATAAATTAAGACAAATTTTATGCTTATTTTATAAATAACAAGACTTTACTATAAACGTGATGACTTTAATTTTTCTATTGTCAACTTCCTGTAATAACTTATTAGGAATATACCCGTAAAATCTGCATATAGAGTTAATGTTTCCCAGTTGATTAGATACATTATAGTATGTTCTACGTACAGACGATTTCTAAAGCGAGACAAGCTATTGACTTAAAAGTTCATGAAACAATAGTCTCGTTTATAGTCATCATTCGCAAGTTCTATGGTCGATACAAGGACCTTGTCAGCAAATACAACCTGTCATTTAGTCGAATGCTGACTGACGTTTTCATACTAATTGTAAGACAATTATTTACATACTGAGTTGTCCCGTTTTTATTGATAAGTAGCACACGGTGGGTGTGACAGGTCGACAGGGGATTTTTTTTCTCCTCCATGGCACTGATCCCACCTCTGATGTTTTTAGAGGCCCATGTTTGCTCTGCTCCTGATTTGTATTGTTCAATAGACTTTTGAGTATGTTTACTGTTCCTTACCTCCATATTTCATTCAATACTTTTTATACTTACTATTTATTTTTCTTAGAAGTAACATATGCTATGTTTTTTTTTTATTAATTTAAGGATACTGTAGGTTTTGAAAGAAGTGTCTTATTGTTGTCAAAATACACGAGGCATTTACTGCTTCTGTGGAATTTCAAGTTGTATCGACATACTGTTGAATGGATACTTGAAGAAAGCTAAAATGATTAATAAAAATTTTTAAATTATGTAAAACTAGAAATATGTTCATAGGACGGGAATGCCTAGGGTATATTAGTAATGCAACATAAAAATTTGTATTAGTGTATGAAGTTTGATGAGAATATCTTGAATAGTATCTTTAAAATTGAAATTGAAATCTAAAAAAAAAATGGATATAGATGATAAATTCTCACCAATATAGATAACAAATTCTCGCCAAATTATGTTAAGTACATAAGCTTACATAAAAATATCTTAAATGGTTTCTTTAAAACTAAGCAAAATGCAAATTCAGGAAAAGTGAGGTCAAGGTCATAGGAAAGTTCAAGGTCAAAAGTTTTTGATGCAGTTGAATAGCTTTCACTTATATGTATCAGTACATGAAGTTTGATTTAAAAAAAAAATAAATGGTTTATTTAAAACTGAGCTAAACACTTATTTAAGAAAAGTGAAATCAAGGTCAAAAGAAAAGTCAAAAAATGTTGATGCAGTTGAATAGATCCCATCAGTATGTATGAGCATATGAAGTTTGATAAAATTATCTTGAATGGTTTCTTTAAAACAGCTAAACACTAAAAAGTGAAGTCAAGGTCAAAGAAAAGGTCAAGGTCAAAAAATGTTCAAAAAATGTTCATGCAGTTGAATAGCTTACTTCAGTATGTATCAGCATATGGAGTTTGATTACACTATCCTGAACGGTTTCTTTAAAACTGAGCTAAAACAAATTTAAGAAAAGTGAGGTCAAAGGAAAGGTCAAGGTCAAAAAATGTTAATGCAGTTGAATAGCTTGCTTCAGTATGTATCAGCATACGAAGTTTGATTACACTATCTTGAATAGTTTCTTTGAAACTAAGCTTGGAACGGAGCTAAACGCAAACGGCGACGAAAGGACAGAAGGACGGAAGACGGACACGACAAACACTATATGCCCCGGCCATATTCATGGCGGGGCATAAAAATAATTTTATTATTCATGTTAATGTATATTGTTCTATTTTCCTTCAAGTTCTTTTATAATTCATACATGTACATGTAATGTAAAACACAGATAGAGTTGAAACTTACTATTCTCCGGCATGCATATATAATGCATAACCCACAAGGACAGATAGAGCACAATAGAGTCAATCCAGAGATAAAAACACCAATTCTAAGGTCTCTGTCATACAATTTGCTTCCAGGAATGCCGCTTAGTGCGTACAATGCTCCAAAGATGAAAAAGACAACAAACAGTAGGATAAATAATGCACAACACCGCCATTTAAGGGTCGTCAGGACTGGATAATTCCCAAAAAGATATCTTTTGTTTAGGTCATTTATAAGAGCACCGTAGTGGTTTTCAAGCTAAAAAAAGATTATAAAGTTTTATCAAACCTTTACAATCCGTTTAAATGTTTTATATTGGTTATATTTGTAATACTGAATTATCTATAAAAGTATCAACCTGAGTTGGATCAACGCTAAAGGAACGGATCTTTTCCTCTTCGAATGTCTCTAATGGTGGAAACCTAAATGAGAGACCATATTGGGCATATTTTGCTTTACTGGCAATTTTCCGGCATAGAACAACACCATTCTGTGTTGTGGCTACAAAAAATATGAATAAAAAGAAAAGAACTATTTTGCTTCTGTAGAAAATCACACGCTATTGCATAATTATGTATTTTCTCTTAATCTCACACTACTAATCTCACCTGATCTGTCTTGATGTAATGGATCCAGAGATCCTGCCAAAATAACATGAAATTTGATAACTACTAACAAAGTTTCTAGAAGTTACATTAACATGTGAAAGAACAGTGGAGATTTGCTAGGATATAAACTCACCGGGATGATTAAAAGCTTCGTAAATTTTCGCCGGAACATCTAATTCTTTTTGTGCATCGATGTACACAAATGACTTTAAGAAAGATGGTAATTCTTTATGCAAAGGCTTTAAAACGAGTGGAATCACATTTAAGTTATCAACATCTGTGAATGAAAGTGTGCATGCTTCACGTGCTTCGGTCACACACCAATGACTTTGAACGTAATATGGACTCAAAATCAAAAGAACTTTAACACTATGAGCCATTTCGTCGCTGATATTTTCATCTATATTTTTTCCAGGAATAAAATCTCTTTCGAAATCCATACACTTAAGATGAAATCTGTTTTCCATCTGTTCGCGTATCATGTTGGCATGTTCCCTGTCTTCTGAACTGTAAGATACAAATAAATGGTACTTCTTTCCGGGAGGGAGGGGTATTACACAGTCTGAGACTGATTGAAGAATTTCATCTTGTCCGAGTACAGTTTTTTCCTCAGTTTCTTCGGCATGCTTTGTTAAAGTATCATCGCTCGCTTGCCCCTCTTCCTTGTACAATTCGTTTAATTGCGAACATGAATTTGGTGACTGTAAATGATTTTCCTCAATAACGATTATTTCGTCGTCGATGGGTAATAAAGGAATCATTTCTTTCGACATCTATATATTCACTCATCTGATTCACAGGAAGGTGTCGTAATCTTAATGTTTATGTTCAAACGGAAACTTTTTAATGACTGTTAGTCTCATTTTTCCAATTATGGAAGCACCTTCCTCTCATTAATAAATGTCAATGCAAAGCAGTTTGCAAAATTGACATGGAATGCTTTCTTAATGTTTTCTAGATATTGTAAAAATGAACTTTTACATATATGAAGGTTTCCTGGCAGTTTTGAAATATTTGGAATATTTTTCTTAGACCTAAAAAGACATACATATCTACTTTTTATGCGACCATTGCCTTAACTTGTCACCATATTATGAAAGTCGTGCAAACGATGATTCTATTCTAGTAAGCAGTTCTGTGATGAGGCATTATTCACACTTTCTACAAATTTTATTTTGCTGTATTTTGACACTGCAGGTAGGTTATCTTCTTTGTAGATTTCTATTTTCAGGTAAGTAACGTTGTATAAAACATTTTTCTGGAAAATGTATTTCAACTGCAGTGTCTATTTTTAACATATGGTTTCCCCAATTTATTTATAACTAATTATTAAATTATGAAAAAATGTGGATTTAAATAAAAAATGAATAACTTTTGTTTAAAAAGAAAATATTTAAAAAAAACAACAACAAAGAACATACCTACACGCACTCTTTGGAATTCCTAGCTTAATATGGGCAATGTCTGAATCAAAGAACATAGTGTTATACTGTTATAGACAGTAATATATACTGAAATATATTTTTAAAATTCAAATACCAAAATTAAAGTCCTGAGGATAGTAACTATGGAAAGCCAATTTAACATATATTCAAATATTTGAACCTATCTTCAACTAATTGTACCAATCTTCAAATCAATTGTACCTATCTTCAAATCAATTGTACCTATCTGTAAATGAATTAAAGATAGGTTTAATTCAATTATACATATCTTTAATTCATTTGAAAATAGGTACAAACGAATTGAAGATAGGTACAATTGATTTGAAGATAGGTACAAATGCCACGAATTAAAGATAGGTTAAATTGATTTAAAGATAATTGCAATTGAATTAAACCTATCTTTAATTATAAAGATACTACAATAACAACTACTCACCATAAATATGCTTTGTTCGGTTCCCTCCATGTTCCAAGTCACTGTTAGAGGGAGTTTTCTTTATTTTCTATAACACAAAATGAATTGAACCTAGGTATAATTGAATTGTACCTATCTTCAAATCCTTTGTGGATATGATTCAATTGTACAAATCTTCAAATCAATTGTACCTATCTTTAAATCAATTGTACCTATCTTCAAATGAATTAAAGATAGGTATAATTCAATTGAACCTATCTTTAATTGAGTTAAAGATAGGTGTAATTCCATTAAAGATAGGTGTAATTTATTAGAACCTAGTAGGTTTAATGATTTAGAGATAGGTATAATTATTTACACCTATCTTTAATTCAATTGTACCTATCTTCAATTGATTTGAAGATAGGTTCAAATATTTGAATATACATGTATGTTAATTTGGCGTTCCATAAGTAACTCTGGTGTTTTATATGGTAAGATATGATGCTTTTACATTATATGCCCGCGTGACGCAGTGGTTAGAGCGTTTGCTCGACAGTCGCGGAGTAAGGAGTTGATCCTTTCGAATCCACTGTGCGACGTGGAGACCGGTCATTCGAATGAGACCGTATAAACCGAGGTCCCGTGTCGAAGTAGGTGCTGGCACGAAAGAAATCCCTCTTTGCTCAAGGCCGTAAGTGCCGAGTATAGGTCTAAATTTGCAGCCCTCCGCCAGCAAGTGGCTTCTCAATATGGGACGTTTAACAACAAACAAACAAAAACCATTATATATTCTTCATTATAATGAGGTGCTTTTGCATAATGTGTCAGCGTGACTGTGGTTTTTTTAGTATGATCAGGTGTTTGTGGGGTTTCTTTTTATTTATGACAATTTTATATTTATATTGTATGGTGATTTTTCTTTATATGCTGTGCTTTTTTTCATTCTGATGAGGTGATCACTAGGAACCAGACATATGGTCAATTACTTTGAAAACTAGTTATTGATATTTTAGGATTACAGTTGCAATTGAATCACTTTCTTCAAAGCAATGTTAATTGATGTACCTACTATATTCGAAATGTTTGAACAACATTTTAATGTATATTTTTAATTATTTGCACTTATATACCGATGACACTGTATTGATAGCTGAATCTGTTCAACATTGATTGCTCTGAAAATATTGTAAAAATTTGAAATCAAATATTAACATTAAGAAAACAAAAATCTTGATAATAAATAAGGGAAAACAGAAAACTATGAATTCTTGTACGACGAAAAGATTATTGAAATCGTTAGTGAAATTAAATATCTGGGTATCATATTTATTTAGAAAAGCAAAAAAAAAAAAAAAAAAAAAAAAAAAAAGTAGAAGAATAGGCCCATGGGCCACATCGCTCACCTGAGCAATTTGGCTTAGGAAAAAGCAGAAATGATTTCAGCATGAAAAGTAAAAATATAAAATTGGGGGGGGGGGGACGAATTTGAATTTACACTACCTGAGGATGCTTCCATATTTCTTCGACTAATTATGGCTTTAATACATTTTTCAAGAAATTTTCCTATACGCTCGATCTTCTATTGCGGTCTTGCCCTACCCCCGGGGACATGATTAGAACACACTTGAATCCACACTACTTAAGGATGCTTCCGAATAAATATGACGTATTATGGCTTTAATATTCTTGAGAAGAAAATTGTTATTGATATATGCTTTATATTCCTTTGAATAACTTTGATCCCCTGTTATGGTCCTTCTCTACTCCTGGGGGTCATGATTTGAACTAATTTGAATCTACATTACTTGAGGACGCTTCCATATAAATATGATTCTTCATGGCTTTTGTTGCTCTTGATAAGATCTGAAAGTGTTTAGGAAAAAAGTGCGGAAAACCAAGTGGGACAGACAGACAGAGGGATAGACGGACAGACAGACGGACGGAGAGACGCAGAGGAAACCTATAGTCCCATTCGGTTTCACCGGTAGTGGACTAATAATCATTATTACAGTCAAACTCTGCTCGGAAATTCTCTAACTCGCTAGTTAACCATTAAACATAGAGATATGGAGGATAACCAATTGCTGGGCAATAACTCAAATAATTATTTCGTGTAAAAGTTTGTGGTTAAAGTGTGATATCAATTAATGTATTAATCTAAATTACATGTACGTATAACTAAGTGCTCCATTTTTGTACTTTATACTTCTACTGGGTGGTATTTTGATTGATATGTTTCATACAAATGTGTTAAGTCTTTGTTTTTCTGCTAATTTTGACTGCTATCCGATCAGTACAGAAGGCTCGGGGGGGGGGGGGGGGGGCTCGACAGGGGATGCCTTCTCCTCCTTGTCACCTGATCCCAGCTATGGTACTTCCGTGTTAATGTGGCACTAATATTATTCATTTTATATGGCGCACTTAAAACTGACTGTAATTCTAGTAGTTTTTATGCCCCCGGATCGAAAGATCCCGGGGGTATATTGTTTTTGTCCTGTCTGACTGTTTGTCTGTTTATCTGTTTGTCTGTTTATCTGTCTGTTTGTTGTCAATTTAACCTTGCCCATAACTTTGGATTGGTTGAAGCTATGACTTTCATATTTCACTTGTGTATTCCTTGTGATAAGACCTTTCTTTGGCTACCATCAAATTTGACCTTTTGACCTTGACCTTGACCTTGGAGTTTGATCCACTTTTGCAAAATTTTATGAGACTTTAACCTTGGCCATAACTTTTGAACAGTTGGTGCTTGGGATTTCAAACTTCACATGTGTATTTTTTGTGACAAGGCCTTCCTTTGGATGCCAACAACTTTGACCTTTTGACCTTGACCTTGGAGTTTGACCTACTTTTGAAAAACTTTAACCTTGGCCTTAACTTTTGAACAGTTGGTGCTTGGGGTTTCAAACTTCACATGTGTATTTCTTGTGACAAGACCTTCCTCTTTGACCCTTTGACCTTGACCTAGAAGTTTGACCTACTTTTGAAAAACTTTAACCTTCGCCATAACTTTTGAATGGTTGGTGCTAGGGCTTTCATACTTCACATATGTAATCCTTGTGACAAGACCCTCCTTTGGATACCAATAACTTTGACCTTGACCTTGACGTTTTACTTACTTTTAAAAAACCTTAACTTTCGCCATAACTTTTGAACAATTGCAGCTAGGGCTTTCAAATTTCACAGGTATATTCCTTGAGACAAGACCTGTCTTTGGGTACCAACATTTTTTTTTCTTTTGGTCTAGATTTTGACTTGCATTTGAGAAACTTTAACCTTCGCCATAAGCTGCCATACGGGGGCATCAGTGTTTCACAAACACATCTTGTTGATCAATGTATCTCTCTCTCCCTCTCTCTACGTATGTGTGTGCTCTCAATTTAAGGTCATCGCTATATCTATAAAATTGTTGTTAAATCCTTGTACAGCATGTGTGCCACAGTAATCAATATTAGGCCCCTTTTTGTTGTATATTAATGAACTTCCCTAACATGTATGTCATACAAACATTGATATGTCTGCTGATGATGCAATTCTGCATGTTTAACAAAATGTATGCTGATGGAGTACATATAGATCAAACGCTAAATTTTCATAACTAACCATGTAGACTCGGTCTGTAAATCTTTATCACATAAATTATTTACCTTGCGAAAAATCAAGAGATTTCTTCCTCTGAAAACTAGAAAACTGTTTTACAATGCCTTTATCCTGCCTTCTGTTAATTATTGTCTGACTATCTGGGGGTAATGCACCAGCTAGTTACTTGGAGAGAATCCATAAGCTCCAAAAGCTAGAATTATTCTTGATGCTGCCCCTGGTCTCCATCTAAGGCATTTTTTGAAAAATTAGGCTGGCTATCTGTTTTTGATTTAGTAACTTTTCACAAATGTATCTTGTTGTACAAAATATTCAACAATCAGAGCCCTGCTGACCTGCAAGATTTATTTATTTTTCAAACTTCTAATGCTTACACTTAACGTTCAGAATTTAAATTTGACCTTCGCCTGCCAAAACACCGAACAAATTTGTTTAAAAATTCTCTCCAATATTCTGGTGTTCATATTTGGAACAGTTTGTCGTTAGATATAAGATGTGCACCAACTCTATCAATCTTCAAACGAAATGTTGAAAAATATATCTTCATCAATATAATTTCATTACTCTGATTTATGATGGATTGATTGATTGTATGTTGTTTTACGTCCCATTCGAGAATTTTTCAGTCATATAGAGACGTCACCATATACCGGTGAAGGGCTTCAAATTTTGACCTTTACTCGGCACTCAGGGCCATTGAGCAGTGAGGGATCTTTATCGTGCCAACGCCTGTCGTGACACGGGGCCTCGGTTTTTTAAGGTGTCATCCGAAAGACCCGCAACTCTCACTTCAAAGTGCCGAGCGCATGGCGAAGGAACTGTTACTACCCATTTTTTATCGACTTTGTCAGTAGCGGCCGAGATTCAAACTCACAACCTCCCGATCACGGAGCGAGCGCTCTACCGACTGAGCTACCGTGAACGGTACTCTGGTTTATGTCTTTTGAACATGTATATGGTGTCAAATCTTACAAATGCGACATTTTGTTACTTTATATGTTACATAATATATTTCTTTATTTTTATTATTATTATCATCATCATCATCATCATGTGGCATTGTACATGTATTATAATTCAATTGCTAGTTGTTAATCTTTGCTACTTTGATGTAATATTTGTTGTAAGAAGAAGGCCCTGAGGAAGAATAGTGTCTCATAATAATAAGGCTACCTTCTCTAAATAAGTACTATTATTATAATTGTCTTACAGTGATGTGATTTCTGATAAAATATTAATGATTCTAAATGAATACATTATCCCTTTTCACATCTTTGACAATTACTAGTGTGTAAATGTAATTATTTATACAAATGTCTTATTTTATTTTATTCAGAACCTTTTCGTTTTATTTTTTTTTTTTTTATTTCATTTCTCAAATTCCATAGCAAGATAATCTAGTCTTCAAATGAATAGGTTATTTGGTAACTTGTATTTCACTATTTTGCAACTTAATTGTCTACATGAAAATTTAGTTACACATGCTATAGTTTTCTTTTACGATGTAAGGTTCAAGAGTTATTCGAAAAACCAAATTGATGTTATTATATCTATTTCATTATCTAGGAAATTCAACCAAAATGTTTACCAACAGAAGTTTCAATTACTTCGAAAACATGGTATCAGACAAAAACCATATGCACAAAGAGTTGTCCAGCGAGTCATTATGTATTCAAAGGAATGTGTAACGAAGATTGTCCATCATTTACATCTAAAACTGACAATGGATTTATAAAGTACTGCAATAATAGCGCTATCAATTACCTAGAATGTCCTGCTTTTATGTGTAATAAAAATTACCCCTACTGTTTTGAGGGAAATTGTCTTCCTTCTTGCCCGGAATACACAGTCGGTTTCAATCATTCGTGTTTAATGGAGTGTCCATATGAAGCACCATGACGGCGTATGCTTGCCGTGGTGTCTGTTATACCGGAGGGAAATCATGTTCCAGGAGTTGTCCAAAATCTCATCCGTTTGTTTTCCATTCCCCGAAAATTACACACTGTTTACACGAGTGCCCTGACTTCACAGCAATAAATCAAAATTCCTGTAATTTATCGTGCCCAATTGATTTTTCTTTACTTTTCAACAGAAGCTGTTTACAAAAATGTCCAGCTACGCACCCATTTATAGCTGTAAGGATTTCTTCATTCAATAAAATTTTCATTTGTACGGATAGATGTCCAGAGGAGATGGCATCGTACAGAAATGTTTGTATTTCTGTGTGTCCCAACGGTACATACCTTGATAATGGACGGTACAAAAAATGCCTTGAGAAGTGTGAAGACACGCGGCCGTTTATATACACAACAACAGCTCTGAGAAATTCTATTTATTATCAGCAGTGTCTCTCGAATTGTCCGTCTGGAAAATATCGGTATGCCTTACATGAAAAAAATGTATGTGTCAGTGAATGCCCAAAAGAATACTCCATATTTAACGGCACTTGTTTATCAAAATGCCCTTATTCCTATCCCTTGAAGAATTCTTTAGGCATAAACGGAAATAATAGATATGTATGTGTGAAACATTGCCCAAGAAATACATTTAAATATGACAAGAAGTGTTTTCGTCTTTGTCCAAGCAATTTAGTGCATTATTTGTCAAATTGCTCATCTAAATGTCTCGGTAGTTATCCCTTTTTGCTAAGGCACAACAGAACTTGCCTTTCCGAATGTCCCTTAAAATACCTATATAATGGTAGAATATGTGACGATAAATGTTCGGAGAATGTTTCTTATATAGAAAACAGGACCTGTACTGCACAATGTTCTAACAGGAGTATGTTATATAAGGAGTCAGTCATTGGCAAGGAATGCGTTAATTTGGACACCTGTCCAAATGAAACTATGCTACTGAAAGGGACAAGGGAATGCATAGATATTTGTCCAAAGGAAACCCATGTGGTGATAAATAACATATGCACAAAAATCAGTGAATGTTTAAATTCCTTCGTCTTTCAACCTACAAACCAAGGAAATTTATGCACTGAAAAATGTCCCCAAAATCTACTTAGCAATGGAAGACATTGTGTATCTCGGTGTCCTGGTAATAAAGTCATAATTGAAAAGAACTGTACAGATGAATGCACATATACTAAGCCTAGCAAATTCAAAAACGAAAGTATTGGTGGTATCTTTTGCATATCAGTGTGTCCAGATGGGTTTGTAAATTACAGGAACGAATGTATCGACAAAAATGAATGTATTTTCAATAAGCAGTCGTACGTTTTTAACAAGACTTGCTTCGAAAAGTGTCCAAAAAGAACAGTTCCAATTAACGAGGGCGACATGTACCACACATGTAAGGCAGTGGATATTGCTCAGGCTTATCAGAACGTAGTCACTCTTTTTGCGTACGCTGGGTTGTTTTCAGTCCTTTTCTACTTTGTATGCTGTTACAAAGGAAGCCTGTATCGTTTTAGAGCAAAGGCATGTTGTGAGGTAAAATATTTTAATAATTCAGAAATATTTCTTTAATTATTTATATATTTTATTCGTTTAAGCCAGAGATATCTGCCACGCGCAGGACCAATGGCATTAATCAGGTCATAAATATTTAGGTAAGACATATTTCTTTTAAAAAAAGAATTTCTCGAAATATAACCATTCATTATAAATATTGATTATATTGTAGCATTCGGCTACAGACACAAACAATCTAATAGAGGACACAGACATCAAGGCAACCATCAATGACAAGGAACAGTATGAAGAAGAAATTATCGAAGTCTAACTACAGTGAAAAATCCAGACAGTATATTCCTCCGTGTAGCACATTCATATATTGTAAACCAACTATTATTCGCGTCAATATTTATTCGCGAATCGTCAGTTTGAAATCAATCCACGACAATTAATTTTCGCGACTGAAGAAACCTTCATACAAATACAAAGCAAAATAAATGGTTCGCGGCGATTCGTGAGTTAGTAGGTCGCAAAACTCGCGGATATTTCTCGCGAGTGAATAAAAGTTGGTTAACAGTATCCGAGTTTATTCATTTAAATACCCAGAAAGTAAAGGTAGTTAAAGAAAAAAAAAAGAAATAATCATAAGATATATATCTTTTATAGAATTTCACAATAATAGTAAAATGTATTGAAATAAACATTTTAGAAGTATTACATGTATATGTAATATCTCTCTTGTAGTATGAAATCAATTGTGTCATACCTTTGCAATTTGTTACAAAGTTTTGGAGAATTGTATTTTTTCATTCCATTCAACTTTTTCCCCATTTCATATTTTCGAATTTTGAAAAATCTGCTCTTATTTATGTAAAATTTTATATTGAATTGTATCAGTTCACTATTATTTATTTACGTTCGTAAGGTTTTTATTTAAACTGTAGTGTGTTACAGCTGTATATATGTATGTTAATATTGTTTTCAATCAAAACGGTTTATGAATGTTGTCTGATCGATTGATTAAATAACACTAAAACAAGAAAGTCATTATGAAATCATTTTATTCTGCATTTCATTCTGCAACCAGCAAAAGCAAGCGAAAGATATTCCAGCTTGTTTCAATCCTTGGAAAAGATTTTATTTACATATCCCAGTAAATATTTAATAACTTGGATCCACCTTCCATTTTCTACAGTGGACATAGATTGTACATGTAATAAAGATATTGACCTCAAAATTAAATAAAAGCGGAAATTCTTGAACTTTGAAAGGCCCTGCTCACCAACTCCACAGTATTCCGGGGGAAATCAAGGTAAATGTAATTCTAGCAATGTTCTGTCCCCACTAAAAATTTAACATAAAACTTTTATATGCTGTGAAAGTTACATGTATATCCAGAGTGTTTTTTTTTAATGAAAAAGGTGAAGATAACGAACAGTGATCGATCTCAAAAGATCAATAAACAATACAATTCTGTGAACAGGGACAGGGCATAAAACACGGGCCCCTGGAAAAATTAAATAATACCTTCAACAAATAAATTGTAATTTGCATACAGCTTTTCATCTTAGTTTTACTTGATTAAATCAAAGTTTTTTTCCATAAAACTTGAAATTAGACAATTATCAATGACATAATTTGTTTGTCACCACCGCTCCTAAATAGACGTTAAATTTTAATTGAAAAGCCTACACAAGCCATCTAAATATAAATGAGAATCCACCTTTCGTGAGGCCACTATCTATTGATAGGTGTTATCTTCATATCACACATAATCTTTAAGTCTACCCACAATTTGTTATCATTTGGTCGATGGGTTTTGAAAAATTAAAAACGGGCTGGACAAAAGAGAAGCGAAATGTCGAGACAAGACACAGAAGAAACAAATCAAGGCGAAGAGGAGCAGAGGCGGATCGAGGAATTTGTCGTGTTGTTCTTCAGAAGACTCTCTAAGGGCTTCCTCAGCGGGGTGGGCTTGTACAGCGGTGTGAAGGTCATATCGGCCCTGATGAGAAACCCCTTCCGAGAGAAGTAAGATATCCTTTTTTTAACATGAAAAATTGATTATTTTCATGGCAAATTCTTTTAAAAACGTAATGATTTTGAGAAAAAAAAAATAAAAACATCAACAACAAAAGTAAAAAACAAACAAACAAAACATGTTTATTTTTTAAATAATCTCTTCAAAGTTTTCTTTATAAGATAGTTAAACTTAAAATCAATTAAATCATGCTTTTTCTTTCGTGTTTTACTTGATTGTCTTTATAGGTGATATCCGTGATAGATTTATCTATTATGAAACAACATTCATTCTATTGCGACTAGATCAAACAAAGTTGATTATAAGGGTGCACTTTGTATATGTGGGGAAAAAAAGATTACATAGTGTTTTTTTCTTCTCAGATTACCGAGCGCCATTAAGGAAATCTTCTCTATAGACTGCCTTCGTTTTGCCTCTTTTCTTGGACTATATCCTAGTATATATGAACTACTCAGAGAAATTTTTCAGCACTATAGGAAAAAGAAGGTATGGCTTACACTGAATAATAGCTCAGTAAAAACAAAATTTCATTTCATGATTTACATTTACAGACTGATATAGATACATGTATACATGTAAAATGTAGGGAGGAAATGTGAAGAATTCAAATAAATCACATTCTTTTAAAAAGAATCTTTTAATTGAATCATGAAGTGTGGCTTTTTAATTTACGAATAAGACGTTTACAATAATATGCTTAAGGATGGTTGGAACAACATGGCTGCCGGTGGATTAGCTGGTCTTACTTTATGTGTGGAGGACCCAACTCGCCGCCTAATCTTCTGTCTGTTTGCGATCTCCAGAGCGATAGGCGCCTTAATTTCCACCCTTGTAGCCAGGGAGAAGATACCAGAAATACCCTACTCGGAGACCATGTCTTTCTGTTGTTGTTGTGCATTCTTAGTTTATTGCACTGCACTAAATCCACAGCTTCTGAATACTGGTTATTATTTTTCTGTGCTGAAATGGTCCCGAGACTATACAGACAAAAAACTCCGGGTTTTGTTCAGAGAACCTGGTGACAGATTCTTGACTTGCCAGGAAGCTGGGTTACATAAAGATCACTGTTTCCGACACGCTGTCGTGGACTGGGTTAAGAGTTTCCCCGCCTTTGCCAAATTATACTTCCCCATACACGTGGCACCAGTCATAGTATTCAGACGCAAACTACTTCTTGAAAGGCAAGATTTTTTTCCTCTTTACTTTCTAAAAAAAATCGATTTCTATATATTTTATAGGCATAAAAATGCGACTCTTCAATTTTATTTCCTTTTTTTCATCTTTCAGACCATACAGAGTTATTAAGTCCATCTTGAAAAATACTCTGTTTTCTACCGCTTTCCTGGCGACTATGGTTATGTTGGCCAAATACGTAATATGTTTGCTGAGAAATTTATCACATAAACCCCCTCCTCTGTCTACATATGTACCCGCTGTAGCTGGATTTGTGTGTGGTTTTGGAGTTCTATTCGAAAGGGCATCTAGAAGGAAAGAATTATCACTGTTTTTAGTTCCGCACACACTTTATGCCCTGTATTTATGGGCAAAGCAGAAGAACTTTCTAAGAGATATTCCTTTCAGTTCAACCGTTTTATTCGCGGTGTCTATGGTTTCTGTGATGCACGCGTATGAACGTGAACCGGAATCCCTCTCTCTTCTCTTGAATGGAGTGTTGAGATATTTTATAGGTGAACGGACTAATGTACGTGTTAGAATCGGTAAACGGGTGAAAACTATCAGTGAAATGTTAGCCTAAATTTAATAATCTCCCATTTACAAGTTAAGCATTTTATAAACCTATATCACCAAAGAAATATCACTGTCATAATTTTCCACAGAGACTAAATTGTCCTGTGTACGAATGTACGACTTTAAAATGTCACTGTCCTGAAAAAAAATACTTTAAGTTCTACCGTTGTCATTTGTGATATTGGTATGATCTTTTTTTTTGTTTTGTTTTTAGTCTAATAAATACCGTACAAACCATCACAGTGAACTACTTGTAATATGCTGTGAGGCAATGTATATATATATATATATATATATATATATATATATATATATATATATATATATATATATATATATATATATATATATATATATATATATATGATACACATGTACAGTTTATGTTAGGGTATCATCATTCTATGCTGTATGTTTTTAAATAAAACTTGATGCTAAAAGAAAAATAATATTGATACTCAGAAGTTTTGCGGTATTCTCTACATACATGTATATGAATTTAATTTGCTCAGACAGTAATTATAACTGATCGACAAAATAAATCTTCTTATTAAATACTAGGTATGTGAAAAATAACTAAATAATCAAGCTTAAGAGATTATGTTTTTTAGCTACACATATAAGGGACGCTGAGGAAAGAAAAGTATCACTACAGTATATACGTAACCATGTGCACGTCCCTGCTTTATTTAAATCATATATAATGCCTAAGGCGTAATGTCCCTCTGTTCTAAATATCATTGAAAAAAATTAATTGATTTTTATCAACAATAAAACCATTAAATTCAAACGAGAAAAGGTATGAGATATGAAGCGATGCTTAATTTTTTCAAGATGAAAATTATTTCTAATTATAACACGAAGAAAATTTGAGACAGTTAACAGGAAGAGCACTTATTATAATTTATTATCATAAGATAAAATTAAAAATGTGAGATATACTAGTATTTGAAAACAATACTTAGTATCATACATATTGAATTTACATAAAAAAAAAAAAAAAAAAAAAAAAAAAAAAAAAAAACGGCGCTTTTTTTAAGTTAGAATATCACTTTATCTATTCTTGTAAAAAAAAAAAAAGGCCATCAAGAAGATTTAGTTATCTTTCTTTTCTTTTTTTTTTTTCATTTTTTCTAAAGAAATAATATATAAATACAACTAATAAAAATAATCTACAAAATACACCGTAAAGTTTACAACTTTTTAAGTTCTTAAACAGAAAATAATATATTTTAATATGTAAAATTAAAAAATAACTGTGTGCAAATGTTTAAGAAAGAAAGCCATAAATAAATACCAAATACATTAGCAAAAGAAAAGTAAACATTGAAAATGATCATTCTTCTTGCCAATGGGTTTGATTGTTATGTAGGAATATTACAGTTAAAGCAATATGAGCTGCATTTTTGATAGTTTTATTTTGCTGTTAAAATGTGCTGTTATGATACATCTGTATGTAAATTAAACTCTTATGATCAATAAGACTGAGATAAAGTATTAAATTGTTTCATAAGAAATATTTCTGCACAAGGGAATGTATAGTATTACATAAGAAATCAATATTGTACAGGACGACAATAATGTAATTTTGCTTTAATCAAAGCTTAAAATTAGTTCTTCCATCGCAAATAAAAACAAAAGAAGTTTATAAACGTTCTTTTTTAATTGTCATAGTTAATTACAATATTGCAACAAAAATTTCCGACATCAAAGTTGCAGCTCATATTGCTTTAATCAAGTAAAGGAATAAATAAATTAATTAATTTCTTTCGAAGATATCTCTCTTATCAAAAGGACATAAGACCTTAAATAAGGTTTTCCGTATCACCAAAAACATTATTATTCAATAAAGAAAAAATTCAGACAAAAAACATTAGTGTGAACTTCATTTAACTGTTGTTTGTTTTGAACCTATTTTATTGTATAATTGATACAAAGGGATTGATTACAAATTCTAACAACTTAGGAAAACATTTTCCTGGAATATATACAATACTTATAACTATAATGATTGTCGAATGAATTATTTACAGTTGTAGTGAAAATTTAAAGTTATGCATGATATATGTACAAAATATTTCAAAGACATTAAGTTTAACTGTTAAATAAATCAAAAAAAAAAAAAAAGCAATGGATTAATTACATCTGGAAAAAATCCCAAATTCAATTTATGAAAATTATGGAAGTTGGAGTTTCTACGAAATATGAAGATAACGAACAGTATTCAATCTCGAAAGTCTAATGAAAAGATACCAAATTGGAGCAGAGCAAACACGAACCTGAAAATTTAGAGGTGGGATCAGGTACCATGGAGGAGTGAGCATCCCCTGCCGACCGGTCACACCCGCCGTGTTAAGTTCTAATTAAAGGCGGTATGATGTCACTTTCCAAACGCTGACAAAGGCACCGTGAATACCCTACGGTATTGTGACGCTTAGTGATGCAGAAATCTAAGCACTCTGCAAGTTTATGAAGCTGTCTTTGAAAGTACATCTTGTGTAGAAGATTTTCTATTTTACTGCCAGCCTCTGCCTGAAACGTAATAAATAAATACAAAATCTATGTTAAAACACACTTCTAAGTACTAAGTGCCTTTCGTTAATCTTTCAATGCGTGACTTTGACTCAAGGCCATCACATATTTGTAGCTTATTAGTATTTCCTGTAGTATACTTCAATTAGTATTCATTTCATTTAAATATAAGAGGCTAAAGGGACATCTGATATATTTCATAGCACTGTTATTAGAGCCCCATTTTATCCCTAGGACCTGTACATCAAATGACTGTGTCTGATGATCATAGGCCTAACATTTAAAATGTATGTCACTTTGGCATACTTTTCGTCTTTCTAGTTATAATTATATTACCTTTTTAAACTATAATATTTTAAGTATGAGTAAAAACCCTTGACAAAAAATATATAAGACAGATTTGATAAGTATTCGCCATAAGTTCTTACGATATGGCCAACATTCAAAAAGGTTACGCACATCGCACTGATGGCCAAAGTATTTGCTCCTCGAACCTTCGGCTCAAGAGGAATAGAAATCTTTATTTTGGCTTAACTACATATAAATATTTAAATACAAACATACCTGGTTTTCTTCGTCAGTTATGTCCGGATTTCTTGATTTCAAAAGCTCACATAAATATTTTTAAAATAAAATTTAACATAAGCTGCAGAGTTGTTCTTTAACCTGAAATCTCTAGAGAGACTTTAGCGCTAATGAATTATACTTTAAATAAAGGAAGAAAAGTACTTTGATTATTTTGTTTTTCTGTTGCTACGGCAACACCAATTTACAAATCACTACTCGTTTAGTAAACTAGTTTTTAAAGTTTTAATGAAGATTCATATTAAATAGTCCCATTTAAACTGATGTTTAACGAATGCAAATTATAAGCGTGGATCGGTGAGAATTGAACCTGTCTGTGAAATGCATGACCGCTTTGACGTTCTTTAAGGCACATTCAGTTTTCAACCGTTATTCTTAAGCTTACATATAAGGAAATCAGCCAACACAAGTCAGCAAACTGTATTATAGTATGAGTTGGGTATTCGACACTTACAAAATTGACCGAGTCATAACTATATAATAAAGGTATATGAAATTTATATCAAAATTAGTTTTTCTCTATCGCAATCATTGAAGCCAGGGCAGACTTGTATAGTCTTAGGCAACAATTTTCAAAGGTATAACAGAACATTTTTGCTGAGTTTAAGAGCAAAATAATGTTTGTCAAACCCTCAAACTAAAATGATAATTTTATAGTTTCGTTCGCGGGTCCCACAAAAAGCATATTGCCCTCGAACTCATTCAAAAGATAGATATATAAAGTATAATATTGTTAACTTAATGCAAAATGAACTTGTGGTAAAATTTCTCCAATAATTATCTATTATGATAAAAGCACGAGCGTAGTTTCTGTTTTCAATATGATTTATTATTGGCATAGGTTGTAACTCGCCCATAAAATCAAAGCCTATGCAATCTGCCCATAGAGCTCTAAGAGCTCAAAGTAGTATGTTAATTTTATAATCGGAAAATATAACAGTATACGTCACAAAAATTAGGGTGTCATACTTTTTAGAAATTAAAGAGGCTTTGTCCATAATGAAAATTCCATGCTAGTAGACTTATAGCTTCCGATTTGGACTAAGATTTGTGCGCATGCGTTTGTGTATTACGTTGTCATCAATTATACACAAAGTTACAGTTTCTAGGATGAAAAAATATTATTCACTGCCATTTATTAAAATCTCGTCGCCCGCGTGGCGCAGTGGTTAGAGCGTTTGCTCTAAAGTCGCGTAGTTAGTAGCTTACTTTTACTTCGCGGGTTTGAATCCACTGTGCGACGCGTAGACCGGTCCTTCGGATGAAACTGTATAACGCGAGGTCTTGTGTTGCAGTAGTTACTTGCACGAAAAAAGATTCCTCACTACCTAAAGTCCGTAGAGTGCCGAGTACAGGGCTAAATCTGCAGCCTTCCACTGACAAGTGGAGACGTCTTAATGTTAATTCTCGAAAGAATGTTAAACAAACAAATAAAATAAAATAAAATCTTTGATTTATTGATCTTACCTGACAACTGTAAGTTTCACATTTATCTTACCTGACAATTTTCTGTTTCATAACGAACAACATTAACCTGTAATTCTTGTTAAGGTAGATAATATTAAATTACATAAGGAATAAAGAATAGGAAACCTGATGTATTCAATGCAAAACTTAGATTATTTTTTTGCAGAACTTTGATGGAAGTTTTATCTAGCCTCATAATTTTGCCGATATAAAGTACACATGTACTGTGAAAGACATAGCTTCTTTATGCGTGTGTTGCCTCAAAAATAACGTCTGATGAAATTTGTTTGATTTGTCAAGAAATTTTTGCTTCGGAGTGCCCCCCCCCCCCCCAAAAAAAAAATGAAAATGTTTGGTTATGCCCCATTCACCCACCCACTGAAATTGCTTATGTGTCTGCATCGAACTGTCAAATTATGAAAGATAATGCACAGATCGCATCAGAGCAAGTGAGTGATGCAAAGGTGTAGTGATTTTCGTAGATTTTAGTGTCTGCATACTTTTGTAAGATTTAAGACAGGAATACATTTTATTGCTTTATTGCTTGTCAGTAACATCCAAAAATTTAAATTTCTAGTGAACAATATTAAATCATTTATTTGCCAAAATGAAATTTCTGAGAAAATATAAAATCTCCTACTGTAACGATATATTTTGCAATTCAATATTGGAAATTTTCATACACGCTTGGTTTAAAATTTTAAATTTAACGAATTATTTCATAAATATTTTAGGTCCCTTGGGAAGTTTAAAGGCGTCAGCACACGAATGTAAAGTTAACTGTAAAAGATACGCTTTCTTTATAATCGTCCAAGACTATGAAACATAAGGATTTTTTGTAAAATGATAAGTTCTTCTTCCATATGATACTTTTTACTGACCGCACGACCTATAATGCAATGAGAGGAAGGAAATAAATAAACAACAAGCATTTTTTTAAACCTAAAATTTTAATTTTGAAACGGCAATTTACAAAAAGGACGGAATAAACATAGCTTTATTTTAAATATCCACAATATGATTCTGGTGATAGGTAGAAGTGAAAGTGAAACTAGCACACCGGAAGCATAAGTTGCGTCACTGACGTTATTCTTTTTATGTATGGCCACCGATAGAAAGACACTTCCAAGAATGAGAAAGAGCACCAGGAGGCTAACGTTTAAAGAGGCAAGTCATGGATAGAATCTTCCCTGCAAAACCGGATAAAACCGTAAGAGCAGGTGTGAACTCAACGCTTCATACACTGCATTGAATTGATTCATCAACTGAAATGGTAAAAAAAAATTCCTTTTAAAGGAATGATCGGCTTGGGATCGTAAAGGCAGCATTATGAAATGTCTTGAAATAATTTTGTAGACAATTCGTTTTATTTCAATTTATTTAATTTAGTATCTTTTTATAAGTTTATGTAGCCCTATAAACATGCTTTTCTTAACATAACAAATTTAAATTGAAGACCAAATTTTAGTCAGGCATTGTTGTTCTTTAGAGTAGTAAAACAACATTATGTTGCCTTTAAAAAATATTTTGTAACTGAGAAAATGTACAGAAGTTGACATTGTTTTGAAATGGGATGAGAGACATGAAATCCAATGGGCTAGATTTTTGTAAAGAAAAATAAAGCCGCAATAAATTACCTATTAAACATTTTACAGAGTTCCTAATTAAGTTGGATTAGTAATTATGTTCAGGAGTATCCCTAGCAAGGTAAGGTCTAAGAAAATAGTTTAAACGACCTTACACATAATTTAGTAAATGAATGTTTCCCGCTTTGCTAAAAAAATATGTGCAGAATCAATCGATACATTCTATAATTATTATACTTTCATGTTAAATACCATATTCTGATTGGTTTAGACGCATTTTACAATTTATGATGTTAGCCTCAGCATTAGCAACACAATTCTACGGCGAACCGTATGCGTTTAATTTACACGCATGTGGCATTATCGTTGTGATACTCATTATCAAGTGTGTTGCTTTTTGTTTGTATGTTGTTTAACGTCCCTCTCGAGAATTTTTCACTCATATGGAGACGCCCATAGACCATAACTGTACACATATATACCTCTAGCCCTAGGTCAAGGCCATAACTATACACATACATACATCTAGTCCTAGGTCAAGACCATAACTGTACACAAACATACCTATAGCCCTAGGTCAAGACCATAACTGTACACATATATACCTCTAGCCCTAGGTCAAGACCATAACTGTACACATACATACCTATAGCCCTAGGTCAAGACCATAACTGTACACATACATACCTATAGCCCTAGATCAAGACCATAACTGTACACATATATACCTCTAGCCCTAGGTCAAGGCCATAACTATGCACATACATACCTCTAGCCCTAGGTCAAGACCATAACTGTACACATACATACCTCTAGCCCTAGGTCAAGACCATAACTGTACACATACATACATGTACCTCTAGTCCTAGGTGATGATTACGTCGCAACCGCAAGAAATCATGGTATTCCATTACTGGAGCAAAGCTTCTCCACCCATGAATTAATTTTCTGTGTTTAGGTTTTAATGTTTTTGAAAATACGACGGTTCCGTTTGCTCTCAATTTCCTTTCTGCTAAAGCTGTCATTAAACAGGAATGAATTCAGTGTATTAGTAAGATTTTAAAAATGCATCATTGATATATATGAATTGCCATAAAAAGTATTTACCTATTGTCCCATATTTAAAGTTACAGATAACTAATCAATGAAAATGGATTGATGCTCTGAAGCTTTTTTGAAAACTTGGAATTGATTTGATACCACTGTCATTGATAAAAGGCAATTTCACAAACAGTAAACAAGAGGCCCACGGGCCTTAACGGTCACCTGAGTATGGGCCATAGAGTATAACATAAACTGATAGATGAAGCTTTGTTGCTCAAAGCAAGAGAAATAGGAAGATCAGGATCAACGAAATAATTAGTCTAGTATTCAGTAACAACTCATACTCTAAAATCTAATTTGTCCCCAATTTATCACTATGCAGACTATTAACAAACTATGACTGCTTCTGTACTATTTTTGACCCCATATCATTACCTCTCACATTTGTCTCTTTTGATCATGGGGAAGAACAGTTATTTTTTTGTTATTTTTTTTTTTTACAATTCTATCTATCTATCTATCTATCTATCTATCTATCTATCTATCTATCTATATATATATATATATATATATATATATATATATATATATATATATATATATATATATATATATATATCGCGGGTATGTTAAGGTTACATCCAGAGATATCCTACTTGACTATACAATATGACGTCATAATAAGCTGTATGACGTGAAGTATAGAAATAATGATTTCTTAATATCTATATTTAAGAAATAAATAACAAGTTTAAAAACTTCAATGGGAATTGAAGTGGGTCGGTCACGTGATCAAATCCTGTGAAGGCCGAAGGCCTTCTCAGAAGATTTGATCACGTACCGACCCACTTCAATTCCCATTGAAGTTTTTAAACTTGTTATTTATTACTTATATATACATTTGAGATGGACAATTGAATGTAATCGAATATAAATATTGCACTAACCGCACGTCGTAGATTTCGACAAATTACGCTAGGTGTAAATCGGCTTGAAAAGCGGTTACGCTTCAAATTCATCTGGCAAAGGATTCTGTTTTGAAGGGAATATTCTGTGAAAGGCTACTTGCGATCAATTATAGTGAGCATATTGGTGTCTGGGAATTTTTGTATTCATGAGAACCCATATTCGATGTTAAAAAACACAAGAAACACGTCCGATGTTTGATAATAGAAAGTTGGAGGAATTTCGGTAGGAAAGGGATGGATGGAGACACTTGTCCGGACCAGATAACTTGAAATCAAGTACAAAATTTGATCAAAACCATAAAATCTACGATTTCAGTAAGGCATATTTATATTAATTTATGATGTTGACATGGAGACACTGGCGACAGCGTACATTGTTAAGACAACGTCACAACGATCTCGATGATGGAGGTGTGCCTACCGAACTTCCAAAGTGCAGTGTTTGTCAGCTGTTTGTGGCGTGATTGCATTACATTGATATTTTTCAACAGATTTTCAAATTTATTGTGAGTAAAGTTTAACGAAAAAAAATTATAGCATTCAGAGGTCTGCGAGAAAAATAAGGGTAAACGTTGAGACTATGCAGCTCAGACATGGAACTTATAACATGTAGTTTTCTATTCTCTATGTAAAACCGATCAAAAACTGTATTAAATACTCGTTTACATTGTAAATAAAATGATTATTATAATTTACTAGAGTATTTTGTACATTTTTATGTATGAAAAACATGCTATATTGCTTAGTGGAGTAAGTCTTTTTATGTAGATATTACTGCGCTGTGTGATTGGGTCACGTAATGACCTATGACCTTCGAAAAACTTCATACAGTTATGAAGATATTTGCTCTCTGCATGTTTATATAATAGAGAGATACCACAAATGTATATATTTAAAGTTTAAATTCAGGTTCAAGAAATGAATGGAATCGCTCAAAAACATAATATAAACAAAATCTTCTCGTTTTTGGGTGGAATAAATAGCTTAGTATTTATCACGGGGATTAAATACCATACCCATGACTTCATAACTATTGATCAAATATTTGCCGAGTGAAAATTAAACGTGACGAGACTTCATGTAAACAAATATATAAAATGGGAGTTTTAAAGATATATCGTGAGGTTATGTGTGATTCATAAGGAATAAATATTAAGAATCAGGTACGCTGATATTTTCTAATCGTGTTTTCTTATAATGAACACAGGCAGTGCTTTGAAATCCCGATCAGCCTTTCCTCTGTCGTTCTGTAACAACAAAGTTGCAAAAGTTTAACACTAAACCGCATACTTTGAGACATAATTTTTGTTTGTATCGAAAGCTTGTATTCTATAGTACATGGAAAGTGCTGCTGGAATCGTGTAATTAACATGAATTGATAACAATTCCTTGATCCTTTGTACAAAATGTAATAATTTTGGTAAGGTTTCATGTGAAACTTTGGAATAATTTTTTCTGTGTCGGGAGAGCAAGATTCTAGCAACACTTTTCATGACCCAGTTATGTTTTTACATAATTATTTTCACAAAAAGAAATGAGTTATCCCTGGGGTAGTGTTGAACTTTTCATTTTTTCATTGAGGCAATTTTTATTTTTATAGACGTCACGTGATGACGTCGTAGTTGAGTGCTCCTTTTAGCTTAAGACTCAATGACGTCTATACAATGGATAATAATAGTAAATGTTTATCTATGGCTTTTCCGATTTATCAATGTTACATTTTACGAAAAAAGTCTAAAATCGCCGAAATATGATCTGGGAACTGCCTTAACATAACTGCTTATATATATATATATATATATATATATATATATATATATATATATATATATATATATATATATATATATATATATATATATATCAGTGATTTTTTAGGACCGATTTGGGGCCGAAATTCGGCCCCAGTCCCAATTGAAAATATGCCCGTATCAGTGATTTTTTAGGACCGATTTGGGGCCGAAATTCGGTCCCAGTCCCAATTAAAAATATGCCCGTATTTTCCCAAAATGTAGTGGAAGTTTTCCCAAAGAAAAAACTTACAAAATATGTGATCAAATTCAGTTTGTTTATTGCATGCTTTTCAGTGAAGTTCAAGCAGGTTTTGTTGTTCAGCCATGTTGGATTTTCTTTATAGTTAGATAATTTATACCACTATTGTTCTTGGTGTGAGTGATTAGATAATTCATACCAATAATAATCTTGATTTGTTATATCAATTGTTTGTTAAAGTAATTCAAAGACAAAAACAAAGCTTTTTGACAACGCTTTTTAAGTCACTGGGTTTTCTGGGAGATTCCAAATTTAGCCTAATTGACGCTGAAATTCCCAATTCTGAGGGCCCAGCCACCAGTCCCAAAGTGCTGAATAAAAAAACACTGTATATGTATGTATGTATGTATGTATGTATGTATGTATGTATATGTACGTAAAAATACGCTTACCTTTCCTATTAATTTCTCGAAGTTCATTTGTAATTTCTGTAAAAAAAAAAAAAAAAAAAAAAAAAAAAAAAAAAAAAAAAAAAAAAAAAGAGAAGGAGAAGGTTATTTAAGAAATAAACAACAATGTTAAAAAGTTCTCTGGGAAATGAACTTGGTTGGTCACGTGATCAAATCCTGTGAAGCCCGAAGGGCTTCTCAGAAGATTTGATCACGTACCAACCAAGTTCATTTCCCAGTGAACTTTTTAAGATTGTTGTTTATTACTTTTATTTACATTTGAGACGAATATTCTGAGTAGAACTGCATTTATTACACAAACGGCCCGCCGTATTGCTATGTTGTGACGCGCAATGACCTAGAAGCTGTTTGTTCTTCAGAGTTCGCCTCGCTCCAACATTTGAATATTTACATGGATGTTAAGCCGTCCAGTTCAGGAAATAACTGTTCGTAATGAAAAAACAATGATCGCTACTGAGAATAATCTTACTATTATTGTAAGAGTTCTTTATATATGAAGTCAAAAGCGGTGGTATATCGTCTTCAGTTTACATACCTTCAAAGGAATTTCGGGTTAAAAAGGTAAGCGTGATTTTAGGCTAATTATAAACATTCTTCACACCCAAGAAAGATATAATTATCATTTGTTGAACAAAAAAAATATATGTTTCAATAATTTTATCTTTTTCATCGCTTTAACGGCTCAGAAGTTCCGAAACAGTGTCACTGTGACAGAAATATGTAGACAAGATATCGTCTTGCTGTGTGATTCGGTCACGCCATGACCTCTGACCCCCTAATAAGTTCATACAGAATTGAACATATTTTCTCTTCAATAGGTTCATCTAAGAAAAATATTTGCAAATGTAAATAATGCTTAGTTAATTAACATAAACTTGGAAACAGGATTTATTTTTGGAAATCATGGGATTTTTTAATGTTATTGTTTAAAAAAGGGATTATTTAGTCTCCCGTTTCTCCTTAAACTGAAATCACCTATTACGCCTGTATGTGTACATACATACCAGTAGCCTTTTTCACAAAAATTCTTACGAGTAAGATTAAAATTTTACAACTCTGTAATTTCTTTGTTTAATAAAGAAAATTATTTTTTCAGAAGAATAATTCTCAATATACTGTAATGTAATAGAAATATAAGATTTTTTGTAACATACTTCAATATAGGTACATATAGAAGAATTGGAAAATTTTTAATCTTAGTCGTAAGATTTTTTGTGAAAAGGGCTACTGGGTGGTAAAAAGCTTCATGAATACTGGCTGCAACGTCCTCTGATTCTGTTGGGTTAATGTGTTTGATACCTGCCAAGCAAGCGGGCTTTTCTACTGGATACAATTCAACAAGGATCATTTTAAAGTTGTCCAAGTCAGTGAATGTGTTCATACAAGCTTGCCGTATTTCAAGGCAACACCAAAAACTGTTCTTGGAGTTTGGACTCAGAAATATCAGAACTTTTTCGCATTTTTCCAAAGCATTCTTACACATATCCTCTATTAAGCCTGCTTGTGGAAAATCGCGCTTAAAAATCATGCATTTAAGTCCAAAGGCTTCTTCTAACCGGACACATATCGGCTTAACTTCATCATAGTCTTCCTCACAGTAACACACATATAAATGGAAATCCTTATCTGGTGAAAGATCCCTAAAAATCTTTCTGCCTGAAATTGATTCACAACTTGCACTGATGCTCTCCACTTTTGGGTCACTGTGGTAAAAAAAAATCATCGCATTCTTGTAGCAGACTTTCCATTTCTATGGAATCCATATTTGTCTGTCTTTGATAAAAATGAAAAAGAATTAAAGGTCTTCCGCATAAGATTTTTCCAATTTACTTTAAATTTTTTTCTTAAATGAAGTTAATTAACGAATTAATAAAATTTGAAGAAACAAGCATTCTGAGAGTATTGCATTAGCAATACTTGTCCCCTACCGGCAAGTGTAATCTGGTTCCCGCTAAAAATTGAAAATGCCATAATTCCGTCAAAAATCAATGAAGCGGAATGAAATGCAAACTTGATCTATAACTCATCAAGGTAAAGTCACATACCAAAAATCAGCTCAATATCTGCAAGCGTTTAGAAAAAAAATTGCGGAAAGCCCTGAAAAATTGAAAAGGTCGTAATTCCGCCAAAAATCATTGAAGCGGGACGAAATGCAAACTTGATCTGTATCTTATCAAGATACACTCACATACCAAAAATCAGCTCAATATCTGCCAGCGTTTAAAAAAAAAGTGCGGAAAACCAAGTGGGACAGACTGTCAGACAGACAGACAGCTAGACGGACGGACAGACAGACTCAGAGGAAACCTATAGTCCCCTCCGGTTCACCGGTAGGGGACTAAAAAAAACACAAAAAGCCCAGGGCCAAAGTATGTTCATGACTTACCTTTCTAACTCTTCCTGAAAAATATACTAGTATATGAAGATTAAACAAAATCCATCTTGTAGGGTATCGACTTATGACTTTCCATGATTAAAATAATAATTATCTAGGTTATGAATGAAACAACAAAAATTATATCCTTATGATGAAAAATTATCAAACAATGAACTCTGTAATTACAAAGAAGACGCAATGTTATCAGTCTTATCTTACGGATTCTTTTTAAATTTTTTTTTCACAAACTACAAATAAATAAAATACAAGTCTGTAAAATATCTAAACACATATCTTTTATTTGTTTTTTTTTAATATTTACTTTTCTCTGAACCGTATATCAGAGCTAAATTCACGTCTAACATGACGTGGCGAGTGTATATTAACGTTATTATTTAAAAGAAAAAAGCATCCTGGGTATTTACCGATATAAAACCATTATCTGTGTTAATTTATGAGAAAACTCTCCAATTACATCTTCTCACCAGCTAAGCTAAAAATATAAAGAAAGAAAATTTCCAGCTCAAAATAGTTTCTGAAATCCAAGGCTAAAAATAGCTACATGTGCAGATGCGTGCAACATTAGTTATATAACATGGAGCTTTTTAGTTCTGTTTTGTTCATGATCTTCTTGTTGCTGGTAAACTTGTGTGTGTGTGTGTGTGTGTGTGTGTGAGAGAGAGAGAGAGAGAGAGAGGTGTATGTGTGTGTGATCAGAAATTATATATGCTTGCAGGATCAACTGGGAGATATAATTCCATTTATGCAGGTGATAGTGGTATATTGCTACATAAATAAGGGCATTTGTCGAAAGTTGAAGTCATTAATTTTTGTTGTTATGATACCATGAACGTTTTATAGCCTAATGTGAAACAATCTATGTGTCAGACTCTATGGGATCTTTTATGTCAAGTTTAAAGGATTATAATCAAATAAACGTATAGGAATGAAAATGAATATAAATGCTGGAATGTACGTTTTATGGTATATTTGATAATTTTTGTATTTCAACAGCACTTGATAATATGTCCTCTTTTATTCCTTCCACATTTGAGGTTCCAAATAAATGCACTGTAAGAATTTTATGGCTGGCATTGATTTGCAAAGCTGCCTGCAACTTAGATTAATGTACACTGCCTGAAAATTGTAATTTCATCTGTAATACAAATTTCATCTTTGAGTTTTTACAATGGTAATTATCCTGTCAATTTTTTCATGTGTGTCTTTTATTTACCTTGAGAAGGTATACTGGTCCTCAAGGGCATATGAAGTGCTTGCCGTAAGTTGTTACTTAGTTCCTTTTAGTACACTTTTCCGTTGTCAGGAGCTTTTTTCAATTGTTCTTCAGCATTTTTAGAGATTTTTAGGAGGTTGTTCTCATCATTCAGTGTCCTGATTTTTTTCCAAAAATGAATGTTTTCAGCGGAAACATCTCTTGCTTTTGATAGTTTTTTTTTTTTGTCACATCAATGTCCGTTGTTCTTATGACCTTAATAGCAAATATGATCTTCCATTGGATCTATTTTGGCTCCAATTATTAGATATTTGTTTTTGTACAAAATTTGACTACCGAATGTTCCGTTTACTTGATCAATACATTGGGCCCACGGCGGGTTTGACCGGTCAACAGAGGATGCTTACTCCAACAAGGCTTCTAAGCTAGGTCTTAGCTAAGTCAAACTTATGTTCAAAATATTTTTTATGAATCATCCTAGTTATTCAATTTATTTATAAATAAATATTTGTAAAAATGATTAAGTTACGTTTTAATCACATATATATTAAAGTGATGTCTTCACCTATCAGTTTTAGCTAGGTTAAGTTAATTCTGTATAAATTATTCTGAATATTTGAAAACATATATTGCACGGTCACAGAGTAGCACTAGTGGTTCATTGTAAATGCATGAAAATTGTTCATCACTCGAGACTGCGATGTTTTCAGTTTACCGTTTGTTGTTATTCTTTCATTTGACAAATGTTCACTTGCTTTCAAGTTGTCATTCTCGCAGACATGGCACGATAACCGAAAGTCTATGTACTTTAGATTAAAACAAATAACAAAAAAAAAGTACAAAACAATAGGGACATTTAGAATATTTTCTAGAATATAGAGACTGCAGACGTTTTATAATATACTTATTTACAATTTAATGAAAGATGGAAAAGAATTGTTTTCAGAAATGAAATATATGGAGATAACGAACAGTATTCCAGCTTAAAAGTCCATTAAACATTACAAAATAGGTGCACAGCAAACACGGACCTCCAAAACATCAGAGGTGGGATCAGGTGCCATGGGGGAGTGAGCATCCCCTGCCGACCGGTCACACCCGCCGTGTGCTCCTTGTCATGATCGTGAAATAACGGAAAAATCCGTCGACAATTCAGTGTGTAAGTAAAAGACTAACAATTAGTATGAAAACCGTCAGTCAGCATTTGACTCAATGATAAATTGTATTTGCTTACAAGGTCATTGTATCGACCATAGAACTTTCGAAATGATGACTTTAAACGAGACTGCTGATATTCTTGTTTCATCAACTTGAAAGAAAACAATTTTCGTATATCTCCAACTTATCAACAACTCTCTCGATCGATCGATCGAACGTTAACGTTAGAGAACCCTGTCTGAATCCTCGCTTGTTGCGTTCTACATTCAATCTAATTTACGTAAAATCTTTATGATAAACATTAGTTTTCTAGTCATCATCCTTTAATTCACCGACAATTTTTAAAATAATTTCCTTTCATTTTTTCACAATGAACAAACAAATCCATGATTACTGTGTACAATTTACTTATGATTAGTGTTTATAACCTATGTCCCACTTATAATTCAAACGTATCCCAAAAATAATATTTTGCATTTACATTAGTGACATTGGGATCAATGATGAATACCCCCCCCCCCCCCCCCTCCGACCAAAAACTAAAGTTCTTATACCAGTATATGAAATACAGAAAATTAGTTTTTAATGCATACTATGAATAAATTGATTGATTGATTGTATGTTGATTTACGTCCTATTCGAGAATTTTTCACTCATATAGAGACGTCAACATATACAGGTGAAGGGTTTCAAATTTTGACCTTTACTCGGCACTCAGGGCCATTGAGCAGTGAGGGGCCTGCCTGCCGTGACACGGGGCTTCGGTTTTTAAGGTCTCATCCGAAGGACCCGCAACTTTCACTTCAAAGTGCCGAGCGCATGGCGAAGGAACAGTCAGTCACGGCCGAGATTCGAACTTCCGATCACGGAGCGAGCGCTCTACCAACTGAGCTACCGTGATCGATTATACTATAAATAGAGGAATGTTTTAACATAGAAAGTCAACCTTAAATATTTCTAAATATATGTTTAATAAAGTTAAGACAAACTTAAGTCTCCTCTACCGGCCGCTAAGTTCTGTTAAGATTGTCAAATCTTGGCACGTTTCTAGTTACGGTTTAAGACTGTACTTAAGTCCTACTTAACCATGGTCTTAGACTGAAGTACTCTTTATGTTACGACCCCTGATCCCACCTCTGGAATTTCCAGGGGTCCCTGATTATGCCATGTTCACAGATTTGTATTTTTTGAAGTTTTTATGAGATCGATCACTGTTCGTTATCTTAACCCTTATTCTTTCTCCTAATTTTAAACCGGTCACGGAGCCTAGCGGTGCGGCGTTCGCTTCGTGACCGAGAGTCCCGGGTTCGATTTACTTTCGCCGCGCTGTGTCAATCCTAAAACGTAAACATAGGTAGTGATTGTCCTTCACCAAGCTCCAGGCACTAGAAGCGAAAGGCACTGGTCTTTTGAATAAGTCGCAAATTCGAGGTCCCGTGACACGGTAGGCGTTGGCACGATAAAGAACCGTCACTGCTCAATGGCCCTCAGTCCGGAGTATAGGTGTAAATTGAATTCATTCACCAGCATACGGTGACGTTTCTATGAGTAAAAAATTCTCCAATGGATATCAATCAATCTTTTAATTTTAGAAGGGACTCTACAAGCACTATTTTCAGTCTTTGGAACTTGATATATTATTATTTAAATCCTGGGGATTAACGTCTCTTATCTTAATTCCTGCACTTTATGCATTTTGGGGGTGAAATTATGCATTTAGAATTTGCACTCTAAAATGGAGATTATATGGCTGATAAAAAGCACAAGCTGTAACTCTTAGTATTTTTCTGTCATGGCCATTATCGGGAAATATATCTATTTAAATATGATTTATATACTCCCATATAGTTTCTATAGTTTCCTGATTGTCTGCTCAAATCCCCCCCCCCCCCCGCCCCCCGAGAGTAAAATGGGCCACAGTAGGGGATTAAAGTTTTACATGGGAATACACACGAAACGTTTTTTTTTTCTTTTAATTTATCCCAGATTCACAATAAGGTTATCAATTTGCAAACATTTCTAAATTGTATGAATTCATTTTTTTTATTACTTAGTATGGACTCTGGGATTAGGGTTAGAGTTATGGTTCGGCTATAATTGGGGATCAAAATTTACATAAGGGTGAACTAAAATAATTGCCACCAAATTTATTTTTTTTTTAATTTTTTGAAAAAACTCAACTACCCATAACATATTGTTCACTTATATCATCATATTGTGCATGCATTCTAGTTAAAATTCCTGAAGTTGAAATAGAATTGACAATTGGATAAAAAATATTCAGATTTTTTTATTTTAAAACTTTATTTGAAAAAAGAAAATATTTAAGGAATCACTGTCTAGTTAGTAGAGTATGCCAGGGCATCAACGATAGTTGGAAACGTGGGATAATTTGCATAAAGCCCGTTATGCAAATTATCCCACGTTTCCAACTATCATTGCCCGTTATGCAAATTATCTCACGTTTCCAACTATCGTTGATGTCCCTGGCATACTCTACTAACTAGACAGTGATTTCTTATATTTCCATTTCATTGTGAAACAAAATTGTAAATTTAGATTTTAAAAATGTAGACTAATAGATTTAAATTACACTAGGCCTCACATGTCAATTTCAATAGTCCCCGCACACTGACATCAACCACAAAGACAGCCGCACGAGAATTACATGCATATTAGACTTTCTTAGCTCCTGACCTTTCGCTTGACGAAATTTGCATTCCGGTAGAATGATCAAGAAATCAACTCAACTAACTTTCAAAGAGTTATCACAGAGAAAACAAATAGAAATGGAAATATTACTACATCTTAAAAGACTTTCTAAAATACATAATCAAAAGAAATTATAGTTATTATGCTTTTTTAAGAAAATGGTATCAGGGATATGAATGATTAGATCTAAACCTTGATTGAGTTTCTTCTCTGGTATATGTGGAAAAAATTGGCTTTTTCATTGCTATTTTACATTAATTTTAAGCTCACCTCCACGAAGTCGAGATGAGCTTATGTTATACCCCCGGCGTCGACAACGGCGTCCCGGTTAGAGTTTTAGGAGCAAGCCCATTCCCAAATAACTATAAGCCCTACCTGGACCAAACTTGCATGGATGATGCATCTAAGGATGGACACTACCACACTTTCTTCGGATGCTGGATCTGACCTAGATTTTCCACATGAGTGAATTTTAGCTATATCTTAAGCAAATTAGCATGGGTGACATATCTAGGGGTGGACACTTCCAGACTTGCTTTGGATTCTGAATCTGACCTACATTTTCCAGATGAGTGACCAGGGTAATTTTTTGGAGTAGCTATATAATATTATGGCCTGTTATGATTAAACTTGCATAGATGGTGCATCTAAGGACGAAAACTTCCAGACTTGCTTGGGATGTGGGAACTGAACAAAATTTTCTTGATAAGTAATCAGGTTAAAGGTTTTTTGGAGCAGGTCTATTTCCAAGTAGCTATAAATCCTACTTAAACCAAACTTGCATGGATATTGATCTGGCATTTTTGTCAATTCTGGTTTGAAAAGTTTTAATATGAAACCATAAAATTATCCAAAAATCCTTTTTTGTCCATTTAGGCCAATTCTTTAAATCTAAGCCAAAAGAGAATTTTGAGATACAAGTTTTCTTACAAAAAAATACTAGATTTTGAATTGACCCTATTTTACATTATTATGTTGCACTCCTGACATCTGATATGTATTTTATTTAACTTTTTTTTTTTTAAATTATAACACACAATAGCCCATTCTTAGTTTGTAAACCAGTTCGTCGTTTTGATATTTTTTATCATTTACCGCAAGTTTTTCATATTTTCAAGACTTCAAAACATGATTATTTGCAATGTGTAATATACGAGGGTCGTTCAATAAATAATGCAACAAACAGTATATCACAGTAAATGTAGATCTGTTTATTATATATTTTTTCACCTCATCAGAGAAACCCCCATGATTTTTCCTATTGTCTTCGCAAGAAATTAACTTTTAAAGTAAGCATGGTCACTACACTGACTTGAAAACTGTTTAAAATGATCTCTGCCAAGAAGATGAAAATGAGAGTGTATGTGAAAACTGGGCTTCTTCACATAAATCGCCGAAGAACTTGTATCAAAGATATGATTTTTTATATGTGGAAAAAAAATAGTCTTTAATTCTGTATAGTTTTCAGATTGATTCAGAATTCCAAAAATTTAAAAAAAAAAAAAAAAGGAGAGTTAAAATATAACAGTCGAACTGGTCGATTGAAATTTGTATGGACACCAAAAATTATGGATGCTATGTGCAACAAGATATCTGAACATGTCAGATTCCATCGAAAGACATTGCTAAGAAACTAAGCATTTCAGCATCACATTTTATAGAATTCTGACAGCGGAAATAATATAATAATATTTTTATCAGATAGGTGCCTTATTTTCTTATAATTTAATTCTGATTGTAACGCTGTATTTGATTGGATAAAAAATTTACTTTATATCATATAAAATGGGTTGCCTATGTCATAATGACTTGCATCAAAAACGTATCGATCCGCCTGACGTTACATTCAAATTTTGAACAAATTGTAGTCATTTTTTAAGGACAATTATCTTTTTTTCTAATACCACATGAATGATAGGGGTAAAACGATACACCTCCTTCACGGTTCGATACGTATTGTATAATTTTGTCTCGGTTCGGTTATTTTCGATACGATACATTTTGAAAGAAGGAAACAAATTCTACTTTGTTTTATGCTTTCTTTTTCTAAATCTAGTCACATATTTTACGAATTTTATTTGCAAATTGACTAGAAGAAATTGATTAAAATTATTTGACTGTCAAAAATAATTTTACAAGGTATCAGTCATCAAAAATTTACGTTTTCTATACTTATTTATTCTGAGTAACGTGTTATACCTTATGTCAAACCCGACTGAATAACGATCCCGACCGAAAAATGAACCGAACCGAAAATTAGAGATTTTGCACCGTGTATCAAACCGGGAAAAAATATCGCGGTGCATCGATACCGCGGTGAACCGTTTCACTCCTAATGAATGAAAATTAAATTATAAGGAATGAATTTAATAGCTTCGCGGTTTATAAAGCGTAAACTGCCCCAACCCAGTTTATACCGTATAAAATGGGTAGCTATTAAATTCATTCCCTAAAAAATTGACTGAGAGAAATTTGTAACAAATATTTTAACTAGATAGAAGATTTGTTAAATTTGCTTGATGGATGACGTAACATGGGTGCACTTTTTTAGCTAAAAAGGAAGATCAATAGTAAAACATGGAATCAAAGAAAAAGCTATCGTTTTAATTATTGTAAAGAGGAACAAGGGCTCCAAGAATGTTTTATTAGTTTTCATTTTTTCAAGAGGTCCAGTAAAGCTTGTAGATACACACAAAGGAATGACCATCAATGGTAATTTTTACATTCAAATTGCACTGAGGAAAGGTAAACAGATTTCATGCAAAGGAAGTCCAAATTCCGCGGACAGGGTAATTTTCTTGCTCCTGACAACGCTGCTGCAAATAAGCACAGAGAAATAAATGAAATTCTGAAGAAAAGAGTTTACAGAGCTTTGTAATCCCCCATATTCTCTAGATCTCAGCCATTGCGAGATCTTTTTATCCAAAATCGCATGAAAACACTCAAAGTAATATTGCACAATATCAGATATGTCATGGGGAGTGATATTCATCAGTATCTTTGGGGCATCCCTAAAGATGAGTATGCTGAGGTTTTCTGGTCATGGGTACAAAGACTTAAGACATGTGTAAAGGGTAGCAGGGAATGCTTTGAGGGATTGAAAATGTTTAGAATATGTATTACGTACTTTTCTTTCTTTTAGATGACCTATTGCACTATTTATTGATCGACCCTCGTATATACATTGTATTTAAAAAATAGGTTAAGTGATGAAAACTATTCTCTGAATTGACTGTAAAATGCATGTAACTAGTTGATGGACATAATGTTTGAACATCAAACAGTGTCAAACATTTGTTTTTTCAATTTTCTCTTTAGTAAAGATAGGGGAAGATCATTGATAATTATAAAACAGTTTTGTTGCACTCCTGACTGCAGTAAAATTAAAACTTAAAACCATAGAACACAAAAATTCATAAAGTGTTGGCAACATCAAGTGTTGGCAACATCAAAATTAAGCAATATTTATAGTCCAATACTTCATTATTAAAACACATGAAAGTATGTAAACCTGGCTTCATATCTTGAATTATTCCCTATTCATGCCAAAAAAACTGGCTAAAATATATGTTTAGAAGGTAGAATATATTTCATGGTATATTTTCCTTCATAGGACAAACACTGTAAGCAACTGAGGTCAACCGGAAACATTTTAGTCATAATTTTTTTTTCTTTATATTTATTCATATTTGATCAACAATAATTCTAACATATTTGTTGCACTCTTGACCAAGAGCATGGGAGTCTTTAAAGTAGAATTGTGAAGCGAAAATTAAATAAGAACTTGTTCTGTTGTTTCAGTGAAGTTTAGGTGGAATTACTTAAATTTTATAACAATTTTTCAGTATGTTTATTTTTTACATTCATAAAAAAATCAAATAAAAGGATAAAAACACATCTGAATTTATAACATTCTGTCAATACCTGTCAATAATTAAATTAACTTAATTAAAATGCAAATAGATTATTATTAATTAAAGAATATTTCTTAGCATGGATAGGTCTTTTCCTCATATATTCATCATATAGCTTGAATCTTTAAAAAATGTGTTGCACTCCTAACCATGGAAATATAGATCTGAAACACAGAGAGACCCTGTAATTGATAAATCTCTTTGATAAAAATGTTCTTTGTGTCTTTATTTTCCAAAATAGAAATCAGAGATTCATATACTGATACATCCTCACAATGACAAGGTTTTGTGATTTTGGAACTCCAGTTCCGAAGTCACAAAACCTTGACATTGTGGGGATGATACTGAAAAAGTTTATTTTTTTTCATGTTGGGGAGCAAAACATCAAATGTTCCACTCCTGACATTATTGAGTACAGGCGCGGAAGCAGGAATTTTTTCCGGGGGGGGGGGGAGTGGGGGGGGGGGGTTCCACCCCTATGAAAAACAAGCAAAAAAAAGTAAACACCTTTCCAAAATGTATCAAACCGAGAAATTTCTTGACAAGCAAAGGAAAAAAACGTAAAGTCCATTCCAAAACGTAACAAATAATTATTTCATGGTGATGGTGGTGGGGGTTCACGTTTTCTAGGAGGGTCCAGAGTAATTTTTATTTGCTTCAGTATATTCTTTTTTATGACTTTGCAAATTCCAGGGGGGGGGGGGGTCCGGACCCCCCACCCCACCCCCTAGATCCGTGCATGGGATATGCACAGATACTTGACTCTCATTAATGCTGCTTGTGATTTATTTAACATTTTTAAGTTTTAAATTGTATATCACTTATTGTTTTACACTTTGAAAATTCTCTTTTGACTTCATCGTATTTCAAATTTTTAAAATCGATGTATTTTTTGTTTGTTTGTTTGTTTGTTTGTTTTTTTTTTTGTTTTTTTTTTTTTTTTTGTTTTTTTTTTTTTTTTTTGGCATCGCTACATTTTTTTCTTTTGCACTCCTGACATGGTATGACATTTTTTTCAGCATCAGCCATGCATGACCACAACTCGGTCAAATAAAAGTTGCTACGGTCTACATTTAAAGCTCAATACTTTGAATATTATCAGCAATTCTTTATTTCCACAATAAACCATTATTATTTATTTCACAGATCTTCAAAAAATAATGAATTTTCAAAATGTCACAAAAGAGTGTTGCACTTCTAACATTTTTAGTTTCATTTTGGGCATATTTTTTTTAATTTATCTTCTTTTTTTTGTCAATTGAGATATCAGTGAGATATTTGGCAGGTATACAAACACTATCTAAAGACATATGCTGACACATAGAAATTTATTCCCATTGTCTGTACTTTTAGTTCAGGTTGATAAATATGTGTTTGTCTTTTTCTTCTTCTTAAATTCACCCATAATACATGTATATAGAGAAAAAAATCTTTATAACAGCAAGACCATGATAGTCACGTTGATATTGAAGCATCTATATGATATTTAGATTCAACTTTGGAATAACATGACCCATGGAGCAAGGTTCCACAATGGGTTCAAACTTTTTCATGTAAACAGGAAGAAAAGAAAATCTTCTGAGAAAGAAAACAAAGGCCAGATTGACTCAGGTGACGTTGTGATCTATGGGCCTTTCGTTTTTAAATGTTATTGCATTTTAAACTCCAAAGATTTTTTTTCAGAACATCAATGGTTACTGTCTTCCATATGAAAGTGATTACACTGACGGATACCAATCAATTTGCAAAAAAGCATGTCCACATGACACTGTGCTTCACCGAGGCCATTGTATAAACGAGTGTCCTGATGTCAGTAAAGTCTTATCTAACGGAATGATGCGATACTGCAACATGTCGGATGACATTCCATGCACGAAATCTTTGTGTTCATCACATTTTCCATTCTGTTATGAAACCAATTGCCTTAAATCTTGTCCTGAATTCACCGTTGCTTTAAACGGGGTTTGTCTGATGCGATGCCCTTTAGATGCACCTTATTTAACAACTCCGAATTGTGAAGGTTTGTGCTTACAAGGGGAAAAATTCTGTAACTCTGTCTGCTCTACTAACAAACCATACACCTTGAACACAGGTCATTTTATTCACTGTCTGAAAGAGTGTCCAGATTTCACTCGAAGGAATGGGACTTTTTGTGATTTATCATGCCCACAGAACCTTCCTTTTCTGTTTAATAGGACCTGTTTCTCCATGTGTCCGAAGTTTTCAAATTACGTGATTCTAAAGAGAACGAAGTATAACTCAATTTTGTCCTGTATAGAGGAGTGTCCCTCTGATATGGTTAATGACAATAATATCTGTGTTAAGTTTTGTCCACCTGGAAAACATCTATTCAACAATACTTGTGTTACAGAATGTCCAAATACTTATCCGTGTACTTACCCTAGAGAATTTAAATTTATACCAAATATAAAGAATTTTGGAAAAGCAGAATTTATGTGCGTAGTTTCTTGTACTAAATCGGATGTGACTTACAAAAGGACAAATTTTACATGTGTCGTTCAGTGCAGGGAGCCAGTTAAATACAACTTGAATGGTGTGTGCGTGGAAGTGTGTCCATCAAATCAATTCTTCGTGGATATGCAGACATTTGACTGTTTGTCTCAGTGCCAGTCTCATCATCACCAACATGGTAACTTCTGTACAACCAATTGTCCAGATAAAGCAAATAAACGTTATAATGGTTCCTGTGTGGACCAGTGCCCAGAAGAAGCAATCTTTGAGCAATCATTGTCAAACACAGATGACTTTGACTGTGTTCCATCATGTAGGAAATTTTATTTTAAACAAAGATGCGTTGAGAATTGTCTCTCTACTGCAAAATTTATTTTGAATGTAACATGTGTAACAGAATGCACAACAGAAGTTCCTTATGTTAATATCATTCATTCAGAAGAAAGGAACTATCCATATACTGAATATGAATACATGTATTGTGTTGAAAATTGTCCATCCGACCATTTTTTCCACAACAATATATGTGTTAAATCCTGCCCAAGTGATGCCAAGTTTATACAAAATTCTACCTTTGTTTCTGAGTGTTCTCTTGACAATCCTTACATTCTCATCAATTATACGGAAACCAGAAATTCGTACTGGCGAGGAACTAAAATAGAAAATAGATTTTGTTTGGAAGATTGTCCCAAATCTTATGTCACGAATGGAAATTTTTGTGTAACGTCTTGCCCAAAAGACAAAGTTTTATTTGAGAAGACCTGCTTGGAAGAATGTCCACATTCAAATCCTTTAATATATATTGAAAATATAACAATGAAAACGGTAAATCCACATGTGTGAGCTCCTGTCCTAAAGGAACACATAGCTGGCACGACAAATGCTATGATCACTGTCCGCTCCCTTTTGGGACATTTCTATGGAATTGTACCGACATCTGCCCTTCATCGCATTTTTTGAGGGAAAATCAGACCATAGTTATTGGAAACCATAATTTTTACTATGGTCCAGAAATGATAATTGTAAACTGTGTTGATAAATGCACTAGATTTAAAGTATCCCAAAACAACACATGTCAGAACAGATGCGTTTTTCCCAAGCTATACATTGACAAAAGTGTATGTGTAGAGAAATGTCCTGATGAACATCATTATTTTGAAAGCGCTCCAGAGGGAAAGCGATGCCACATCAGATGTCCACGTAACTTGTTCTATTTGGAGGGAACATTTCAATGTGTGCAAAACTGTGAGACACCATATCTTATCGTAGACAACAAGTGTCGAAACATCAGAGCATGTCCTAACCATGCTTTGACTGAACATACAAATCGTGGAGTGAGGTGTACCAACAAATGTTCTCCTAGATTCTTTCTCGATGGTACCAAATGTTTGGAAGCGTGTCCTCGTCATAAAGTAATTGTTGAAAACATATGTGCGGAACATTGCCCTTTCACACATCCTTATGAATATAAAAACGATCGAATTTATTGTAAGAGCATTTGTCCAAAGGATTTTGTAGCGAATAAAACATCTAAAATATGTATATCAAGTGAGGACTGTCATAGAGCGAGTATGTTCTCTTTCTACCACGTTTGCCATGACTCTTGTCCCTTTTTCACGTATTACAATGACGATGGGACTTGTTCATCCTCGTTTAATTTTGTGTTTACAGGCTCTGTTATGTATTTAATGTCAACGATTAATCTCTTCGTTCTCTATTTGTTATTTTGTTATTCCCCACAGCAGGCAAAAGGAAAATACACACAAAAAGTAAGTGCACATTAATGCATAACTCTTTTTCGTACCCCAACACATTTTGCTAGTATATGATATGTTAATTAAAAATTTTGCGGTCTGATTTGTAACTTGGGAGTATTTTTTATTCAAAAGCAATGATTAACGTTTAATTCTGAAAATTTATTACACAGGATCACATGGAAAGTGAGGAAGATAGTTTAATGGATGATTCTCCAAACAGTGATTAATAACGGAAGAAAATGTTTTTAACAGAAAAATGAAGAAATTGACTGTCGATGATGCTAAAGTCATCGAATTTAGAATATTCCTGTGAATAAACACTTCTTTAACGTTGTGTAAATTAAAGACAATAAGGTAATGATGAATGTTGAGTCACCAGAGAAGAAAGTGAATTCGAAGAACACCTTCAGAACGTCATTGTAGAAAAAGAACAAATAAAAAGAAATTGTTTTACAGTCGACATTGTCTTCATTGAAGTGTTTGCGGTGCATGTGCACCAAAATTTATGTCTCAGCTTTTTAACTCACCTGAGCAGAGGGTCTGATCAAAATTTGTCTGTCGTTGTTGTCATAAATTTCATTTTTTTTTCTTCATAACCACCAGCCCAATTTCAACCAAATTTGGCACAGAGTAGTCTTGGGTACATATGTAAGTGGGATTCAAGTTTGTTAAATTGGAGGACCACATTTTCTTACAAGGGGAGATGATTAAGATATAGTAAAAATTGGGAGGGGTCATATGAAAATCTTCTTCTCAAGAACCACTGGTACAGAAAAGACGAAACTTATGTGAAAGCTTCCTGACAGTGTAGATTTAAATTTGTTCAAATCAGGAGCCCAGGGGATAGGGTGTTGCCACTATAGGTGATCAAAGTTTAACATAGTTATAAATAGGAAAAATCTTTTAAAAAAATCTTCTTCTCAAGAACAGCAAAGCAATGATCAGTCATATTTATTTGGAAGCATCTACGGGTAGTATAATTCAAGTTTGTTCAGATCTTGACCCACGGGGGTAGAGTTGGGCCACAAAGTTTTACCTAACAATAATCTTTAAAAATCTTATTCTCTAGAACAACAAAGCCATGGTTAGTCATATTTATATGGAAGCATCCTCAGGATGACCCCCAGGGGTAGGGTGTGGCCACTGTGGGCGTTCAAAGTTTTACATATGAATACATAGGAAAAATCTTTTTCTCTAGAACAACAAAGCCATGGTTAGTTATATTTATATGGAAGCATCCTCAGGTAGTGTAGATTCAAATTTGTTAAAATCATTACCCCCTGGGATAAGGCTGGGCTACAATGGGAGATCAGTTTTACATGGTTATATAGAAGAAAAATCTATTTCTAGAGAACAGCAAAGCCGTGATTATTCATTTTTATTTGGAAGCACTTGGTGTAGTGTATTTTCAAGTTTGTTCAAATCATGACCCACGGGGGTAGGGTGGTGCCACAATGGGCGGTTTTACATAGGAATATATAGGAAAAAGAATGCTGATGAAAAACAAGAAAGGCCACAGTCACTAAGGTTAGCGTGGTTGCCCATGGGCCTCTTGTTAATTCTGTTTTTGTGGGAAAGCAGGCTCAAGCAAGTGTTGGTATTTTAAAAACTGTTAACAGGTGACAATTTCATGTTTACATAAGAAACTTTTTGTCCGATTTTGAAATCTTTTTTCCATGTAGGCAACCATTTGCCTAATGATATTGAAATATTTTCTCTTCCATGTAGGCGACTGTAATGGTGTCCAGTAGGCCACACTCTTTTTCGGGAATATGTTAAGATAAATGTCTTTGTATTTTTTGCATTTAACACATTTCACAGTTGAAAATGTTTTTATTTATTCCACATGTAGAATAATTCAAATTACAGTATACATAAATTATATATATACATGAATGAATGAATGTCTCTTTATATATTATAAATTACAAATATCACAGTCAGTGGTAAAAAATAATCACATTCTTTTTAGTTCAATCCAATCCACACTATCTTCATATCAAACTTAAATGCATTTTAATTAATTAATAAGGATGGAAGTGTCTGTACAGTAGTTATCCTATATCTAGTGATCATCTGATGTAGGAAGAGACATTCGGAGCATTCCCAACTGAAAGAAAGAAAAACAGGTATCAATAAATGTAACAAACAATCAACATTTGTATACTTATCCTTAAACTTTATTTTTCACACATTATTATACTGATACCAGAGAAAATTTGTGAACTATTATACATTTTAGGTCCATATAGTAGGATTAATACTGTCTCAATTTACTGTAAAAAGCTATTAAATCCTTCATTAATCCAAAGTGTAAAATATATATTGTTACTTTTTACAATTCACTCACTCCTAACATTATATATGGTTTTGAGTAATGACACCATTACCTCCTAGTGGTGTTTTTCTGGGTCTGATGATGCCTGTGGTAGCCGGAGGTTTAGTGGATATTAGTTTAGCTCCCTTTGATTTACCTCCCTTTGGACTATTGGGACTTCTGTGGTCGTACTCATAGGCAGTCAAGACAGGTAAACGAGGGTTAAGGAAAAAACATCTCATAAAAAATATGGTAGCAGTTTGGCTCATGGTAGAATGTTAATGCAGACTAATACTTTTAATTCTGCAAAACAAGAACTGACATACATGTACTTCAGTGTATATATATCTGACATTCCTATGTAAATCCTTGGTCTATTCAGAGTGTAGAAGTAATTATACCAAAAAATGATATGTAAAAATTAATTTTTCAGCTATATTCTTCTTGCAGCTTTTTTTTATCTGTATTGAATAAAAAGCTCTGATTTTCATGAAAAGTTGCATTATATATTTGTGTTTGTAACAAAAAAGGATATTTGCTGAGATTGGTAGAAATAAGACATCAGTCTGTGTGACAATTTCCAAGTCGTGACGGACTGAGCCAACGCCCATCTCTCCCTCGACTCCCACAGCTATAGCATACAGTTCTACATTCAGCTCCACACTCATTCCAGCAGCAATCTGTATAGAAATCAATTAAAAAGAGTTTTACTTCATATATAATATTCAAATGTACATGAAAAACAGATGGAAATGCCCTTGTTTTATTCTAGAAAGGAATATTTTAGTCCTATAAGCTTTAAAATTCAGTAAACCAACAGGTTGTTGAAGTATCTTTAGCTGCATTTGAACAAAAAATAATTTATTGTCAAAATGTTAAACATCAACTTTTCTGATCAGTGAAGTAAACTCATTAAAAAATCTACAACATGTATCAACATTTAAAACAAACATACTGGTCCTGGTTTGTAGACAATTCTGAGTCCAGTAGCTGGGGGAGGCTGTTTGATCCTGAATCTACAGGAGTCTACCCCCGTGTTCTTCAGGTAAACAGTGTAGCAGTAGGTACACCCCTCCTTCAGGACCCCAAACTCCACCTCCTCAGGAAATAGGATAAGACCACTCATGTGGGAAAGCTGGTTTTGTCCCTTTATGGAGGCCCCAGCTACCAGAGATGTGTTGACTTTCCTCCTTACTGGTTCCTCAACAGAAATATACTGCAAAGATCGAGAGTATACTGTGTGTAGCACTAAAAATCCATGTATAAGATTAAATGGCCTGTATAACATCTATACATAAATGTGTCTTTCATTAACTGTTGGTTTTCATATTTTTGATATTGATATTCAGCAGTCTGAATGCACTTTTACATGCAGAAGTATCTTTCTCAAAAAATTAACCTTGTCCAATTTACTGAGAATAAAAAAGTTTTCATGAAATACACTTTTTTTTCTTATTCAGGGTGTTTAATTACATAAAATCTTGATGTGAAAAGATGTCCCTTGCCTCACATCTTGCTTAAGATTTTTTCCCTTACATATTCACTTCAGGTTTACTCTAGATTTTGTCGGTACATTTATCTTAAACCTATTGGATAACAGTCTAAACAGGTAGTTAATGTACATGAGAAGGGTACCAACCTTGATATTTGGAATAGCTCCTGGTCGCCCTCCTTTAATTCCAGCTGGCAAGGGCACACGGTTTTTCCTTGGTTGACCTAAAACATTGACCTTCAGACTTCTGGTCAAGGTCAGCTGTTCATTGTCAACTTCATCCTCTCCTGAAATATAAATATGATTTATTTTGCAACCCTTACAATTTGTAAATATTAAACAAATATTATCTCCTAGAATTTTCTTGTGTTTAATTTTTAAAACATACCCTCTTCCAGTTCCTCAAGAGGTTGTTCCATTATTATGGCAGGGTAGTCAAGTTGTGATGGTAGGTCTGAGGGAGAGTCCATTCCACCTCCTGCATGTTTGGGTGTTGGATTAACTGAGCAGAAACAAGTTAAAATTCAACAAAATTCAATTGAATTCAGATTAACTTTATGTATCGCAATGTGGAATTGGACAATTTCACATCTATCAGCATTATATGAATCTTCCTAATATGACAATTATAAAAAAATAAAATCATCATAATTATTAATTATTAAAGTCCTCCTCATGACTGATAAAACTAGAACTGTCCAAAAGAGACAAAAACCCCTCGCTGGGTTTTTCAGAGAAGGTACCAAATCACTAATGTTTTCTAGATGTGAGAGGTGTTCACAATTTGCTAAAACATTTAGAGTGAAAATTTAATTACTCATTATATTTTTTTTTAATGAATGAAACTAAGGTGCAGCCTAATAAAACATCAATACTAGTAATTACAGTGTTTTTTATTACATTGAAAAAAAAATAGTTTGCAACTATCTGTCATCTTTGTGAGATATGACACTCTGCAAATTGATTGTTGAAAAAAAAAAATCATAATTAATTATACAAAATCAAATTGACCTTAATACCTTTATATCAAACTCATTTTAAAAATAAAAGGCTGGTTCCAGTAACTACGTATTTTGACAGACATAAATTACAATTAAGAGACTTAGACAACAGAGATCTGTATTTCTTTCTGCCCAATTCCCAGGAGATATAGGTATGACCTGCTTGATCAGAGATGCCCTAACAGCTTCCCACACTGAACTCATTAATTAATCTTTAACTGGATGCATGTCCACTCATTACTCCCAAGGGACAAATGGATAATTTACACTATCTGCTGTGTAATGTAAAAACTGTTTTAATACTTTGTGATTTTTTTTTAGTTCTAATGAGTAGTTTTAAGCTGTATTTCACATTTTTAGCTCACCTGAGCTGAAAGCTCAAGTGAGCTTTTCTGATCACATTTTGTCTGTAGTCCGTCTGTCTGTCTGTCTGTCTGTCCGTCCGTCTGTAAACTTTTCACATTTTCGACTTCTTCTCCAGAACCACTGGGCCAATTTCAACCAAACTTGCCACAAAGCATCCTTGGGTGAAGGGGGTTCAAGTTTGTTCAAATGAAGGGCCACGCCCTCTTCCAAGGGGAGATAATTAAGAATTGGTGAAAATTTGGTGTCATCTTTTAAAAATCTTCTTCTCAAGAACCATTGAGCCAGAAAAGTTTATACTTATGTGAAACCTTCATTACATAGTGTAGATTCAAGTTTGTTCAAATCATGACCCCCGGGGGTAGGGTGGGGCTACAATGGGGGATCAAAGTTTTACATAGGAATATATAGGGAAAATCTTTAAAAATCTTCTTCTCAAGAACAACAAAGCCACAATTAGTCATATTGATATGGAATCATCCTCAGGTAGTGTAGATTCAAGTTTGTTCAGATCATGACCCCCAGGGGTAGGTTGGGGCCACAATGGAGGATCAAAGTTTTACATAGGAATATATAGGGAAAATCTTTAAAAATCTTCTTCTCAAGAACAACAAAGCCACAATTAGTCATATTGATATGGAATCATCCTCAGGTAGCGTAGATTCAAGTTTGTTCAGATCATGACCCCCAGGGGTAGGTTGGGGCCACAATGGGGGATCAAAGTTTTACATAGGAATATATAGAGAAAATCTTTAAAAATCTTCTTCTCAAGAACAACAAAGCCACAATTAGTCATATTGATATGGAATCATCCTCAGGAAGTGTAGATTCAAATTTGTTCAAATCATGACCCCCGGGGGTAGGGTGGGGCTACAATGGGGGATCAAAGTTTTACATAGGAATATATAGGGAAAATCTTTAAAAATCTTCTTCTCAAGAACACAAAAGCCACAATTAGTCATATTGATATGGAATCATCCTCAGGTAGTGTAGATTCAAGTTTGTTCAGATCATGACCCCCAGGGGTAGGTTGGGGCCACAATGGGGGATCAGAGTTTTACATAGGAATATATAGAGAAAATCTTTAAAAATCTTCTTCTCAAGAACAACAAAGCCACAATTAGTCATATTGATATGGAATCATCCTCAGGTAGTGTAGATTCAAATTTGTTCAAATCATGACCCCCGGGGGTAGGGTGGGGCTACAATGGGGGATCAAAGTTTTACATAGGAATATATAGGGAAAATCTTTAAAAATCTTCTTCTCAAGAACAACAAAGCCACAATTAGTCATATTGATATGGAATCATCCTCAGGTAGCGTAGATTCAAGTTTGTTCAGATCATGACCCCCAGGGGTAGGTTGGGGCCACAATGAGGGATCAGAGTTTTATATAGGAATATATAGAAAAAAAATCTTCTTCTCAAGAACCACAGAGTCACAATTAGTCATATTGATATGGAATCATTCTCAGGTTGTGTAGATTCAAGTTTGTTCAAATCATGACCCCTGGGGGTAGGGTGGGGCTACAATGGGGGGATCAAATTTTTACATAGGAATATATAGGGAAATTCTTTAAAAATCTTCTTCTCAAGAACAACAAAGCCACAATTAGTCATATTGATATGGAATCATCCCCAAATATTGTAGATTCAAGCTTGTTCAAGGCATCCTCCAGCAGTAGGGTGGGGCCATAATGGGGGATCATAGTTTAACAAAAGATCATATACAGGAAATATCTTTAAAACTCTTCTTCATTCTCAAGAATAACAAAGCCATGATCAGTCATACTGATATGGAAGCATCCTCAGGTAGTGTACATTCAAGTTTGTTCAAATCATGCAATCATGAACCCCCCCCCAAGCAGGGTAGGGTGTTAGACATATCTAAAATTCTGTTTTAAAGAATAGCAAAATCATGATTAGTTATATGAAGATAGAAGCATCCTCAGAAGGTTTATATTCAATTTCATTCAGAACATGGCACCTTGGGGTAGGGTATGCCTAGAACAGGCGATTAAAGCTTTATGAATATATAGGAGAAATATAGAAGAAATCTGCTGACGAAGAACAGCAGGGCCATATTGACTCAGGTGAGCGTTGTGGCCCATGGGCCTCTTGTTGTACAGATGTTCTAGATTCTATGTCTCAAACCTTAGACATGAACCCGAAATGACTAAGTCAATAAAAATGAAAAAAAAAAAAACACCTTTAAAATGCAGAAAAATTATCAAATAATGTTGAAAATACCAGGTGCACATCTTCATATGGTAAATAATAAGTGCACAAATTTTCATACAAATCTATGCAATAGTCTCTGAGAACAGATCCGGACAAAACCACATAATAAAATTGAAAAAAACACCTGTAAAAGGCAAAAAAATTATCCAATCATGATGAAAATATCAGGTGCACACCTTCATATAGCAAAGAATAAGTGTACAAATTTTCAGACAAATCCTTGCAACAGTTTCCAAGAAATGGTCCGGACAAAATCTCGTCTACAGACAGACGGACAGACAGACAGACGGATAAGCTGATTCCAATATACCCCCCCCTAAACTTCGTTTGCAGGGGGTATAATTATTATAGTGATTATGTGATGTCATTTTGTTCACAAATTATGTACAGACAAATATCCATTTTTTAGTTATATTCTTACTTGGTCTTCCTGTCTTTTCCTTGCCAGCATGCACTGGGGTAGGATTTTGAGGTCGGATAGGAGCTGGTGACCCTTGACCCTCTGCGTGTGCTGGGGTAGGGTTACCAGGGCGTATCCCTCCACGAGAAGGTACCGTCTCGGTGTACACTACAAAATATAACAAAACACTTCAATACATTCAATCTAGTAAGAAAGTTATTCTTTATGATGTGATTGAAATAAGTTAAACAGTAGCTATTATCTCACCATTTACAACCAGGTATGTCGAGTCTATATAATGTATCATTTAAAAATTTGCATCAGTTATGATGTACAGTTATGATGTATGTGTACAAAGATACAAGAACATAATAAAATTCTGAGTATTATGATTTTGAGAGAAAATGTTCCATGTTTTGTTAATTCTTGTTTGGAAAAAAAGAGCTCAGCCCAGTCTCCATAATTCAATACAATGTGTAAAAATATAATTTAATAAAATATGTGAAAGCAGAAACTAGGAAAGCTTGTGCTGTTTGAATTCTAGCATCAACAATAAACAATTTTTCTACTTTTCTTCCATTTTAGAAATTGAGGGATTTTCAAAATTTGACTATTTCATGGCCAGAATCATGTCATTTGATATTTAAGAAAATATTAATTCATAGTAAAAATTATGTTACATTGTTGCGTATGTTTATGTGAATTGTTGAGTTTTTTATGTAGGAATATATAGTCTGTTTTAAAAATACTTATATTGTTCTAGGTTTGAATTAAATCAAGTAATAAATCTGAAAACTTTGGAATAAGATCTCATTAGTCATTTAGCACCAAAATAAAAATAGATTCAAGAATAACTTTGCATGCATCATTTAAAATAATGATACAAGCAAAAAATGAAAACCTATATAGATGCAAAATAAGATGTAACATACGTAATCTCAAGATGAGGAATAACTCAGAATAATAATCTAGAAGGATTGTCTCTTGTACACATGCAGTTATTGTGTGCCAAGTGGGGATTGTATAAAGTGAAAAAAATTATATGAAGTTGTTAGTTGATATTTAGGATATGGATATTTCAAAATACTGGTAACAGGGTAAAAAAAAAATTTTAGACTAAAAGTTGAACTAAAATATGACAGAAATGGCAGAGAAGGGAACTTAAGATACATAAGGAAAATAAACAAAGTAAATAAAAATGTTTCTTTTTCTTATACAAACCTCCTCTTAATTCATTATCTGTATTGCAAAAATAATAAAATTTAATCAAATCAGTTCAAAATGCCACATCTAAAGTTTAATCATATCCAATGCTACTGAAAATGTCTGGATTAATACATATCCTTATTTTACATCAATATCATGAAATCAAAAGCTGTTTGTCACTCCAGCACACATTGTGTGATATGTTCACAGATAAAGCAGTGATATCATCAAGCTGTTTACCTGCATAAGACAGAGGTGTGTCTGGTACATTTTTGGGGGGTAGAGTGTCCCCTGGGGATGTGCTTGACCTATCACTCTGGACTGAAGTCACCGCTGCCAGTGCTATAAAAAGATGACCATAAAGCCCCATATATTTGTGCATAAATGAAAGCAAAGCATGTGTACTTTAAAGCATATTGTCTAAATACATTTTCTTGAACCATTTTCTTGTACCATTCACTGTAAACAACTCATTGTTACTCATGCAAGTGCCTCAATATCTTGTGAAAATCATTCCAATTGAAATCATTTTGAAGCATGCTTGCACACATATTCATTTTTTTTTAATTCATCCATAGCATAAATACATCCTTAACCACAAGCTTAATATACACAGAGTGAAAAATATTTTACACAATTAGCTGAGCACTCTGAGACTATACATACATCTGGCCGGATAGGCGCTAGTGGGATAAGCACTAGTAACAGGACTCATCTGTTGTCCACTCTGCCCAGACAGCTGACCACGAACTGCCTCAGTCCCGTCCTTCCTGGGGTCCTCAGATAGCTCCCGTAATATCTCATCCACATCCTTTGCCTGAGTCAATAAGAAAGCTTTTCCAAACTCACTGTCAAAGTAACTGGGGATCTTTTTCTTTCTCAGGGCCTCTCTTCCTGTTAATTCCTCTGCTATCTCCCTTTGGTCTCGGTCCCAGTCAGCCTGGGTCCTCTTAGGCTGGGGTGTGGGAGGGGGACTTGGCACAGGTGGAGCTGTAGCTTTCTCATACAGTTCCTTTACATTTGCTAAATAATATTAAAATCACATTTAGTGATACATATGTGCATGAACTGGTGAGTTGATGTATAAATATATTGTTTACTGAAGATTCGTTAACATCATTGTGAACCTTTTTATTTTTTGTTATACATGTACATGTAATTATAAATAAAAAAGATTGAAAAAAATATACCGGTATATCTAAAAGTTAAAACCATTAAGAATGTTTCTTGTAGTTTCTATAAATTCTTTCACTTGTAATGTCCATGTAGACTGAAGTATTGTACATGCACAACACAATTATTGTAAAAAAAAAACTTTAGACAATGATATTCACCAGAAGCATAGTTCTTGTCTTTAGCCTGCTGCAGCCCTATTTCCTGGAGATCTGAAGCATTAATCTTCTCCTCTTCAGTTCTTGGATCCACCACTTTCATATAATCAGCCACCTTGTTCCTCTCTATGACATATTCTGCATACTCCCTAAGACCATTCTGTAACCTGGACCAAAGAAAAAGTTAAATTAGTCAGTTTTGTGTATCAAATATAGGTATTATTTATTTTTACCTCCATCAGGTTTTACCACTACAAAATACAATGGAATTTATTTCTTATCTCTTCAGATAAAAGACTGAAAACTTTTAAGTTACATGTATCTTAAAACTTCTTCTTACAAGTACATGTAACTCAGGAGATTGTACATGTACCAAGCATGTAACATCTATAATGAAGATGTCTTTTTTTTCTCCAGTAGATAAACATCTAACTTACTTTTCTCTGAGTGCAGGAGACACAGGTTTATACTGAATCATCTGTCGAAGCTCCAGCGTACTGGGACACTTCAGGATGGGAATTCTGACTTGCTGTTTGACAGCCCCACCCACAGCAAGACCTTGACCTAGGTTTGTGCCAAATCTACCACCAGGCATCTTGAACTCCTTTGGAGGTAGTGTGGTAAGATCTCGACATCTGATACCATGTGGAATAATGGATTCTTGGTCGTATTTCTTAAGCCACCTATCAGATGGTCCCCCAATATATGGCTTCAGGATAGTGATTCCAGTAACTCCTGGGAAGTTAGCAAGCTCATCCTTCAGAACAGCTGTGGCAGGGCTCTGTTCTGCCATTGTCAAATACTCAGCTATATCTTGGTACCTCATCAACTCTGTCCCACTCCCATCGGAGTGGATGATAAGGAATCTAGGAGCATGCTCCTTGAAGGTGGTCAATTTCTTTTCTGGTTTGAGGAGATCTTCGTTACTTACATCGGACATCTCGTCCCCATTCACTGGGATCACCTGGAAGTCTCCATTAGATTTCACGTTAAACACATTTCCTTCCATATCCACAGTTTCCACCACAACATCAGCGTTATGTCTTAAGACATACTGTAGCTCCCTCTCTGGTAGAAGCTGTTCTGTGATTTTGTCAGGGCGGGGGTAATATGTGACTGTCCCCTCTGTGTCCACCTCACATCGACCACCGTCCCAGTGGTGGAGCATATAATAGCCATCTGGAAAAACATTGATGGTGGAACCATTCCCAAAAATTGTGAGGTTTTCACTGGTAGCACAGTTAAACTCCACAGTCGCATATGCTGGACATTCCACCTTCACAAACTTCACTGTCTGGGTATCAAACTCTTTTTCCATTTCTACAAAAATTATATGAAAAATTTACATTACATTAGAAATGGTTTTCATTACTAATATGCTATGCTTAATATAGTATTGCTTTAATTGTCTAATAAAGTTATATCCTTTAGCCCTATTGTATTAATTCCAAATGTTTATCATAAACATAGTTCCTTTAAAGATGATCAAGTCACATTTGCTTGATAAGTCCAGAAGATTGACATTATACCTATGTCCTGGCCCTCCTCCTGGTTCATTGTGTTCTCCCTGTAGTACGTGGTGATACGAGTTCCATCAGCATGCTCCACAATGGTAGTCCCATCAGGGTAGCTAACTGTGATCACATGGTCATCTCTTGTTGCCATTGTCTGTCAAAATATGAAGTCTTTTAAGACTTGGATAATGGGCAACAAAGTTCCAAATTCTTGGGATTAATTCAATTAGTGAAAGAAAGATTTTTTAATTAATAGTATTATTAAATAAATCTCTTTTCAGTTAGTGTCATATTAAAAAATTATTTAGTGTAGGCTGACTCAGACTACTTAACCGGCAAACTATGCATAAAAGATTCAAGAAATTTTTCATCAATTTTCAAAATCTACGATAATACATAAATGTATATCTTCTACTAAAAGATTCAAGAAATTTTTCAATTTTCAAAATCTAAGATAATACATGAATGTATATCTTCTACTTTGTTCTATATTCTGTATTCTGAGTGTAACTGTTTACATCAAACTTTAAATAGTTCCCACAGTAATGCTGTAGCAGCTGACCTGATTGGTAATTCCACTACTATTCTATATTTGATTGGTCATTTTATTACTATTCTATAACAGCTTACCTGATTGGTCTCTGGGTCAGAGGCCACACTGATCATAACAGCCTTCAATTCCTCCATGTCTCCATTTCCCTTATACATGATTTTCTCCCCTGTGGGATATGTGGTTGTCCATGTCCCCCTCTCCTCTTTGACACTCTCAGACCTTTGGGGAGAGGTTCCTCTTCCCTTTGGAAGCTCCCAGTGTCCTGTGTGTACACTAAGAGTACCATCGGCATACAAGACCTGTAGAAAAATTTTTAGTTCAATTGTATTTCATTCTTATTTTTACCTTTCAGTACACAGATTTAAAAGCCATTCAAATACTGAAGGAGTAATACTGAGAAATTCCATTGCTCTTATGAAAATTGGTGGCATCTAAAATTAATAAAAATGCCTGTTGACTTTGTTTTCTTTTATATTTTATGAAACAGGACAGAATATCTCTGAAGAACTTGAAAGTCCATTCTTATATTGCCAGCACAATTGGAAATGTGTAACTTACTTCAATATTTCCATCCTCCATTATTTTGATGACAGTTCCCTCTGAGGTCATGATTCTAGAGGTTTCCTTAAGGGCATACTTCTTACGTATCGCCTCACATTCCTGCTCTCCCTTGGTTTTGTATGGATAACTCTGTTTGACAAGCAAGCGTCTGTCATCCTCTGCTATAGGCTTCATCCCTGTCAACAACAATTTTGATTTTACTTAAAATAAGGAAAGATGCATTTTCATGACTGTTTAAAAGTTAATTGACATAGTAATTATGGGATTTGATGAATTTCAGAGAATTGAAAGCTCTCGCAAAAGAGGAACTTTAATGTTCAAAATCTTAAAGATGATGCGAGATGAATGATGGAAGAGAATGGATAACAATAGGTTACCTGTGTGACTCAAGTTACCTCAAAAATGTTTCAAGTTCCCCCTTAATAAAGTCCTATACTGTAGAGCTCTAGTACCTACCTAGTGAGCTCTCCAGGAGATACTTGACATTAAGTCCATCAGGACAGGAGACATACAGCTGCTGGAATGGCTGCTGAATTGGCTTCTCTTCATCTTTCTTCTCTTCCTGATCTTTCTTTTCTTCATCTTCAAGGGGCTGTGTTATGGAAGGAAAAAAATACACATCAATAACTGCCTCTCAAGGAGCAGAAAAGTATTACTGTTTTTGTGAGAAAGAAATGCACATGAATTCTTATATAGAATAGAATTGAATTTTATTTCAGATAAAATGCAGAAACTTACTGTTGTTGGTGGTGGGGGTTCTGGAGTTGGGGCTCCCTTTTTGTCTCCTTTTTTGCTCTTGGTGGGGGATGGGGGTGGTCCAGGCACTGGGGTAGATGGAGGGGGTGTGTAAGGCAGGGGTTCATATTTCTTACCTAGTGATTATTAAGAATACATCAATAATTGAATAATTCAAATTAAAAGCCTGAATGCTATTCACTTTTGTTGAAATCATAACTCATTACCAAAAATTGAATTTGGATCTGAAGTACTCTTATTATAATTTGTTTCATTATAATAAACTACAAATGTACATATAATAACATATATTACTATAATGACAGATATCTTCAACTTCTACTGGATTATATAAAATTATGTATTTTTTCACTTGAATTTGACTCTAAGCATTGCTTACCATCTTTGGACTCCCCTGACGCCCCGTACTGGCTGAGGGACAGAGTCATGCCATCCATAAGCTGAGCTGTGATAGAACCAAACGCACTGACTGAGCTTTTCTCTCCGTCCATTTTTCCTGTCTTCTGGGCACTACTACCCCTCTCTCCTTCTACAGTTTTGGCATCTACAGGAAATATTTCAATTTCTTAGCAAAGAAAATTTAGTGTAATTTGAAAAAAATATTTTTGTCCAAAATCGAAGACTTGCATTACTTTAAATAAATACATGTGTCACAAATTATGTAAAAAAGAACTTTGTATAGAACACTGTGGATATATTACCATCTTTCTCTGACTTTTCAAAGTCAGCCTTCTCCTCTGTCGGAGGAAGTAAGTCTTCTTCCTGATCAGATTCTTCAGTTGATTCCTTGGGATCCAAAATGTGTACAGTAAAGTTGTGACCATCTTTCAGAACTGTTGACTTAATGCTAGTTGTTCCTGAAAAAAAAAAATGAAATTGATTACCTCAACATAATTAATTAAATAACTTTTTTTCTGCAAAGCTTTGAAGCATATGGATACAGTTTTTTTTTTAAAAGTAATGCTTGTACTGACCTTGAACAAATTCTGTTCTCTCAGTTCTAATTTGTCCACCATCAGATGGAAACATAGATGTGGTAATCCCAGAAACATGTATCAATTTATTTCCTACATCATAGCCTGTGAACTGCAAAGGAAAAGTCAATACACAGATAAACAACAAGGTAAAAATTGCATCCCAAATAATTTTATATTTTGTGATGCCTTTACCATCAATTTTATTCATACTATGCAAATTTGTGACGTGTGTCAATTAATGAAGAGGACCAATGCAGGTTGGAGGTAATGGTAGAAAGAGAGCTGAGGTAGAACATACCGGCCAGTATCTTTCTGGGGGAGATTCCTGTTCGGGTGGGGCCTCCTGAGGCTCGGCTTCTCTTTCCTTGGAGGATTTAGACTTTGCACTTCCTCTGGACCCAGGTCTTTTCTTTTCCTTCTCTGCCTCCTTCTCAGCCTGTGCAAAAACAAAATAAAATTAGGATAATTTAATCCTAAGTTATAAGGGTTTGGACATTTTGCTCAGATATTTAAAACTTCTCTTAAATTCAAATAATGCAATTTGATTATATAACCAGAAAAAAAATTCTTTCATACATTTCAAAACCTAGCATTGTTGATGTAGAAAGGCAATATGAATTTTTGTTTACCCTTTTCTGAGCTGATCTTGCCCTCTTTGCACTCTGTGCCCTCTCCTTTTCCTCCTCCTCAGCCTTGAGACGATCCTGTTCCTCCTTGTAGGCCTTTAAGGAGTTTGCCCGGATAAACATGTTACTGTTGGCAGAGGACGACCTCTCCTGACTACTGCCTCTGGATTTAGGACTCTTTGATCGACCTTTAAAGAGTTTATAAAAATAAGCATTCAAAATTGTGGAGTAAAAGAAAAGTGAAATTTAAGAGGAAATTTTTTATTGCTGCAAGGTAATTTATCAATGTCAAAAGTTTTAATTCTGGCTTGTTACCTAAGAAATCTAAAATGACATTGTTTTTCATGTTAAAAAGATTGTATTTTCTCTACCATATCAGTATACATACATGTATAATGAACTATGTTCACTGAGTTCCATGCTGTAGAAATGTTAATTCGAGAAAATTTTACCACTTTTGGCTTTTTGTATAGATACATGCATTAAACACTAAGTGATTTTCTCAAGGACTTTCTGTTGTACACAGATACATGAAATACTCACTTGGTGATTTTCTAGGGGACTTTTTGCCCTTTGTTGCAGCCTTTTCAGCAGCCTTAGCTGCTGCATCCTCATCCTGCCTCATTTTGTCCAGTTCCCTACTCAGTAAATGGGCACTGTACTTGGCCTCTTCTTCCTGGACCCAGTCAGAAATCGACTCAGCCACATACTCCAAATAATTCCTATAAGACAGTCTCATTCATTCAACAGATGTTTAGATGTTGGTTAACATATTTACATGTACTTCGTCACTTATAATTGCTCTGATTTTTAGTTTTCTATAAATTAGTGTCTTACTTATAGTTACTCTTCAGTTTAACTTTCTTTTCGAGTTAATGTTTTTGGATCCATATCAGTTTATCCATACTTTCTTTCCTTTTCAAAACTCAACTGTTTCCATACTTTTACATATAACCACTATTTTAAGGGTGTTCTTTATGTACCATCTTTGTCCTTAACTCTGTGTCACATGCAAAATTATTTTATAATCATGTGAACTGACTATTTCATGAAATTTCTACTCTACAAACTTTCGTTTTTACCTGAATCCCAGATTACAGTGGAGTTCTGTGTGCCAGTCTACATGGTTCTGGAATTCTGTGTTATAGGGGTTATGTAGAATCACCATCATTGAATTATCCCTCTTATTGAAGTAATGATCAATAAATGGAAGTGTATAGCTGGCCTCCTTCAGAACCTGTCGAAATCATTTATTCTTTTAAATTATGTTGTTTTATTAGAAAACCCTTATGTTATTTATGCATATCAACCATAAATTACTAATAATCAAAAAAGCATTTCTTCAATAAAATTTCACTGTGACTTTTCTAAAGCATTTCTTCAATAAAATCTAACTGTGACTTTTCTAAAGATACAACATAACATATCTTTATACAGTAAAACACGCTTATAATGAAGTGCCAGTGACGGGCCATTTTGCTTCATTTTAAACGTAATTCATTATATCCGTTAGATTCACAACATGTTTAAAACTCACAGAAAATGAAAATAACTTCACTATAAGCTTCGATCCATTATAAGCATCTTCACTATAAGCGTGTTTTACTGTACCTGTAGAAGTATGTGAGGCTCATAGTGTTCAGCAAAGCACCACTGATCTAGCACACGTTTCTGAGCGTCCACGATTTCATGCATGCTCTCCTCCGCTGATTTAACTGGTTCTTCCTCCGTCACCTCCTTGTCCTCTAGTTCTACGTGTCTAATTGGATGTCCAGCCTCATCCGTCTCAAAGTGGACTACAAAAATTACTCCGTAAATTGTTGATGTAACAAAAAATTACTACACTTTTTGAGAAACTGGAAATTTCTCTACATCAAATTTTTCAGAGAAAATAACTCTTGTCTGATCTAGATTTCCATCTGACATCTACTTACAATAATTTGTTTATATTTTATTTTAATGAAAAAATTCAGCATTTGAGAAATGAAAGTTTTCAGAAAATTTTATCTCTTGTATTGACACAGTTAATTTGCCAAATCAAGTACATGCAAAATATAATAAATCTATTAACTGGGTATTTGATTAATGTGTTGTTCCCTTAAGCTTAGTTTTTGTAAGAGTTAGAGCTTACCAGAGTTGCTGCGTGATCGTTTTCCTGCAGAACTAGACCTTGACCTGGGTCGCAGAATTCCCTTTTTGCTGTCCGCTGTGGACGGTCTTGATCGATCACTGCCACTGGGACTCTTTTCCATTTCTTTGAGTTCACGAGGAGGGATTGGGGTGGGGGAGGCAGCACCTACATACAGAAGACCATAACAATCAGTCAAGTATAACCATTATATCAATATCTATGTAACATTAGTGTTATTGCTACATGGAAATGAATTTGTGATGCACACAAATGGTAATGTGAAATTATATCAAACTGCAGTGAGGCACACTGTGCAATTTTTACTGCCACACTACAGTGAAAGCTTGAACATGTACATAGTTATCAGATATGGCATGATACTGCTTTATACTAACGAGTTCTTATATGACTTCACAATCTAATTTCACTTTAATTAGTTTGTTATAAAATGACTTAAAAAACAATGATAATTAAAATCATATTAACTTTCACCATTAGTTATTAAATGGAATTAAACTGAAAAACTGAAATATACAAACTGAAATATACAAAGAAGATAATCTGTACGGAAAGAAATAGTGGTTTCAGAATACACTGTATACTTTCTACAAATTTTGTTTACTTTGGCATGCATAGACAAATCTGAATTTAAAAACTCTAAAGTTTACTAAGCCTAGAATTTTAGGAAAAAAAACTCTATCTAGTAGTCTAGAATGGCCTGGCACAAAGGGAACATTGAGATAAAGGGGAATAGATCAGCAAATGATCTAATGGAAAATGGTCATGGGAAAAATTGGAAAAATTAATGCTTTTTTAAAATGTTCTGATAAGGAACAAGTTTTTGGAGAAAATACTTCTTAAAACTGTCAGTATCTAGCGAACTACAACTGCAAACAAAAACTGCAACAAATAGTTTTTATACAGAACAAATCATGCATTAATTAACAAATATCAAAAATTTCTTCATTTGGAAGAAAAGTTTAACGGACATAGAAGGCATGGGTAAAAAATACAAGGATAAATATAATAGTATAAAACAAGCTATGAACTCTATGCATTTTTTACTTTTGGACGATTTCTTCTTAGACCGAGACTTTCGGGGAGTCTGGTCAGAATTAGGTGATGAAGGTGGCTCTGGTGTTACATTGGGAGTTACTTCCCTTGTATCGGGGCCTGACGAAGGGGTATCAGAAACTTCATAGTCTATCAGTTCCATGTCACTCCCTGTGAAGAGGTATCATTGTTAACTTCTAACAAAATCTGACAATGTCTGTCTATACTACACATGCCTTGTAATACATTGTATTCCAATGGTATGTCTGGCAATATAACTACCAAGTTACAGAACTGCCATGTCTCATTAATGTAAGTTAAAAATAAACTTTACTATACACAAAAATTACATATTACAACTTTTATAACCTTTCTGCTTTCATGGTTGTTTAATTAAAGTTCATGATAAAACTTTGAGATACTTTATAAGTAATTTGAATAATATAAAAAAAAAAACTTTTTTGTGAAAGAAGCATTGTATATTAAATTTGCATAATATATTTCTTTATATTATTAAATTTAATTTTGCAAAATGTTTGAAAATATTTGATATTTGAAAATGTTATATTTTCCAAAAGAGAAAAAAAATACTATTCCCTACAAAAAGCTTCAAGTGTAGTGGTCATAAAGAAATTGAGATCTAGGAACAAAAAAACTAATAGTGATTGTTGAAAAATAAAAAAGATTTTGTGACTTGTTGTTAGTTTTAAATATATTGATTATTAATTTAAAAACAAACATAACAAATTACTAAACTGACCTGAAAATAAAAAGAAAAGCAATTGATATATATACATGTAAATGTTAGTGCTACAATGTTAGGAACATATATACATTATATACTGCTCATATAAAAGCATTAGTGTGCACAGAAATGATATGTTTATGATACACAGGTCTTCATCACCAAGGTATCTAAGATAATTGTTTAATTATCCAAGTATCTCAGATAATTCTTCAGTTATCCAAGTATCTTAGAGAATTGTTCAATTATCCAGTTTCTGCTACTAGAGATAGATTTTTTTAGGAATAAGAAGCTATGATAATTTCTACTGCTCGGAGTGTTTCTGAGTATGTAGGCTTTGTGTGCCCAAGAAGCAGTGTGGGTGAAGCTATAAGAATAATAAGAATGTGTTAATTTGACAAAGACTTACACTTGACAACATTTATTGTGACAGTTTGGGCACCTGACAGCATGAAAAACAAATACAATGTTACATCCAATCCCAGACATGTACATTCACCCTCTATAACCTACACTGTTACTATAAATCACAATGGTTTAAAAGAACTTTATTTACACTTAAACATTGAGAATGTTTTCATGTGAAAATAAAGTTCTTGTATTTTTTAATTGCATTTTAAAAAAAAAACATGACACTTCTTTTTTATATACATGTAATAGAGTCATAAAATAAAAGTGATTTACAATACATGTATATCCAGTCCCATTCATTAAAACCTTCATATTGCATTCTACATCAAGTGAAAGAAAATCCTACTTGATACAAAGCCTTCAAATCACAGTGTTACAACACCCAATCCCATGAAATACAGCCTTCAAATCCCAGTGTAAAACCAAATCCCACTAAATACAGTCTATAAAATTAATTTGCAGTCATACATGCAATCCCACTGAATTCCTGAGTTATATTAAATGATCCCTCTTAATTTATGCAGCGTGCATATTTCCCAAAGTTACATCTAATCCCACCAAATACAGCCTTTAATTGAAGATTTAAATGAAATCTCACTTAGTAAAATTAACCCCCCCAATTTCCCTAGAGTAATATCAAATCCCACTAATACATCCTTCATCATCACATACTGATATCCCACAATGAATACCAAAGTCAACTTCCTTCTTCTATATCATGACAATTTATATAAAACAGGTTCTCCCATACATAAATAGTCTTGCATTTAGTATATCACCAAATTTTGCAAATGCAAATTTAATCCCATTTCCCTAAATCAAGATATTATTATTGGCCATCAGTGTACAAGATTAATACACAAAACAACAATCCAGTAACTGTAGTGCACCCATATGACTTTTGTGCATGGAATGCAGTCACTCATGTGCAATGATCTGATTATAGAAATAATGAAATTCAACACACAATCAATGTTTTGAAATAAGTACATGAATGTGTTACCAATATCCATATTTGCAGTATATACATGTAAATACTTTTTTAAAGAGTATGTGAATACTTTTTTAAAGATTAATTCTAATTTCCTATTTCAGCTTTATATTATCTTCAACATATTACATGCACACTCATGTATTGATTATATCTCTATACATCCCCAATCAATTAATCTAGTCCTACCATCTAAACTGTTTTCTAGATAATAACATATTTATTCATCATTAATTAATACACTAAATGGTTCCAAACATGATCCAAGTCCTAAACAGACATGTTTACATTATTATAACATCTACTAGTAATAGATTTTATATCATGTCTACTTTCCCCATTTCTAATACAAGTTTATTGGGTCTTCACATTTGAAACATATCTTCCTCTTGTGACCCTTCACCTTTGAAAATCAAATTTGATTGGCTAATCCTTACCCGATCTCTCCTCTGATGGAGTCAGCATTAACTCCTCTGAGGAAGGTTTTTCATGCTTAGGGATCATTCCCTTAAAGAAGGGATAAGGGTCATCCCATGGGATTGCTGAGTGATGCAATCCCTCACTATCCCGAGTGATGATAAAACCATTGGGATCAGTGCTGGCAATGTCCATACACTCAAACACAAACTGCTTAAAGGCTCTGTCTATCTCTGAAATCGAAACACACATCATGTAGTCAGATAATGTGGTGGAAGAAAATAACAATTAATTTAATCATTAAACATATTAATAAACAAGCAGCAAGATAAAAAAAAAAACTGAAAAATTTTTGCCAGTTGTTGTCATTTAATATAATGATTCAGTTGAATTGCCCATTCAATAATGTCTCCATAACTAAAATCTAGAGGATGCATCTCTTTTTGGTCATTGGAATGACTTTATTAATTTTTTCAAATAATCCAATGAAAAACAATATAATTTCACGAAGTTTTAAGTAAAATATTTACCAGATTGAGAAAGACCGTCAGTGGCACAGAAATGTATCAGCTCCTGTAGACGAGCTGCCCGCTCTTTAGCCTCGGCACTAGTTGGACGTGGAAGATTTATCAGAGTTTGGAAGGGAAGCTTCTTCAACATTTCTTTCTCCACTTCCTGTGGATTGAATCCATAAATAGTCTTCAAGTGGTTGGTACGAATACAAATGTCATCATGAATATTCATGAGAAGTGGCTGATTTGGAGTATCAGGGGGTCTCTCTGGTAAATCAAAGATGTCTGAAAGCATCTACAAAAGAAAACAAAATATAACACTTTTTGTTATTACAAATATTCAAATTTATCTGATAAAATGTGAGACACTTGATTATGTTGAACCTCATACATTGTGTTCTTCCTCAGACAAGGCCAGTTTGAAGGCCATGCTGCTGATGTGAGACACCAAGTTTGAGTTTAGTCCATCAGCTCTTTTAGGTGGGAGCTGTTCACTGGGTGGATCAGATCCTTCATCTGTAGCAACTACCTACATAGGACAGTCAAAACATTAATTAATTAAAGTCAATGCTAATTAAAAGATTACCCATGAGAGAAAACTCTGTTAGTCATCTAAGGGAGAAAACTCTGATTAATCTTTGTCTAAGTTCTACTCTTTATCAATACATGTATGTGTATTTCTTGAACCTAAATAAAAATATTTATTAAATTTTCTTATGTCCATATGTCCTTTTTTTATGCAAAAGCTTATTTTATGGTTACACTTCCATTATTTTCTATTTTATCTGAGTACAATTAGTAGACTAACCTGTTCCAGCATGCAGTGCATCATAAGAGGAATGCTGGCACTTTCCTGGGGTATACAATTCATCAGGTCATTATAATACCTCATATCTACCTCTGCCTTAACCTCCATTTGGTCCGGGTGAATAGAGGGGAGACTTGCCGGAGCAGTGGTTTGCTGGGGGGTGGGGGCAGCAGAAACTGCAGGCTTCTCCTCTATTGTGTTAGGAAAATTGATAAATTATTTATTCTAAAGATACATTTTATTTCAAGTGAAGTTTAGTCAAATAACAAAATATGAATTTATTAAGTAAATATGAGAATGAAAACTACTTAATCTTTTCCTATCTCTTGGATAAAGCAGTACTCCTAAACCTATCAATATTTGCTTTGAACACTTTAACATTCCTAACTTTTGTGTTATGGCTTCCAGTCAATCTAAAGTTCTAAACATTTTGATAAAGCAATCATTTTGACACATTTTGTAATGTTCCTATTTACCTTGGGTCTGAGCTGTTTCCCCAGGGACAGGAACATGTATCAGCTTCAGGTTCTCTAAATAGGTCTGGTATTGTCGCCTGGCATCAATCAAGTCATAAATCATACAGGCAATGTCCTCAAACAGGGCTGTCCCTAAATTATTCTGAAAACACAAACCAAGTCATACATCACACAGGTAATGTCCTCAAAAAGGGTTGTCCCTAAATTATTCTGAAATCACAAACCAAGTCATAAATCATACAGGCAATGTCCTCAAAAATGGCTGTCTGTAGAGAAACTAGTACTGTTAAATAACATTGTAATTACCACAGACAAGAGGAAACCCACCTTCTGTTCTGGATCCTCCAGATTTTCTGGTACAATGAGGTTCTTGACTTCGTAGTCTTTTCTGGCAACATTATGAAGGTTGCTGCCATCTGGTGGCTTCTGTAACAACAGAAGGATGTCCTTCCAAAACTGCTTCAACTCCTTCTTTAGTTTCTGCTTCTTGGCTCTTTCTGCTTCATCCAGAGCTATAACATAAACCAGATACTCAATGTAGCATAGTCCTCCACTGTAGTGTAGGTCAGAAAAAAGGTGTACATATCAGAGATACTTAATTTGAAAGTGTCAATATATGTCACTTCTTGATAACCACCATTTGAGTTTTGTTTTTGTTTTTCCTTAACACATTGTCAGACAGTGACCATGATATAATGGACATATATGAAATACACATCTACTTTAGAAACTTGAGAATATAATGTTGAATTATACTTGACTGAATAAAATTTTTTAGCTTCAACTTGAAATGTTTTTAGCAATTACATGTACTGTCATACAGAAAACCTTCACAGAGTGATTTTCAGTTTCACGTACATGTATTTCAAGGAAATGGACTACAATACCCATATACTTACCCAGAGTCTTTTCATCTTTCTCCACATCTGGAATCTCTGGCTTCTGGAACCTGGAATAATCCTGAGAGCTGATCTTAATTATGGAATCCACAGTGATTCCAAGCTCAGACAGGTAGGCAATCAGATGGGGATTATTGTAGCCATACACAATGATGTAGTGTTGAGCTCCATCATCTGGTTCATCATCTATAAACAGGACAGAAATGTGGAGTAGGTTCATTACATAAATCAAATTTTGGAAACTTCACACTTAACCAATATCTTTAAAAGAAATTGTATTTTATTTACCATGCACTGTAAAATATTTCTATTATAAACAGGATCAAATGCCATAGAAAGCTTACCCTTATTAAGCAAATAGCATGAGCAACTCCTTGAACTTTATCTTTTTTTAATAATTTCATAACTTGAAAGATATACTCCTGAAACTTTCTCTTTGCATTCATCAATACAATACCTATATATTTTCCCTCATCATCTTCTTCTCCTCGTTTCCTTAGTTTTGACCCTTCCTTGGCAGAGGGGGGTTCGGGGGTTTTCTTCCCTCCCCCTTTGCCCTTCCCAGCAGATTTTGGTTTGTCTTTTCCACCTCCTTTTCCCTTGTCCTTTCCATCACTAGCCTGTTAGAATCACAGATTTTAGATTCAGGGTGAGTTTTAATTAATATTTTTTTATTTCAAACTGAAAATTTTTATAGTATATAGAAATACATTACTTAAACTTCCATATCAAAACTGTGCATATATTTATACTTATATAACTACACATGTCTTGCATAAATAGAAAAATTCCAGGAAAATAAAATTACAATGTACATTAATTCATTTCTTTAATTGTTCTGTTGCATATTTGTGTCCCTGAAAACTTTAATCAGACCATACAACAATTTAAAGATAAAAATTTTCAAAGTAATCAGACACATGAAAAAGAATAACAAGATCAATTTTAATCATGCACAAAGGTATCACTTTCAGAAAGCATTCATCCTATCATTTATATTACGAGGTGAGAAAAAAATATCAGTGACCACTAGTCCCCTAGGATGAGTATGAAATCATAACCACTTGTTTCCATGATGATTTTGCTTGTCCCATATAAGACTTGCTTAAATTCACCAAGTATAAAAAAGAATAAAATGTCATAATCATGGCATGTTTCAGACTTCTTTATCTTTTAAACTTTTAACTATATGTATGTCTGATTTAGCAAAATTATCACCAGATATAGAGAAGCACAAAAAAAAAAAAAAAAAAAAAAAATTCTGCAACAACTACAGTATCTCTATGTTTTTCAACTGGATAATCAGCCATGTTTGAATTAATTTGTTAATGTACAGTATGAAACAATAAATATTTAGTAATTTAAATGAAAAATACTTTCAGTTGAATTGAAAGTATAATATTTATCAAAAGACGGGCTGATTCATTCTAGAAATTTGGTTTTCTTTTTACTCTTTATGGAATCTCCTTCAACCAAACGATCTGCTTATGACAACTAGGAATGACAAACATTCTAATGTTCGTGATTCAGAAACACAATATAACATAATTGGATCTCAGAAGTTTTCTTTTTAATTATGGCTGAAAAAATTACTTGTCACCAGGGACAAGCAGATCATGATATTCACTCGTTCTTCACTGATTTTTCCAGGACAAGTGGATCGATATTTGTTTTTTCTCACCCTGTACAATCTTTAATAGAAAAATCTTGTCAATTTACTCTGTTCCCTGATGTCTGATAAATGATATATCAATTATATATAAAATGTGTATGCATTCTTTTTTCTTTGATTATATTTTTAAAGAATAGACATGTACACTTTGGTTTGAAAAGCTACATGTGATATGGAAGGGTATTTATAGTACAAAGGGGGATACTTTTGGATAGTTAGTACATACATTTTGGCCAAAATGACCACTAACCATATGAAAATGCAAATCCTGTCATACAAGATAAAACATTACATTGGTGATTAGCTATACCTGTGGTGATTGTATCATTATAAAGCATGCAGTTATTTGTGCAAGTATTGCTCCAGCTACATTTGTAGGCAGATATAATTTAAATGTGTTAAATAAAGTATTTGTGCAACAAACTTTACTGGAATCATTTCCTCTAAATTTACTTTTTATGTTTTAAACTTTTTAATCTAAATAAATCTTTAAAAAAAAAAAAGAACACAATTCCAATCATCTACTTAAAATCATTACTGGTGCAGAGAAGAAATCATAATAATCATGATAATAAAGGTTTCTGAACAGAAATTATACTTCACCTTTTTTTTCTTACCACCTTGACCTTGCTGTTTATAATATATATATATTATAGCCATGTTACAGTAAAGGTGTTAACGTTCAACTAAACATGACAACATTTATTTTCAAAAATTTACATACATACATTTGACATACATTTCTAGAGAGATTATTACATGCAATTGATTCACATTTTAAGTGTTACCAGCTCAAATAAGTGACATGCACTACACAAAATGCATCACAGCTCACTGCATTCTATTAGTCAAACTAACTGCACAAATGACAACAAATTTACGGCTTTCTTGTTTCCAAGGAGGACGACCAAACTTCATGTTATGAACATACAATGTATTGATGATACAGAACTATTGTACATATTTACACCATCAAACATTTTCACCACCTCCTTCTATTAGCTTACCTGGTCAGGGTTATCCCTCTAGCATGAGGCAACAAAAACAAAATTATTTTTGGAAATTAATCTTTATCATTAATATAACACCTTAGATCTAATTGCTACAAAACATGGAGATATTTATATGTACTTTTTTTTCTCTTTTTCCCAGTTGAAGTTGTCCTTGTTACATGTGCATAAATTATATTAGAATTTTTCATTAATCTGCATGATTAGGTCTGTGCCATCACATTTAGATTACGGTTACATTGAGACTTGTGAATCACTATGAAGCTCACCTTCTTCTCAGTTTCTCTACGCCTTAGATCATTTGCCTTAATTGACAGCAGTTTGAACTTTATAAGCCTGGCCAAGAGGGGCAAAGGAATTTCCTCTCCATTATCTAGATGTGTCTTACAAGGTTCACACACTTCAAAATGCTGGGGAACTTCTTTTGGTTTCTTTCCTTTTGGGTTTCCTAATTCTCTGACCTATAAATAAACTTTACAAGTGAGACTTTTCATCAACTTTATTTTAAAAATATTTTCTTGGAAATTTTATGCAAGAATCTATATAAAAAAAATTATGGACAATAATCAATTATCACATTTGGTAATAAGCAATCTTCCTTTTGCTTTCTTTATGTATGAACTGTACACCAGCATACATTAACAAAAACAAATTCATTCAAGTATTTTTACTAACAAGTTGTGGTTAGTTTTAGCTTCAATTTTGTAACAAAAACAGGTTTATGCTTCTGAATTGATTTGAACCTGGGACCTCTGGCATGCCAATTGAGCTAAAAGGTTAACCCACTAGCCCAAGCTAGTAGGATGATATGTATCTTACACTACCACATTTTCAAACCAGTGACACCAGTCATGCATTTTATTTTTAATCAATATTATGAGTTCAAAAAGAACTTGGATTTGAAACTTTTAAACAGCCACTGTAAATATTCATTTCAACCACTGAAGATGTCCTTGCACGACGTGGTATGAAAATACACTATCAGTGGTGAAGAACCCAATTGGAAGAAGAAACATTATGAATTATTTTGATTAGGAACAATAATATGGTGACCTTATTCAAATGAATGCAGAGCAAAACATCACATTTAAAATATTGTCATAGCCTAAAAAAAGGGGGGGGGTTAATGGTACAGCCATTTGATTTGTTACCTCAGCCTCCAATTGCTCCTTGGATATAACACTGAAGAGTCTTCTAGACCCTGCAGCAATAGCAGCCCCAAGTATGTCTATCCATGTGTAATCATCGGGTTTGTCTCCAACAAGAAATGCCACATTAGCTTTCCAACTCTCCTGCACAAGAAGTTAAAATAAACAAAATTAAGTAGGTTCGTTACATTCATATATCAAACTGCACATTAGGGCAATGTTTATTTATGAAACAATCGTACCTCGTCAAAAGTGGCGGCAAGAAGTGGTTGTTCCCATTTCGCACCTCCTTGTCCCGATCCACTTTTTACTCTCTTCCCTGCTTTCGACATTCTTCTTAATTATTAAAAAACAAGAGGAAATCGCACTTTTACATTCCCTCTACGATTCTGCCGCCATATTTATGTTTAGAAGGTTGCTACGAGAAGTAAGCATGCGCGTAAATATTGTTTCCGGTTATAAGGTTTGACTAAAAAGTGTTGAAATGCCGAAACATTTGATAATAATAATATAACTCAAAGATAAAAAGACATCAATTTTTAACTTTTGTTTTATAATACTTATTCACGTTTCTTGAACAGAATGCGCTATGGAAATATTTCCCTTGAAAAAAAGGAGCTTTTATAATAAAATTATATCACCCTATTTTTATTCTTGTTGTATTTTACTATATAGTTTACAGAGATATACATGTACATAAATGGAACACTGAATTCAAATCTTATTTGAATTTTGAAGACATTATTCGAAGAAGTTGTCTAGCTTTTCCGGCGTTATTTAGTAGATGCAAATCCCGAGGTGTTCCGATGTCCGTAAAATGAAAGTAGCCAAAAAAGAAAATTATCGGTAACCGTAAACTTCAAGATTAAAATGTTACTTAGAATACTTGTGCCTATATTAAACCCCCTCAAAAATGGAGGGATTCGGCGGACAGCACATGTGTTTACACGTTCTGCATCGAGTCTGTCATCGCAGGCAATAATGTACTCTAAACAAGGTGATCCTAACTCGGTGCTATATCTGGAAAACAGTCAGATATTGCCAGCCCTGAAAGACAATGAAGTGCTGGTGAAAATGAAAATGGCACCAATCAATCCTTCTGATATTAACATGATCGAAGGGACCTACCATATGCTACCAGAACTTCCAGCTGTCTGCGGGAACGAGGGGGTCGGTGAGGTTTTGGAGGTAGGGAAAGGTGTGTCTAGCTTCTGTCCTGGAGACTGGGTAATCCCTGCAGGTACTGGTTTTGGAACCTGGAGGACTTTCGCAGTGTCCACTCAAGATATGCTAAGAAAGGTTCCAAATGATGTACCTGCAATCAGTGCTGCCACAATTATGGTCAATCCTTGTACAGCTTACCGAATGCTAAAGGACTTTGTCTGTTTACATGAAGGTGACATTGTGATTCAGAACGGTGCAAATAGTGCTGTTGGTCAATCAGTTATTCAGATAGCAAAGGAGTGGGGATACAAAACTATCAATGTTGTAAGAAACAGACCAGACTTTGATCAACTTGCAGAGTACCTTAAAGGTTTAGGAGCCACCCATGTGGTTACAGAGGAGTTTTCTCGATCTCATCAAATGAGAGACTTGATCAAATCAATGCCATGTCCCCCAAAATTAGCATTCAACACAGTAGGTGGTGATAGTGCAACAAATCTTCTCAAACATTTGGACAGCAAAGGTGTAATGGTGACATATGGAGGAATGTCCAAAAAACCAGTGGTGGTATCTACAGGAGCCCTTATTTTTAAGAGGGTGAGGCTAACTGGCTACTGGAATGCTAAATGGGTGCAAGAGAACAAGGAAAACCCAGAACTTGTGAGGATGTTTGATGATCTGTTTGACTTAGTCAGAGAACGCAAGCTTTTGCCACCATCCTCAGAAACATTTTCTCTGTCTGATTTCAAGCTAGCAGTCAAATCCTCCCTGGAGGGCTATAAAGGAAGCAAGAAAATTTTCCTCATGGATGATTCTTCCTCCTGATATTATTTTGTTAAAAAAATAGTAAATGGGTATATATTAGTAAAACATCTCATGTGTCAAGTATTAAAGCACTTTAATTTAGGAATATACTGGAATAAAAATTACTCCGATAGATGACTTGATGTTGCTTATTACATGTAGAAAAAGTCAAAATTAAAAAATCAGTTGTCAAATAAAAATCAATGTCAAATTACTGGTAACGTTGATAGTGTTATAAACTCTGCAAATATTAGCATATTAATTTTACACTACTATAGATAGTGATACTGTACTTTCAGTTAAGGAGGCCTTATATTATTGTAATCAAAGCACCTGTGTTTAGGGGATTAAAAGACGCATGATTATTTGATTTTCTTGGTAACAATGCCCCCATTCTAGGAGTAGGTCCATTGTCTTACCAAAACATCTTTACGCTTTAAAGCAAATTGACCAGTTTAAGTAAAGCAAATTGATCAGTTTAAGTAAAGTAAATTGAAAAGTTAAGTAAAGCAAATTGATCAATTTAAGTAAAGCACATTGATCAGTTTAAGTGAAGTAAATTGATTAGTTTAAGGTAAATCCAGAGCTTGACAAACTTCTTTACAATTCTAGTGTTTTAAAATTGATGACAGAATTTAATGAGGCTTATAATGGACCAAATATATAGAGTATCTATTTGTCAATGACCTTCAAGTCTTTGTACTTGCTACATATATATGCTAGATTTATGAGCAAGGTGCTTGTTCATTTTGTAATCATAACATCAAATACAGAAAATGTAAGTCAAATCCAGCATCTGAAGCAAGTTTAAGAGTGTCCGTCCCTTAATGCATCATCCATGCAAGTTTGGTTCAGATAAGCCTTATAGTTTCTTGGTAATGGACCTGCTCCAAAAACTTCAACCTGGTCACTCCTCCAGAAAATGTAGGTCTGATCAAGCATCTTAAGGATACACCAAAGGTTTTCAAATGCCAGGATTTGCATGTAATTCTTTCCTTATCAAAGATAACATGATAAAAGTATATATCATTTGAAAGCTTGTTAAATTTACTATTTAATTATCCTAATTTAAACTTGAATTAATAACTTATTTAAAAATTATTTGAATATTTTTGTAAATTTTAGTGCATAAATATTTTATAAATCAACTTTTTTGTATTTAACCCCTCAAAGTGGTCATTTTGCCTCAAGGTAGATTAAAGATTGAACTTAAGAACTATATCTCAGATTTTTGATAAATCTTCTAATTCAAAAGTTACAGCCATTTGCCCTTCAATATTACCAATTTATTAGCCTAATTTAACATTTCCCTCAATAATTCCAAAACTAAGCTAGATATCAAAAATCTGAGATACATTTTTGTGAACACACATTTGAGGAGCAACGGATCCAATTTTCAGAGAAATTGGTCCATAAATAAGGGAGCTGAATCCTTTGAAATAATACCACAAACTGTCTGATCTTACTTTACAGTAGAGGGCAAAAACCCATTACACAACAAAATCTGCCAAAGCTAGGAATATATGACACCTTGGAGATTCAGCTTTGGATACCTGTCACTTAGCCATATTTCCCATGCATATTCACAAGAATGGGAGGTTCTTTTCTGTATTTAGATACTTTTAATTAAGTAAAATACGTTCAATTCTGAATCAGAAAGATTTCCCGGCAAATAGCAAGAGCTAAGCTCCACCTCCTATTTTATGGTCATCAGTGATCTGTTAGATCTCCTTCTCTAAATCTAGAGTCCCTGTAGTTTAATTACTGATGGCTAGTGAAGAATTTCCCAAGTGGCCACAGTGATTTATTGCATCTTTCATGAGCAGGCAGTCACAAATCAAATCAGAAGCTTCAATAACGGAACATTTACATGTGGTAGTGTTTATGTTTCATTATTGTTAAATAATTAGAAAACCATTTCATAATTACCCAGAATTCTGCATGCATTATAAAGCAGTGATTAACTTCTTTTTCCTAGCCAAAAATCTTAAAATTGTTGAAAATCTTGAAAAAAGCCTTTGGTGTATCCTTACGCAAGTCCAGTAGTGTGCATCCTTAGATGTAACATCCATGCAAATTTGGTCAATATATGGCTTTATAGTTACTTGGAAATGAAATCTGTTCAAGAAACTTAAACTTGGTCACTCATCTGGAAAATGTAGGTCAGATACAGAATCCAAAGCATCCATCCCTAGATGCATCATCCATGCAAGTTTGGTCGAGGTAAGGCTTATAGTAACCTGAGAATGGACCTGCTCCAAAAACTTTAACCTGGCCACTCATCTGGAAAATATAGGTCAGATCCAGCATCCAAAGCAAGTCTGGTAGTGTCCATCCTTAGATGCATCATCCATGCAAGTTTGGTCAAGGTAGGGCTTATAGTTACCTGGGAATGGACCTACTCCAAAAATCATTAATCTGGTCACTCATCTGGAAAATCTAGGTCAGATCCAGCATCCGAAGCAAGTGTGGTAGTGTCCATCCCTAGATGTATCATCCATGCAAGTTTGGTCCATATAGGGCTTATAGTTACTTGGGAATGGACTTGCTCCAAAAATTTCAACCGTGAAGCCAACGCTAACGTCGATGCCAATGCTAATACTAATGCCAACGCTGGGGGTATAGCATAAGCTCATCTCAACTTCGTTGAGGTGAGCTAAAAATCAATCTCTTCATATTCCACATGTAACTACATGTGTATATACCTAGTATGTTTTATTACTATTTTATCTTATAACAACACTGTTACAATAAAATACACCTTTATTGACAATAAACATGTGAAAGTGACATTATCAAATACTCTCATAATTGCACAAAATGCAAATTTAGTCAATATAGGGCTTAATTATTATAGTTACTTGGAAACTTAAATCTGGTCACTCATCCAGAAAATATAGGTCAGATCCAGAAATAAATGTGGTAGTGTCCATCCTTAGATGCACCATCCATGCAAGTTTGGTTTAGGTAGGGCTTATAGTTAGGTACCTGCTCAAAAATCTTTAATCTGGTCACTCATATGGAAAAAGTCAGATCCAGCATCCAAAGCAAGTGTGGTAGTGTCCATTAGATGCATCATCCATGCAAATTTGGTTCAGGTAGGGCTTATATAGTTACTTGGGAATGGACCTGCTCCAAAATCTTCAACCTGGTCAAGATGTATCATCCATGCAAGTTTGGTCCATGTAGGGATTATATTTACTTGGGAATGGACTTGCTCCAAAAACTTTAACAGGGATGCCGACACTAATACTAACGCCAATGCTGGGGGTATATAACATAAGCTTATCTTGACTTGTGGAGATGAGTTAAAAATCAATCTGCTTCATTTTCTACATGTACATTGTAACTACATGTGTATACCTAGTATGTTCTAGTTACTAGCTATTTTATCTTACAACAACACTGTTACAATAAAATACACCTTTATTGACAATAAACATGTGAAAGTGACATTATCAAATACTCTCATAATTGCACAAAATGCTTTTGACACAACTCTGTCACAATCACCTTAATATGGAGATTCGTAGCATAACAGAGAGGAACGATAACTCTTCAAATATTTCAACACAAATAAAAACATGTAAACAATGGACGGCTTCATCATTTGTATAATTCACATAAAATTTTACATAATCTGCAAGTATTATACTCACAAATTTTTCATTGTACTTTATGCTACAACATGCTAGTTTAATAAATCTTACTTGTATATTTACATATACTCTGTTGTAGAAAGGAAGAAAAATAAGACAAACAAACAAAAAAACAGAGGTGATAAAAAGTCATTCCTGATTACCTGGTAATACACTAGTAAGTTTCCTAAAAGATGTTAATTCCAAACTAAATTAGTAAATTGTGCAATATATTTGTAAAATATTTTGTAATATCTACTTGTAATATAAGATTTTGCTACATTGTCCTAACCTTAAGTTCACTGAACTGAGTTTTTCTGTAAATCATTACAATTTTAATTTATAACAGTGGATTGAGTTTATGTTAATTGTTAACTGTTCACTCATAAAATTTTGCTTTAATGCTAACAATTTTTCAAAAGCTTATTTATGATTTAAATGCAAACATATTCAGCATATCTGGTAGTGCAAAATTTGAAAGAGATTGGTCATTCAAATTGACAATTTTATAAAGGAGTAATGGACATTTATCCCACTGAGAGTTATTTCTCTCTTTTCAGAAGAACAGTGGACCTTAAAAATGAAATCCATACAAATCTACTATTCTGAGATAACTCCTTGTTGAAGTCAAGATGAAATTTTTTTTAAGGGAATAGTAACATCAGTTTTAGAGTTATCTTTCTTTGCAAAGGGCACACCTCCTTAAGGATTCCATACAATACTAGTATCACAGTTATATACATAGCAATGTCCAACTTTTCAAGCAGTAATTTTCTGGTTACTAAGACATTTAAAACCCTCCAATTCACTTTGAGACACTCCTCACCAACAGTCAAGTAACAAACAACTGGTTTAACTTTCACTCTTCCATATTAAATAACAAATCACATTTCTGTTACCTAGTTTAAAGTGTATACTTATCTTTTTAATTAAGCTTGGCATAAATTATGAATGAACCTTCATAAATAGATAATTACCAAAATAGTAAAAAATCTTTTGATTTAATAACATGAATCTCTTATAAAACATCCAGAATAACAGAGGAATGTTAAGTGTGTTGCATGTAAATTAATACATGTACTGGTAGTTTTGCAGAGAACAAAATCATGTTGACAGACAGAGTATCCCTAAGAGCTGATTAATTAATATGATTATGTTGGCTTATTCCTATTTTGGCTTTTAATCTTATTGTATGACCTTGTTCTCTTACACTGTCACTAAAATTGAAGTCTTCTCAGATCTACCTTATACCAAGGTCAGATAAGGACAGACTGATATATGCCATATTCCTCTAGGTAAGAAATTAACTATGATGCAGAGAAATCAAATGTTACAGTGATGTCATGTTTAGTTTAAAACATTAAACATAATTCTAAATGCTTTTCAATTTGAACAGTAAAAGAAATGTTCAAAGAAACTGTATCCAAAAATAAAAAAAAAAATAACCTTGTGGGGTATGTGAGTGATTTCAAACAAATCAAAAATCATCATCAAGTGGGCAAAAAGCAGAAATTTCTTTCAAAAAATTATAACTCTTAATTGCAACAAACATAAATGTAACTGAGACAAAAATATTGCAGCTTCCGTCACAGATTTCAAAGAAGTCTGGTCCAGCAGGCTACTTTCCCATAATGCACTATTTCTACTCATCATGCACTGTCCATCAGGTTCAAAAGGTCATCTTCATCCTCATTCTGGTTGCCCTGAATTGACAGTTCACCTGCTATCCTGCTCAGCTCATCATTCTTATTTTTCTGTTGGGAAAATTTTTGTCATTTTTGAATAATTCAGATTTCATCCTTGTATAAAATACAATGAAGAACAGAAACAGAAATTTAGAGGTCAGATGAGGACTGACAAACATACCATTAAAGGTTCTTTGCCATATAACCAATAAAATATATATGTATTGAGTCAGATAAATGTACCATGCATGTACATACAGTCAAACCCCGTTATCTCGAACTCGATGGGACCGAGAAAAAACTTCAAAATATCCGAGGCTTCGAGATAACAAAGGTAAAATACTTAAGAAGTGGTAAAGGCTTCCAAGTCACTTCGACATATCCATGGTATTCAAGATATCCTTGTTCGAGATACCGAAGTTCCACTGTATAAATTTATTATTTACTGGTATTTATATGTATAAACACACTATGTATTATCAATAATCATTGAGAAAAGATTGACTGAAAAAAAAGAATTGAATTGTGCATGATTTCAATTGAAATATTCTGACAAATGTGAACAGATTTTTGAAGAAAAAGTATTCATTCATTATGAGTCATACTCATAAAAAGAGTGACTTCTATAAAAACAAGCACATTTTAAGTTTGCTTTTGTGAGGTACATGCACTGTGAAATATCTTCTCTTGAAGCACTTACTGGCTAGAGACAGAGAGGAGAAGAAAAAAAAACACACATAATACATTTAATTTGATTTGACTTTTAATGTCCCTATTAAATTCCATCTGTGCTGACCAATTAAGTATATTCATTCAGTGAAGGGAGAATAAAATAAAAACACAAATATATAACTTACATGGCCCTGGTCAGCCTAACAGATGCATAGACATAATTAATGTACTTTCTGTTCCTTAATTAGAAATAAACTACATAAATTTAGCTGTTTCATTCTGCCTGTGAGCATGTTATATGTCTTCTTTTTTTTTTTTTTTTAGCTAAATAGGATTTACCAAATGTACTGTGAGTGAGCTCACAAAACAAAACTCTCCACTGAAAATTCTTTTAAATTGTTGCATCCCTTTCGAATTCTCTTTTACAAAGTTATGGATCAGATACAAATTTTACACTTTTTTTTTTGTCAAAGTCCATGAACTCGAACAAAATGACCTTGTGTCAAGGCCATATGATACATCCACAGAACATTAGCAGTATATATTTCTTGTATAAACTTCCAATTATTTTCCATAAGAAAGTTACAGACCTTACATGAATCATATACTTTTTCCATTAATGACCTTGCCCTTACCACAATGACCCTAGGTCAAGTCATGACTAATCCTTGGGTGGCAAAAATGATCCAATTACATGTATGTCCACAATGCATTGTCGAACACAAAAATACATGGGTACTTAACATGCTTAAGTGTACAGAAGTGTACAGAATTTAGTACCTATCAATGAACTTTAAACACAAAATATCTGAAAATATTTGAGCACCTTTTCTTTATAACACATATAATCTAACCATATTTTTAGATTATGCAGAGATAATTTAAATTAAAGTCTTAAAATCAAATATAAGTGTGTTACAGTACAAGTTAACACTATTTACAGTATATTTACATGTACCTTGAGATCAATGTTGACAACTTTTGACTGAGCATGGTCAACTGGTTGAATGCTTGCTACAGAAGCTTGCCTGAAATGAATATATAAATGTACATTTCAAGAATACCTGTAGACAAATTAAAAAAGAAAACTGCAGGTTCATGTAAACAAATAAATATACATGTACACAGGCATTAACTTTATTATTTTTTTTTCACCTTTGAATAATTTGTGAGTTTTGTGGACTGTAGAGTTACTTCCCTTATATACTAAGTACATCAGTACTTACTCTTCCTCTTCATCTGTTTTGAACAGATTGAGTCGGATTTCTGATTTGGCAGCAGAGCTTCCAATTAGCTGACAGAGAAGATCTAACTGAGCTTTGGCCATTGGATCTGGGGTCGCTGATTCCTAACAAGAGGAAACAAAACATAGTTCATAGTAGGCCAACAAAATCAAGAAAAAAAACTATAACTTATTGCTTCCCTTCCCCATCCCATATATAAAAGAACGATTCCTTATACATTTAAGCTACTGATAAAATACAGTCAAACCTCGTTATCTCGAACTCGATAGGACCAAGAAAAAACTTCGAGATATCCGAGGATTCGAGATATCAGGGTAAAATACTTAGAGAATAGAGAGGTTAAGCAGATGACCGTGTACGTCTACGTGTACGTGTAGCTAGGGAAATCCCCTAATTTACTGCGATTTACGTCATCAGTTTTGCATAGCGCGTAATTCTACAAGTTGTACACAACGTGTAGATTCATATGTACACGTATGAAAGAACGTGTAGCTTCTTAAACCCAAATTATAGAATATATATTTTTCAGGCGGTCTTTGTTGTGATGTTGAGAGTTTATTACGTACATCTATGAATCTTTTTTAATCAAAGTCATAGAATTATTTGATACAAATGGATTGTAAAGTGACTTGTTGAAATGACGTTTTACACGTACCGCTACATGTACAGTTTGTTAAAAAGAACACGATGTTAGTTACGTGTACTTGTAAAATCACTTCTAGGTTTACACGTACACGTAGACGCACACGGTCAAATGCTTAACCTCTCTAATAACTAGTTGGGACTTAAATATCACTTCGACATATCCATGGTAATCGAGATATCCATGTTCGAGATACCGAAGTTCAACTGTATTGATAATGTTAGATAATTTAGAGATATTTAGTATCAGGTAGGACATTATTGTACAATACTTACAATATCAGATACAGTAGGTGTTGATTTAGATGTGCGATTGGATCCACTAATTTCTACTGGCCTTGACACAGAATACCTGTCAAATGTCAATGTTTAATTAAAAATAATCCCACTTGTGTTTCTGGAATGGAGAAGTAATACATGTAATTTGAAATTATTTTCTGAAAAGACACACAGATGCCACAAAACACTTTGATTATAAAAGCCCAATTGTGCCTCTGGCTTCAGATAGCTAAATCATCTCAAAATTACACTGACAGATAGCTTTAGTTTGTATAGATATATTCTATGTAAGTCAAAACACTGAGAAGTCCAGCAAAAGAGGCAAAATAAGATTTTAATAGAAAATGAACATCTAAAATTAATACATGCTAATATATATTACATGTATATACAAATGTAAATATACTGAAACCCAAAAGAAACGCAACAAGCAGTAATCTACAAATATTTGAATTTTTTATCTAATGATTTTCAAAAATGAATACAGTAAGGTAAAACTCAATTTATAAACATCAGAGATTTTATAAAAATGTTAAATTATAATCTTTTAACTTTAGAAAGTAACACATGAATGTTAAAACACTCCCCACCCCGGTCATCCAATTACAGCTTGCAAGACTGCTGCGTACAACAGTTGCAGCTTGATTTCTACGATGCAGTAGGTTCATCAATCTCAAGATCTGAGCGAAAGAAATATTCTTTGCCATTTTTAAATGCCTGTTTTTCAGATGATGAGGTCGAATTTTCTCTAGCCAAGCACCATGTAGTAACCCTTGGACTTCCGGTCCAAGGACTGTCATTCATGCTAATGATACGTAAGAGCCTGTTGAGGCGTGAGGTGTTGCATATTTGCATCTGCAACTCTCCATCACCTTTATTTTGAGATTTTCCAGCTAGAGCAATGGAAATACGTACTTAAGTCATTTTTAGGAAGCCTTGGCATTGCATATGGAAAAGAAAGGAGAATTTATTTTTCGTAACATTGCTTCATTACTTATGATGAAAAGATACAAATTCTTAAAACCCCATATTATTGCCAAATATTTTGTTAACTTGCAATTTTTGATTTCTGTTAAGTGGACTCAAACTTAACTTCCGGTGATGGTATGAAAAGCATTCAACCGTTAAATTATCGATATTTACATAGTTGAAGATGTCCTTACATTTTAGATACAAAATTATATCCTATATATAATATTTCCCCCTAAAATAGGATGTTGCGTTTCTTTTGCGTTTCAGTATATATATTGAATATGAGATAAAGATGCAATATATGCAACAGAAATACAATTCGATTTTATACCAATTAATACCTATTTGTAAATCCCTTATGACCCAGATGCATGGTTTTAATACAATCATTTAAATGTGCATTTGTCATTTTCATATCAGTTACCCACTAAAGCAACACAGAAAACAGATTTTTTAAAATATAATTTGAGAATTAATTTAGAAATTCTACCATTAATATAAAGCTTTAGCAGTAGCTCATCCAAATAAAACACAAACAAAAACTCACTGTTGGCCATAGGCATGTATGTACCTATAAAATTAGTGTGAACTTTTAAAAACTGTAGTCTTTATTTATTTGAAAGTCATTTAACATTTTAACTTTAAGAACACTGTGTAAAATTATCACTTGCACAAAAAAAAAAAAAAAATAATGACTCTGTCTTGGTTATATCATTGTCCTATGTTACATGCACAGGTACCAATATATGCATTTTAATGAATATATTTTTTCAATCCTCACCATTTGAAATAAATGATTCTGTATAGACATAATTATTTTAGCAGGAATAACAGGGTTGTCCATAAGAATTATAATAGCAGGGGACATTAAAAAAGTAGGAAGGGGTCTATGGTTCCTTCCTTGACAGAGGGATGAGGAGGAATACCAGGATAGTGGGGGGAAATTCCCTGGCCCCAGGGTCTTAGGGACAACCCTGAATAATTATATATTTTAGCACCTTTCATGCTGCTTCTTGTCCACTAAATTTATGTACATGCTAACATGTGATTTAAACTAATACAACTCTGTGGCGCTAATTTATGATTGCATTAATCAATTGAAGAGGATGCTTGCACTAAATTTTAATTATGTACAATTTCAAAACTTCACCATAATATGTCTCTCAAAAAAAAACCTAAACTGGGGAAAAAAAGTTGACTGCTTTTTTAATTAGTAGATGATCAAATCATGTTAAATGCAATGTGTATAGTAACCAACTATGGAATCAGTGTTCCTGTACATGTGTATTACGGTAAGCATGAAACATGTGCAGGGCTCTAATTGGCGACTAATTTAGTCGCCATGGTGCCTAAAAATTTTGATTGGCGACTAAAATTTCTCTATAAGTCAACAAATTGGCGACCATTTTGTATTGCCTTGGCGATCATCAAATTCCAAAATATAAACATTTTTAACACTTTTTTTCTAAAGAGGTGAAAAGAAGTTTAAAAGTTAGCAATGAGCATAGCTTGTGTTTTCTTTGTCACCTTGTTTATCAGCTTTTAAAGTTGGCGCCTGAGAAAAATTTGCCTGGCGACTAAAAAATTTTGTTGGCAACTAAATTTTTTTGATTAGGAGCCAGCTGGCGCCTAAATTTTAGAGGTCACTTAGAGGCCTGACATGTGGCTTTTTAGCCTTATCTAATTCTTATACTAAGCAGTCTGTGATTCTAATTTTAACCATGCATGTAGATGTTTTTATTTATTTATTTATTTTTTTAATTTTTTTGCTTGTATCTTATAAATTACAGATTCCATTCAACTGACTGCCTTGAATGGTAGATTTGTAACATTCCTAATAGAGTTTTCTAACCCCCCCCCCCCCCCCCCCCAATTTCTCATGTCTTACATATTGGTTCCTAGGGTAGTGATTCTGTTCCCCATGATATCCAAGGACCCATCTCCCTGAGACGGCTGATAGCTTCCCCCTGGCGGAAATGAAGAGGTTTTAACCTCAGCACCACTGGCATTGAATAACCTGTGCAGAAAAAGGAAAACATACAGGTATTTATTAAATTTTCATCAGAGAAATACTGTCATTTATCCATAAATAAAATTGTCACATCGTGAACATGTAGAGGTCATATGCACACTGCACAGTACCACATGGAGGCACAAATTTGGAAAACCAAAGATATAATGTAATAAACAGAATGTCAATGAATTGTAGTGGATATGGAATTTATTTCACACATCAGACAGGGTTTTAATATATTTTTATCCTTGCTCCACACTCAAGAAAAATCCTGTCCCACTTCCGAAATAAATTCCATATATCTAAGTACAAGATTATCCTCTTAGACTATATTTAAATCTATGCAGGGGTCTATATTTATCACTGTTTATTATTAATATCTTCTTTTTTATCTATCCCACCTGCAAACTGTATTGATTTATATTGCAAAAATTCTTTAGACGGAAAATGCATATTAACATGGAAACAAACCAAGGCACTGCATATCTTTGTTCTCTCCCAATACAATGTATTGATCGATACTAAATTAAGGTGTTCTCCACAACACTGTAATATAACAACAGAGATTCAATCAATCAGGCTTTTTTGAGCTCTTAAAGCCAATTAATGGTTTACTTAATGTAGCATGACATGTCTAAAGATGAAACACTTGTCAGGAAATCTCTCAAGGCTTCAAAGCCAAGAGACCAATTATATCAATAATAGACAGGTTAATTTCAGAGGCTAGGCAAATATTGATTGAAAGTCAGGAAGGAATATGACACAGAGGCAAATATTGCCATTATAACGAACAATATTACATATTATTTGGTATATTTGCAGCATGAATAAATTAATAGAAATCTACAATGGGTGAATTGTCTGCATGCAGACTTAACTAACCATAAATCATATTCAGCAAATCTGAATGTTTGACAAGAGATTTCCTGTCCATCAATATTTCCCTTGGGAAGCAATGTGTCATGGAATCAAATGCAACAAATATTTGCTGAATATTTTGTCTTGGCATTTAAAATGCATTAAACATATTCAGATGAATTCCATCAAATTTCAAAATAAGCGTAGACTAAAATTATTGTGAAGACTTTACGACTTCAGAGTAAGAATGTGTAACAAGATTAAAATGATTAAGAATTTTTTGGTATGTTATGCCTTCATGTAAATTTAAGTGCTCAGGGCAGATAGTTTTTGATTTTGTACATATATCTATGATGACAAAACAAACAGCTCCTTAGAACCAGTCATGCAGTTCTTGTACATTATTTTTACTTTTATTTTTAGAATAGCCTCATTGTACATTCTTCCCACTTCTAAAGCATCTTTTGATGATTATTTTATGATTTCACTTACTTAATAGTTCCTGGAATCTCTGCTCCATAAGGCACAGCTCCACCTGTTGGTAAAACAAAGCGGCCATTGCTATTTTGTACTTTGTCCTTGAGGAATATTGAAACCTAAAATAAATGGTAATCTTTAAAAATGTTTAAATTATAATTAAAAATATCAACAACAAAAAGTTTAAAAAAAAAAAACACCATTTTATTTTAAGAAGATGGGTGAACATGACGAGTGAAAAGCCTATAGTATGACAAACATGAAGGTGAAAAATCATCAATTCTCAATTATAACAAAATTTTCCTTGATATTTCATCTAACATTAAAATACACTTTATGAAAAATCTCTACAATTTGCAAAAATCTCACAAAGATTGAAATTATTTGCCTATGAAATATTATACACACACTACAGAGGGCAAAAAGAGTCATTTTCTTTTACTAAAACACTATTTTTCGATATGAGTGGGTCTTCGCTCCATTTTTTTGAAAGTTAATCCTCAAAGTTTGCATAAAAATATACATCTTTTGGTTACCCAAAACATGGAACAATGACCCACTATACCTTAAAAATATACTTTTATGACATAACATTTGCATTATTTTCGAGAAACACTTGAAGTCCATTAAGTCAAGGGTCATATCACAAACATGATTTAAATGCCACTATTCATCAGGTCTTGTGTAGTCTAGTGGTTATAGTATGCTTGTCTCGAAAGAAAATGATACTTAGGATTTTTATTGTTAGGGTTCAAACCCCACGAGTACCACATTATTTTTTAATAAAAGAATAAATTGCCGAGAAAACTTTTCTCAGAAAAGTTTTGTTTATCATAATTTCATAAACTTCAATAATAAGGACGTAACTCTAAATGCAAAATTCACAAACTGAACGTGATTTTTATATATCTGAAGCTATAGGCTTTCTGCATGCTATGTTCACCCATTTCCTTTCAAATTCATTGATACCTAAAATAAACATTATTAATAAATTGCAAAGGTTTGATTTTCAAAAAAAAAAAAAAAAAAAAATATAAAAAAATAAAATTTTTAAAAAATTGAAACGCAGGAGAACTAAAAAAAAAATCATTTATAAAGGTTTTACTAAAACTGCAAATAGCTAAAAATGACACTGAATTCATGCAGATTGTGTTTTAGGTTAAAAGATCAAAATGTCATATAAAACCAACAACATTAACATTTTTTCTCTCCAACTTTTACCTCAACAGACCCAAGTATCAAAATGAGACCACTCATCTATGAATCAATGAATTGATTTGAAATTGCATCAAAGGACATTGTATGTATTACAGCTCACTGGTTTGATCAATTAATCTAAGATTAAAGGACTCAATTAAGTCCCATCTCTCCCGTAAACTTAAATTTCTCGATAATTCATTACATGTATTAAAAGCACACAATGGTCCATACTGGTAAATTTTCAGCAGATCTTTTCTGAGTGTAAAATTTCTTTTTAGTAAATTTTGTCATAAAACAGATATTACAATACATTCATCTGAGGGTGCATTTTACAAAGAATGAAACCTATACTTACCCTTATATGCATATCTTGGAAAAAATTTAGTAGTGTCTGTCTTATAAGCTGAAATTCTCCCATAGAAAGAGATCCAAAAGTCTAAAAAGAAACAAAATATATATAAGGACACTTTTTTAACTGAAACATTTGACTACATGGACATAGTTATCCTCTATGAATTGACTGTATCAATCAACATTTTTGTCGTCATTCTTTGCAATATTGCAGACCACTATATTTTTGTGACACCTAATGTTGTGAAATTGTTATTTAATATTTATAAGAAAGACAAAATTTTCCATGCATTCAGACTGTTGTTGTACATGTATACATATTAAATCTTTATTAATAGAAATGTATGTTAAGATTGAAAATTTGGCTTGCAGAGGCCTAAGTAAAAACATGTACATCACAAATAAAAAGTAATAGGAAAACTCATTTACAGGGAAGTCCCTGGAAACTCTTATTCTGCTTTCTTATAACCATTAAGCTGCTTTATATCCATATAAGAAACAAAGTGAAGAGTTTTCTGTGGGATTTATAAAAGTTTCCTTATAAGTGAGTTCTTTGTATCTGAGTTTGACTGTATTTTATAAGCTTTACCTCTATCAGTAGTCTGTAGACATGATCATTCTTTATATCTGTGTGTTACTGTATATAAGCTTTACCTCTATCAGTAGCCTGTAGACATGATCGTTCTTTATATCTGAGTGTTACTGTATATAAGCTTCACCTCTATCAGTAGCCTGTAGACATGATCGTTCTTTATATCTGAGTGTTACTGTATATAAGCTTTACCTCTATCAGTAGCCTGTAGACATGATGGTTCTATATATCTGAGTGTTACTGTATATAAGCTTCACCTCTATCAGTAGCCTGTAGACATGATGGTTCTTTATATCTGAGTGTTACTGTATATAAGCTTCACCTCTATGAGTAGCCTGTAGACATGATCGTTCTTTATATCTGAGTGTTACTGTATATAAGCTTCACCTCTATAAGTAGTCTGTAGACATGATCGTTCTTTATATCTGAGTGTTACTGTATATAAGCTTTACCTCTATCAGTAGCCTGTAGACATGATCGTTCTATATATCTGAGTGTTACTGTATATAAGCTTTACCTCTATCAGTAGCCTGTAGACATGATGGTTCTTTATATCTGAGTGTTACTGTATATAAGCTTTACCTCTATCAGTAGCCTGTAGACATGATCGTTCTTTATATCTGAGTTTGACTGTATCTAAGCTTCACCTCTATCAGTAGTCTGTAGACATGATCGTTCTTTATATCTGTGTGTTACTGTATATAAGCTTTACCTCTATCAGTAGCCTGTAGACATGATCGTTCTATATATCTGAGTGTTACTGTATATAAGCTTTACCTCTATCAGTAGCCTGTAGACATGATGGTTCTTTATATCTGAGTGTTACTGTATATAAGCTTTACCTCTATCAGTAGTCTGTAGACATGATCGTTCTTTATATCTGAGTGTTACTGTATATAAGCTTTACCTCTATCAGTAGTCTGTAGACATGATCGTTCTATATATCTGAGTGTGACTGTATCTAAGCTTTACCTCTATCAGTAGCCTGTAGACATGATCGTTCTTTATATCTGAGTGTTACTGTATATAAGCTTTACCTCTATCAGTAGCCTGTAGACATGATGGTTCTTTATATCTGAGTGTTACTGTATATAAGCTTCACCTCTATAAGTAGTCTGTAGACATGATCGTTCTTTATATCTGAGTGTTACTGTATATAAGCTTTACCTCTATCAGTAGCCTGTAGACATGATCGTTCTATATATCTGAGTGTTACTGTATATAAGCTTTACCTCAATCAGTAGTCTGTAGACATGATCGTTCTTTATATCTGAGTTTGACTGTATCTAAGCTTTACCTCTATCAGTAGTCTGTAGACATGATCGTTCTTTATATCTGAGTTTGACTGTATCTAAGCTTTACCTCTATCAGTAGCCTGTAGACATGATCGTTCTTTATATCTGAGTGTTACTGTATATAAGCTTTACCTCTATCAGTAGCCTGTAGACATGATCGTTCTATATATCTGAGTGTTACTGTATATAAGCTTTACCTCAATCAGTAGTCTGTAGACATGATCGTTCTTTATATCTGAGTGTTACTGTATATAAGCTTTACCTCAATCAGTAGTCTGTAGACATGATCGTTCTTTATATCTGAGTGTTACTGTATATAAGCTTTACCTCTATCAGTAGTCTGTAGACATGATCGTTCTTTATATCTGAGTGTTACTGTATATAAGCTTTACCTCTATCAGTAGCCTGTAGACATGATCGTTCTTTATATCTGAGTGTTACTGTATATAAGCTTTACCTCTATCAGTAGCCTGTAGACATGATGGTTCTTTATATCTGAGTGTTACTGTATATAAGCTTTACCTCTATCAGTAGCCTGTAGACATGATTGTTCTTTATATCTGAGTGTTACTGTATCTAAGCTTTACCTCTATCAGTAGCCTGTAGACATGATCGTTCTATATATCTGAGTGTTACTGTATATAAGCTTTACCTCTATCAGTAGTCTGTAGACATGATCGTTCTTTATATCTGAGTGTTACTGTATATAAGCTTTACCTCTATCAGTAGCCTGTAGACATGATGGTTCTTTATATCTGAGTGTTACTGTATATAAGCTTTACCTCTATCAGTAATCTGTAGACATGATCGTTCTTTATATCTGAGTGTTACTGTATATAAGCTTTACCTCTATCAGTAGTCTGTAGACATGATCGTTCTTTATATCTGAGTGTTACTGTATATAAGCTTTACCTCTATCAGTAGCCTGTAGACATGATGGTTCTTTATATCTGTGTGTTACTGTATATAAGCTTTACCTCTATAAGTAGTCTGTAGACATGATCCACTTGTTGCTTGATGTTTGGCTGACCTTCAACAAAGGCACGGATGGCATCCATGTGATTTAATGTGATCAGTATGATCTCCTTTGGCCTTAGACACAGTGACACTTGGTACTTGAAGGCCATTGTCATCAGGTCATATAGCTAGAAATAAAAGAAGTTTCATGGAGTCTCTACATTCATTTTTACATCTTTAAGATTCTTTAGCTTCCTCAACATTATTATCAAATTTTCTATTGCCTGGTTAAATTTTTCCTTTTAAGACATATTGAATACATTGCAATGTTTATGGCCAGCAATTTGATCATGAACATTTCCTGAAACTAACTGAGGAATATTGATAAGTTTCTTGCAAAATTGGTATATTCAATGTTCAGCAGATCTAAGTAGTTTATGTCAACATTTATGCAGTACTAGCTCATGTACTTAAAGATTAAGCACTAATAAGAACTTTTCTGATGGAAAAAAGGTTAACAGCTAGTGCAAACTTGCTTGAGGACTAGTAAATGTCAACAAGAAAAATTTGCAAATTGTTCGAAAAGTTCGTGGACGATGTCAATCTTTGTTATACTACTTCCAAGAAATTTAAAATAAGCACAATATTATGTGTAAAAATATTTGTTTTGTTGATCTGTGAAATTTCATTTCATTCGATTTGATAGAAATTAATTTACTTCATTTTAAAATCAACATGTTTTGTAACCACGGAGCACACTTAAAATCAATGTAACGTCAAAAACATAGCGTCAAGAATTTCTTAAAAATACTATCCCTATACATTCACACAGTTTAGTACAATACCCACGTATTAAAAACCTTTTTCAATCACTTGACATTTATTTTTCTAACAATTGTTCTCGTTTTATAATTTCCTTGGTTAATGTTTAATTTCTTTTACCGCTTAACTGTGCTTTCACAAGATCAACAACTCTGAAGCGCCTACGTCTTTCCATGACGTCCCAACTTTTAAAAGTTTTCGTTCAGATTTTTACAGTTAAACCGTTTCTTCACAGATTGTCCTGGTCCGATACAGAGTCTCTGTCACTCAAATACCGCCTCTACCATTTACGCACACATGCACTACTCGCTTGTGGCATTTTTTCTGATTCCTCCAACATTTTAGCGTTAATTCAGGATTTTCCACGAGTATAACACAAAACTGCATCGTTATCTGCTGCTCCGTGACGTTCTGCAACGTCATCGTTTTTGTCGTTTTCAATGAGGACTATCTATCTTCTCAAATTGATTTCTTTTTACCGAAGCAAAATATTAAGCCATAATTTGGAATACGAATCGATGTAACAGTTCTTAATTTAACCGTCTAGGATTTTTTCGTTTTTGCTCCATTTTACAGAGAAGATGACTACAGACATTATTTAGTGTACTGTTTGTAAATAACTAAATTTTGACCTGCGCCGCGATCCGATTTTTGCAGTTTTAAATTCTGGATAAGTTTTAAATAAATCATGCTATTTTTGAAAAATTTCATACTAATCATTTAAATTTATTGTTAAAATATTTCTACCAAATTTGGATGACATATGACGTTAAATAAAAAAGATATGAAAGAAGTCCACGAACTTTTCGAACAACCCTCGTAGTATATATATTTTTGAAAATGCTTCCTTAGTTAGTTTCTGCAAAATAGAACATGATTATGACTTTATAAATATGTTTAACTTTTCTTGCCAAGGAAAGCTCTACATCTACTTGTAACTTAGAACTTTTTTAAAACATTCTATCAGATTCTTCCAGGATTCTTTTGTGTTCTATCATATATTCTATCAGATCTAAAGCAGCTGGAAGGAAAACACTGTTTTTTTTTCCATGATGCAACAAATACAAACAAATCTTACTTTGTCCATGCTTGGGGCATTCAGCCTCATGATTGAGGCATGAGCTAATCTGTCAAACACTGTCCTCATGGCTTTTTTGGAATACAGAGGCTGGGGCTTAAATAACTCCTCCATGAATCTTTTGTGGAACATTGTAGATATGATATCATGTAGAACTGTAAAATGAAGAAAATATGTTTATACAAACAAATTAAATTTGGCACTAAATATGACACAGTAAATAAACTACAAGTATAAACTATGTGTACACCTTTGCCCATTATATCCAACAGGTTGGTACAAGATTTAAGATGGCACAAATATATAATACACCTTGGCCAAAGAAAATTTTTGTGACAGATAAGATTTCAGATCTATTTGATTGTTTCTGTTATATGAGTTTGTTCAAGGCTTAATTTACCTAGTATATTCTCTTTGAAGACAGGGTTTGACATTAACTTTTATGAGTACTAGACTAGTCGGGCTACTTCCCATAATTTTTACTAGCCCTGACCATATAAAAATCACTAGCCCTGACCAAACTTGAAAATTTTACTTTTTATAACTTGCTAATTATTATGGGAAAAAGGTTGGAAACCATACTTTTAATAAAGATATATTCTCTCCCACCTGTTAAGATATATTTTTACAGATTGTTCTATAAGTCGCAGGCCAGTGAGCCAGGATAAGCGGGACATGCGAATATTATATGCCTTAAAGAACATTCAACAAACTTTAATAAAATAATTACCATAAATATAAATAAATTAAAGAATATATTATTCAATAACTATTCATTCCAATTGATACTGAATGAAGCTAGTTTCAATGACTAATCTATTACAGCCCGATTAAAATGTTTTAGAATATTTACTTGACTGAAATGAGGGTTAAACTTTATTTCATCCACATGACCAGTCAGTCTAGATCAAGAACATTTTACATGACCGGACCACTCATTTACTAGACTGGGTCGGTCGGGCGTGCCTTAGTGTCAAACCCTGGAAGAAGTGGACAGGCATAGCCTTTGGATGTATGCCATGCCTGTCCACTTCTCTAAAGAGTATAACGTTCAAAGGAATTGTTGTAAGTTGGATGCGGTCGATTTTTTCTATAATATAAGGCTTTAATATGAAAAAAGGCACGGTTGCAGTTCTATACATATATTTTAAAATGTGACATACAGAAAAATGAGTATACATGTACTTATCTTTGAGACAAACAAACAATTTCTCAAAAATCTTGATCCGTGTGAAAGGTTAATAAAATATTTTTTTTGCATGCAGTGTAACCGATTTTCGTAAAAAGATAGGCCTACTATCTTAATGCAGTACAGCCTACAGGCATGTAAGCACCCCCTGGCTGGTAGAATGGATTAATAATACTGCACTTACCTTTCCTTGATTTTTCATTTGGAATATTTTGAGCTCTTAGTCTTTGGTCCAAAATATAAATCATTTCACCGCCTAGGTTAATAAACAGTAGCGGTAAAGTTTTGTACGACATTTTGATTTCTTTCTAAATCGATCTGTCGGATCTCGTCGAAGAGCTTCACGTTGTTAGAAGGTGAAGGTCATTGTCAGGTGCCCTTTGGAACACCTCGGGCAAACAGTTCAACGAACATGGATGTGCTTTCACTTTCCCTTGAACCTGTTGCACTTTTAACTGCATTAATTCTCGCTCTCTCGATTTTTTACTTCTTTTCGTACAGGAAAAGACTGCAAAATAACAAATATCCCCCATCATATGAAGGTTGGATTCCGTGGTTAGGATGTGCTTTTGAGTTCGGGGTAGCACCACTAGGTTTTATAGAGAAAAAGAGGAGGGAGGTTTGTACTATAAACTTTCCAGTACAGACAATGTTATTTAATTTAAAAAAAATCTTTGAAAAAACTCATAGTTATCTCCAAAGCAGTCCAACTCGATGACACTGGCGCATTAACTTAATTTGGGGGGTGTAAACACCTATTTGCGAAATATTGCGTTTTAAGGGAGATAACTCGTTTGTCACTCAGAAATGTCAACATGGTCAAAGTCTTACTGTATGAGAAATATCCATTTTTAAGGAAAGAAATTATTTTCTCACTTGTACTGAATTCATTTATATGTCATCCATGCTGTTAATTCAGACCTATGAGAGAAGCATTAAAATACTAAAGAGAGAAAATTCTATAAATTCAATATATTTTGTGGAGGTTCAAGTTTCATGGATTTTGTTTGTACCCCTGTCCCGTGAATCTAATTCATAAGTTTTTCACAAAAGTATGACTTGAAAACCAATTTTCTTTAGTTTGCCTATAACACATTTTCTTTAAAAGGTTTGTGAACCAATTTGATTAAAGCTAAGCGTTATTTTATCTCCACAGCTTGGTCCTATATTCACACTTGGAGTGGCTGGCGAGAGGCTGACATTTCTGACAGAGAATGAGGACTTCTATCATTTCTTTCAGTCTTCTAATGTTGACTTCCAGAGAGCGGTCCAGGACTCTGTCCAAAATGTGGGTATGTGCATCAGTAGTGAATTCCAGGCTGTAAAGGTCTAATACTTCCCACTTTTTTTGTTATTGCATTTTCTTTTTTTTCAGTATTCTGAGCTGACAAGAAGAACATTGTTTACATTTATAATATATAGTAAAAGTTGTCAAATCTGGATATTATGTAATCCGAAATCTTGCCTGTCACAGTGTAAAGTTTTAGTCACTTTCATTAAATTTTAAAATTAATTGTTTGAATGTTATCTAGTCCAGAATGTTGTCTAATCTGGCCAATTTCTATGGAAGCAGTGGTGTCCAGATTAGACAAGTTTTTACTGTAATATGGTATGTCCTTTCACCTCACAACAAGAAAATATATCAGAAATCTCAGACCAGATATGTAAAGCTTCAGCTTAGAATTTGTTTACCTCAGCTAGTATAGCTACAGCATGCATTTAACACAGTAACTGAGACTATCAACACATTATATAAATGAAATTTATTTTTAAAAAATTCAGAACAAAAGATATGTAATTCTAGCTTCTGTCAGTGAGGAATCTTTCATGCAAAACCACACCAAGATTCATGATATGTTGAAGGGACGGCTAGCATCTTCACGCCTGAGTGAAGTCACACCTCATTTGCTTCAGCAGTTTAAGGAGAGGATACTCACTGTATTTGGTCCAGAAGGTAGTTATTGTTCAGGAAATTTTTTGTTTTTAATGGGATTGTGTATATTTTTTTTAAAAAAATTAAGTAATGCATCAGAATACATTTACAGTATTTTCCAAACAATTTCAGGGGAGAGTGATCTGTTCAACTTAGTCAGGAAAACTATGTATGCTGGTGTTATAAACAACTTGTTTGGTGACAATACACTCCCAACAGAGGAAGCAGAGGTATTAACTCTAAAACACCACACTACAGTCAATTAATAATCATTTGAAGTACAGATCTGTACAATTCTTGCTAATGTATTAATTTATTTTTTTGCTTCAGGAATTTGAAAGGCTCTGTAAACATTTTGTTATATTTGATGAACAGTTTGAGTATGGAGCAAGGTTACCTCCAGTGTTTATCAGGTAAAAACTCTCTTTCATTGAGGCTGCTTTATATACCCAAAAAAGAAAATTAATGCACCCACTAGCTAGTGGAAAGAATTATTACCATATACTACATTAGGGTTCAAATGTTTATCCTTTGGTATTTCCTCTTTAAAGATGAGACTATTTAAATTCTGTGCTAATGGATACAGACTTTAATCCTTTCCACCTTTATGAAACATAGATTTTGAACCCAATTTGTAATGCAAATGTATAACAAATTTACCTCCCTTGTGACAGAATAATGATTTCTAAGTCTTAGACATTTTTATTCATCCAGAATTAAAATTTGTACTGGGGGGAATGGGGGCCAGTTTAAGCTTTGACATGATAATTCATTTGTAGTTGGTGCATAAAAATTGGTTATGAAATTCAATATTAAATTGTTCCTAGTTAGTAAAAAGATTTTTCTAACTTGCCCTGTCACAATCATGCAAATAACATTTCATAAAATCATGTCATAAATGGACTTGTCCAAGGTAATTGGACACCTGTTGAAGAACAGTACTGTTGTCCATGGGAAGGTATTAAATATATTTCTTAAAATTTAACTTGCTGTCTTTTGTGAAAAAAATTAGACAATTTCGCTTCAAAAATGCTTCAAGTATGCTATATTTAAATGTGATGTCAAGTGGATTGACATATGTTTTTGTCATATTGTGACATAGACAACAGAGGTTATATGATATAAACTTATTTATCTTTCCAATGAAATGGCGCATTACAACAAGAATTAAATTATTTACTATTTCATAAATTTACTGTAAACCAATTCATCGAAACATCTTTATCCATGATTCATAAGCGTGAAATACATCTGCGACTACTAATTTTTGCTACTCAGGAAACATTTAGCATAATGGCTCATGGCGAGAAATTTCATGAGTAAAAGAAGGTTGTGAAACTCGCACATATTTCTCACAGGTGAATCAAAGTTGGTTTACAGTATATGATTAATTTTGTTGAACAATTAGAACTTTACAACAAATCTTAACTTGTATTTTCTGAAACACATACATTTATGCATCGTATATTGAGACTATCTGAATCAAGAAGTGTCTGCTATAAAATGATGCTTTTTCCTTGATTTGTTACAGAGACTGGTCTACAGCTAAACAGTATCTTCTGTCAAAGTTCAGAGCCGTAGTTACCAAGTTAGAGAGTCAGGGAAAAAACAACAATCAGGTACATACATAATAAAATCAGCTGACATAGATTGGTCTACAGCTAAACAGTATCTTCTGTCAAAGTTCAGAGCCGTAGTTACCAAGTTAGAGAGTCAGGGAAAAACCAACAATCAGGTACATGCATAATAAAATCAGCTGATGCTAGAAATTTGTTTTATATTCCAGCTGAGATTAATGAAAGTAAAATACATGTATTTCTGTTTTGTTGTTGGAAAAGAGAATTATCAATATCAAGTATTTAAGCATTAAATAAATATTGTCTGTGGAGGAAATAAGTAAATACATGGATGTGGTTATGTCGTGCAGAAAAAAGATTTCACTCTGTACTCTTGCTTTATCTAACTGGGTTAACTTCATTTGGTGCCCTACAAAAAATTAAATTGTACATACCATGAAAAGTTTTTATACAACAGAAATAGAAAAAAAACCCTTAAAATATTGAAATAGAGAGTAACTGATGGGAAAAGACCATTTAAGTGATTTTTTGTTGTTGTAATTCTGTAGTAAATTAGGAAGGTGGTCTTTCAAATCTCCAGCTGTATATTTATATAAATGAACAGTTGCTGCACGTACACTGTATCCTCTTTAAAATCTTTCTCCAAGTTAATAAGCTTAAACATCCTCAACTATTTTAGAAAGATATTGAGGTACATATGGCTCTCAAAAAATAATTCTTACTTTTGTGAAAAATAAAATAAGATAAAAACTGAAAGGACTCTACATAAAATGGAATCCCCAAAACTGCTAGTAAATAATGCGACAAGGATAAGGCAACGCAGAGTACCCATAAAATATCTCAGTGCACCATCTGGGATAGCCTGGTTCCCTGGCTCATCCTTGACGAGGCAGGAGAGCCAGGTGGATTAAAATGGATGCTGTCCCTTGATTGGTCAGAACAATTTGCGCTAAATCATAGATTTTTGAGCCATTACCGTTAACCACAGAAATAAATATTGACATCACAATGATACATTGCATCGATGGCGTAGAAAAATACATGTCACAATGAACTTCTACACCGGAAGCGCAGCTAAATATGACATCACAATGGGCTCAGATTCAGGGCAGATTCACATTGTAGTCCACCTGGCCCTAGTGTCGCAGAGTATACGAAGCATAACAGGGACAGGGAACCAGGCTACATCTGGGACTACTTAGATGTGACATCATAATAGCATGTGACATCATAATAGCATATGATGTCACAACACTGAAAAGAGCTTTTTAAATAATGTTGCATGTAAAAAGCTTTCATGTTAATGTTTAATTCAGATGTTTGGACTGTTGTCTTAAACTTATCCTAAATGTGCTGTTATGATGGCACCGCACATTTGCAAAAATATCCCGATTCTTTCCTCTTGTCGGATATGCATCAAGTTCAAACAATAACAAAAATTTGAAAATGAATTGCTCCCCATTACGCATCTGTAAATAATCGAGTTTATGTCATGTAGGCATAATAGACTGATGCAAGTGATTTTAAAATTAGAATAAAATATTGAAGATATTTTGTGTGAATCTATTAAAAGAGTATCTTCTCTAACTGAATGTTTTGTTTTTTACCTAGCCTATTTTGTTTAAATTGCAATGTAGAGTAGAAAATACCCTCACAATCTTGTGGGGGTAAGTTGAAGTTCTCATGAAATATTTTATATACATGTAAGTAAAATGCAAACTTTCCCCCAGTACTTTTTGAATTCATTTAATTGATAAATGTAACAAAACATACTCAATAATTGTGTTAATCACTCGTGCCCTTGCAATTTCCATGCAAGAACAACAAAATCATGTGAGGTAAAAAAATTCCATATATATTACACTGTACATTTACCTGATAAAACTCTCTTCACAAACTGGCTGTACTTATACACTTACAGTCAAACCTTATTATCTCAAACTAAATGGGACTTTGAGATATCTTTCAAATCTTTGAGGACTTTCAAATCACTTTGACATATCCATGCTATGTAAGGTTGTAGTTTACAAATTTAAATCAAAACTTAGCTTGAAATGGTGGTGTTTTGAATGCATTTTTTTTAAAAAGCTTCGGAGATCGAGTCTTAATTATCAAAGGTGAAAACGTTTGTGTTATACCATAGAATACTTATGCTGGTGCACCAAATTTGCAGTTATATGTATATTGAGTGTAGGATTTATTTTTCAGACAGTTTTACAGACATTGATCAGCATAACTGACAGACCTCATGCTCCAAATTACGCACTTCTGCTGCTCTGGGCCTCACTGGCTAATGCTGTCCCTGTGAGTCAATCTTTATTTTCATTTCTGTAAAAAAAAATTTTATCATGTGAGGGTAAGTGTTCTTTTATTAAGATGATTATTTTTTAGCTTGTTTTTTAAAGCTGACATTTTGGGCACTGTGCCTGATTCTCAGTAACAAGACAGTTCTACAGAAACTTCAGTCACAGATCGACGACACACTGGGAAATATTCCAGGTACTAGTACAATTGTTTTACACAGACTTCTGTATTGTATTTTGAAGACAAGAACACAATTAAAAAAATTGTAGATACTGGATATTGAATTCAGGTCAAAAATATTGTAGATGTTTTTTAACGTGTTATAATTTAAATCTGGTTTTAACATGTCATTTGATTGGATAGAAAAAGTAGTTTATATCATATAACCTGTATTGCCTGGGTCACAATATGACTTAATTAATACATCAAAAACATCAATTCACTTGACTTTACATTTAAATGTAGTACAACTGGAAGTAATTTTTGTTTTCGCTTTGTGATTTAAAAAGCATAAACTGCCTCCACCCAGCTTATACAGTTTAAGTTGTATAGCTATGAAATTTATTCCTTAAATAAATTTAGATATTTTTTAACAACTAAATCAGTCTAGTTTTGTCTATCTAGAGTGTTCACTTAATGTATAGTCCAATCCACATTTGCAAAAGTTGTTTCCCTTTGCAGGGTCAACTAAAAGGTCAATAGGGAAAAAAGCAATGTTTCTTGATCTTCTTTACACTACCAAATCTTTGGGCATTCTGCGTTAAATTCATTGTGTTCAAATTTTTTTTCCTTCGATGTATGGGTAGCCCCATCCAAGGGCAATCAAAATACAAGACCCAACCCATTTTGACGTCAAAGGACAATTTTAGGTTACAAACCTGAAAGTTACAAAGGCTAGTGTGAGAATTCTATGAGTTTTTTCCCCCAAAGATGGCAACCAAGGGACATAACTTTTTAAAAGTGTGGCTTAAACTGTTGGTTCATAATTTTTCTGTATAATCTACTGTGGAATGATTTTAAAATGTCACTTCCAAGATATATATACACACGAGTCCTTTATCAATAGGAATTATTTCCCACCACACTAGCATACTACTTATCTGTAAAGACACATAACTTGTAAAGGTGTAAGCACTAGGTTACCTAAAGTCAGATGATCTTTAACACAATTCTAAATGATATGAAAAAGCTTTAAAAATGTTTACAAAACTTCTGAAATGACAGCCAAGATAAGAAAACCTTTCCCAGGCTCAGAAAAAAATGTTTTCTGAGGATGATTTAGAGATAATCAAGATCAAAATAGATAATGATACAGTCTATGTATCTCTATCAGTTTTGTTTATTTTCAGACGAGGGAAAAGGACAAAAATATATGTAAAAGGGTTTTTTTTCTGAGCATGAATTTAAGCCATGTTAGACAGTGATGAATGAAATGCTGCTATATAAAAAGAATAAGTAAGGTGAAGGTTGTTTTGGATGATTTCAGATTTTCTTTTTCAAGTTATCTCAGATTTCTAGGAATTTTTTTAAAAAATTCTTATCAATTGACGCATTTAATTTCATGCATCAAATGATGCTTAAGAAAAATTAAGAGAAGAGTATCTAAATTAAACTGATAAAAATAAAGTCCAGGTCATGTGAATTTCATTACTGGCACCAAAAAATGAAAATCAATAATATATTTTTAAAAAATGTTTTAATTCATTATTGATTAAACAGATGTTAGATTCTACGTATGTAATGCAAAGCTAGGCTCTGAAGCTAACAAGATTTTTATCTAATTCTGTGTTATTTGATTTTGTTGCAAAGACTTTAAAACACAAGAAAAACATGTTTTCTTGGCAGAGACAAGTGTAATCAAATTTAGATAAACAAATTATTTGCCAGTAAACAGCCATTAAGATTCTGAATCAGTTATTCACCATCCAGAGGAGCATACTGAATCATCAACCACTTGCTTCTGAGATGTTATCATTCATGTTTTTTATACGATAATTCAGCCTTTTATATGAGAGTTCTGTAAGTCAGATTTTTATTTGCAATACTTTATACATGTATGTAATGTAGCATATTTCCAATAGGCAAAAATGAAGAAATTAATAAACAACTTAAAGAAACATTCATGTAACTTAGGTACATAAAAGTTATGTGCTGATACATGCAATTCTTTCCAATTCATCCCCCATAAAAAAGTACATGTACCTTACAACAAATAATTTGCAGCATAGGATGCTCTGCTTACTTCTCTCTCCCTCTCTCTCCACCCCTTCTCTGATCTCTGTTGAGGATAACCTTTAGTATTTTAAGTTCATCATGTGATCCCTCCACTCCAAATTCCTGCATGCAATCATCTCTAAAATTTTCAATTATTACAGTTGAATTTCATTATGTTGAACACTGATATCTCGAATACCAAAGATAAGTTGACAGTCTCAATCACCTTTTCTCTATGTTTTTTTCCCCTCATTTTCTTAAATCGTTAGATATCTCGAAGTTAAATCTTGGTCCCCTCAAGTTCAAGAAAATGAGGTTTGACTGTATTATATTTAAAATAAATAATCTTGACAGAGGAGCAGTGGGACTTTAGTGAGGAGTTTCTTAAGAAGATGCCGTATTTGAGGAACTGTATATTGGAGGCGATACGTTTACATCCTGTAGGAGTTATAACTCGAAGAGTGATGACATCATTTACTGTCAGGGTAAGGGCATTTTTTATAATATTTAACTTTACATTTTAAGATGCAGTCATCTTTTATCACTAAAGATGCTGTATGAGAAATCAATGGTATAAAAAATTTTGTTTTATTTTTCTTATCAATTTATTAAATAAACTTTTTTCATAAACTTAATTTTTTTAAATATTATTTATATTATTTACAGATGATGAATCACATATCTATTTCAGTATCATAAATGACCAAATATTGTACAATATCTATACTATATATACATGTGCCGTCATTTCTGTTTTGCAGGATTACACAATACCTAAAGGAGACATGCTGATGGTGTCTCCGTACTGGAGTCACAGAAATCCAAAGTATTTCCCTCATCCACATACATACAATCCAGTAAGATCTACAGCTGTGATAGAATGTCACAGTCAAACCAATTTACAGAATACTTCACAAACATCTATAGCTATAATAGAATGTCACACTCAGATCAACCTTCAGAATACTTCACAAAGTTCTACAGTTATAATAGAATATCACGCTTAGACCAACTTACAGAATACTTCACAAAGTTCTATAGTTATAATAGAATATCACGCTTAGACCAACTTACAGAATACTTCACAAAGTTCTATAGTTATAATAGAATGTCACACTCAAACCAATTTACAGAATACTTCACAAATTTCTACAGTTATAATAGAATGTCACACTCAAACCAATTTACAGAATACTTCACAAAGTTAAACAGTTATAATAGAATGTCAGACTCAAACCAACTTACAGAATACTTCACAAAGTTCTATAGTTATAATAGAATATCACGCTTAGACCAACTTACAGAATACTTCACAAAGTTCTACAGTTATAATAGAATGTCACACTCAAACCAATTTACAGAATACTTCACAAAGTTCTACAGTTATAATAGAATGTCACACTCAAACCAACTTACAGAATACTTCACAAAGTTCTACATGCAGTTATAATAGAATATCACACTCAAACCAACTTACAGAATACTTCACAAATTTCTACAGTTATAATAGAATGTCACACTCAAACCAATTTACAGAATACTTCATAGAGTTCCATAGCTTTGATAGAATGTCACACTTGGACCAACTTACAGAAAACTTCACAAAGTTCTATAGTTATAATAGAAAATCACACTTAGACCAACTTACAGAATACTTCACAAAGTTCTATAGTTATAATAGAATATCACGCTTAGACCAACTTACAGAATACTTCACAAAGTTCTATAGCTATAATAGAATGTCACACTCAAACCAATTTACAGAATACTTTAATACAGTCATTCTACGATAAATGGACCAATTCAAAGTAAAAAACATGAAAAAAATAATTGTTTCAAATAGCAAAATGTACATTATAATTCTCTAAAGGATATATCAGTGAACTTGAAAACAAAGAATTGTCCACAAATCTGGTATCGTTAACTTTTTACAACAATTTCAAGATACCAATTATTTTAAGGTAATGTTACGGAAGTTAATGCTTGATCAAGCCTTATTATTTTTTAAATAAAGATGAATTTGACCAATTTTTCGTTTCTGGTGTTCAGTAAAGAACGCTAAAGTATGATTCATGAAGTCTCGCATGAATCCGAATTTAAATTAAATTTTCGGGAAAAATATCGTTACGGAAGTTAATCGTTACGGAAGTTAATTCCCAGCAATAAAAGTTAAAATTCTCTTCAATAGTTAAAATCAAAGTTTATTTTAGGGTATTAAACAAAAGTATGAAGCATTTCGCTCCCAAAATGATAAAATTTTTTATACCTTTAATGCAAAAACTTTCCTGAATTACCGTTACGGAAGTTAAATTTTTAAAAGAGACAACTGTTTTTGTCTAATTTATTTTGTTATGTCGAAAATGTAATCGTCTAAAATAGCTGACTCGCAACTAGAATCGATAATATAAGGTTCCGTGGTCACTTTCAGATAAGTTTCAGCTCTTTTTGAAATCTGCATTCTATGCGTGAAATTTAAAACAAAATCGTTACGGAAGTTAATAGATTTTAAGCGACATGCTTATGAATTCGCATGAAAGGATATCTATGCATTTCTTTGCGAGAAGTGATTTGATTTCTTTTTATATAGGATAAAAGACATTTTTCAACATTCATTGCAATCTCTTCGGAACGATTTTACGGCAGAAAATTTCATCTTGAAATTTGTAAATAAATTAAGCGACATTAAGATTTGCAGTGGAATACGTTTTTCAACATAACATTGTGTTCATATCAAAACTTTAACTGCATATATATTGGTGAATATTTACAAAACCATGTGTGTATGTTAAGTCTTAGAGTTGAAATCGACCTTTAAATTTATGATTAAGATATTGCAACGGTAAATTTGTAAGCGACATGAAAAATTCTTAATTGGTCATGTTTTTGTAGAATGACTGAATAGTTCTATAGTTATAATAGAATGTCACACTCAAACCAACTTACAGAATACTTCACAAAGTTTTATACTTATAATAGAATGTCACACTCAAACCAACTTACAGAATACATCACAAAGTTCTACAGTTATAATAGAATATCACACTCAAACCAACTTACAGAATACTTCACAAAGTTCTACAGTTATAATAGAATGTCACACTCAGACCAACTTACAGAATACATCACAAAGTTCTATAGTTATAATAGAATGTCACACTCAAACCAATTTACAGAATACTTCACAAAGTTCTATAGTTATAAAAGAATGTCACACTCAAACCAACTTACAGAATACTTTAATCGTTCTATAGTTATACATGTAATGGAATGTCACATTAAGACCCTCATACATTCAACCATTGAGATCATTTCTCAAGTGCAATAGTGATATAGAGAATGAAACACTCTAAGAACATACTATCTTCAGTAAGACCACTTTACAAACCAAAGTGATTTACTATAGAGCAAACACTCATACATCCAATCCTGTAAACTCATGTCTTAAAGTGCTAAAGCTACTTGTAATCAATCACATCCAATTTGATATACATTCAATCTTCTTAGGTCATACATTTGTATTGTCTCAAAACTGTGCAGTAGTTATATTTATCAGTTTATAAACAATTTTAGACCTCCATACATTCAATTCAATATGATCATGAAGTGTTATAGCTATATAATTAATTTGACATATCTGAATTCACATACATGTACATTAATCAATCCAGTAAGATCACACATTGCTACAGCTATGTTTATGATATCATTATTGCTCTAAGGTAATAAGCTTAAAGCAAAAGAAAAAAAATCAGTAAGTGCTAGAAATATTAAATGTCATGTATTTATTAATTTAAGGACCGCTGGCAGACTTCAGAGCTTGAGAAGAATTTGTTCCTGGACGGTTTTATTGCCTTTGGGGGTGGGCGTTACCAGTGTCCTGGGAGGTTTGTCTTTCTGTTGTCTGTCCATATCACAATTTATAGATAAAAAGTGCCAAAACTAAGTCAGACATATCACACAATATTTTAAATTAAAGCAACAGTTCACTTCGTACAGTATAAAGCTTGATATTTTTGTAGGTGGTATGCCCAGATGGAGCTACAAATGTTTGTTGCACTGTTTTTGTACAAGTTTGATGTCGAGGTTTTATCAGAGCATATTCCTAAACCTGTGAGCATTGCAAAATATTTAGATTCAATAAAAATTATAAAATCCTAAAAAATTGACTTAGTTTTCTTGTAAAAAAAAAATAAAATAGATGTAATGAAGTGTAAAACTTTTGAGGGATCTGCTTTGTAAAAATGTAGTACCAGGAATTTGTTTTTGCTTTTTATGTATTTGTAATTTTATTTGCATTTTTTCCTCCAGGGTTTTTTTTGTTCAAGTTACAGTTGCCTTTTTTTTACAGAGCCTGAAGCATGTTGTTGGGACACAACAGCCATCAGAACCATTCCTCGTCTCCTACAAAATAAGGACTCCCTAATCCAGGAAGGTACACTGCATGTCAAAACTGAAATTCTTTTTTATTTATTTTTTTTTCATCTCAATAGAAGCATTGCCTCATTTTGTACATTATATACTTATAAAGACAAAAAAATGTACATTCTGTTGATATATTGGATTGAAATAGAATGATTTGTTTTATATAATTTACTTTGCTCATGATTTTTTCATAGTGTTAATTATTAAAGTTATTAAACTACATATTTTTAACATTTCTATACATATATAACAAATTTCATTCACCATTTCAGCTATCATATGGTAGAAATGATTTTGTAGACCAAATGATGTTAATTTAGACACTAAATTTTTATATGAATGTTCAGACTTTTTAAAAGATACTTTTGCCCCATGAGACAATGATAAATTTCTTGCAAGATTCTTTGAAATAAAAATATTTTTTTACTCTTTTTTTTGGACACTATAATAATACATCATGTAATTAGAAATCCACTGGGTTTATCAAACTTGTAAGTACATGGTTCCTTGTATCTTACTAGAATTCCATGACTTTTTCTTCTTGGGGATTAAATATGACTTTAAGATATCTATTATTTCACTTAACACATTTACTTAACTTGGTTTTTTGATATTTCTCAATAATTTCTATGACTACTAGCAAAACTATGAATTTTGAACATTATATACATGTATCAATAACACATTTATTTATCATTTTTGAATTTCCTTTTTAGAATAATATATGCATGAACATTTGTCAATCATTAATATATTTTATATAGTAATTGACGAAGAATTTGTGATATGTACAGTATTCAATAATCTTCACCAATTTATGTCCATCAAATTTCATTTTTCAGCAATAAAGCACGCTATAATTTCATTTAATGATCTCTGAATTTTAAACTCTTCCCTAAACCAACATTAAAACGAATTATAATCAATTTTAGCTTTTTTTTTCAAATAAGTTGCATATTCATTAATGTTTTAATTGCTTGTTTTCCATCACCATGAAATAAAAATTTGACAATCAGTTGAATACTTAATCATTATTTGATTTTTTTTTATTGAAAATATGAAAATATTCATATCTATTCTAATGTTTATTGAATCATTTTTTTTATTTTATTTTTTTTAAAATAGACTTACCGGTAAGCAATAAAACTTGATGAAGAAAAAGTGTTATCTCTTGAAATTAGATAAATACATTTCCACTTTCTCTCATTATTTTTTATGCCCCCGGAATGGAAAATTTCGGGGCATATAGTTTTTCCTGTCTGTCCACAAAAACTTGAATCTTCCAATAACTTTTGAACTGTTAAATTTAGGGCTTTCATATTTCACATGTATTTTCCTTGTGAAAGACCTTTTTTGGGGTACCAACATATTTGACCTCTTATCCTTGACCTTGGAGTTTGACCCACTTTTGCAAAGTTTTACCAAACTTTAACCTTAGCCATAACTTTTGAATGATAGGTCCTAGGACTTTCACATCTGTATTCCTTATGACAAGACTTTCCCTTGGGTGCAAACAAACACATTTAACCTTTTAACCTTGCAACCTGGATATAACTTTTGAACACTTGGTGCTAGGGCTTTCATATTCTTGTGACAAGATCTTTCCTTAAGTACATGTACCAATATTGTTGACCTCATGAACCTGAGCTTGGAGTTTGTCCTACTTTTGAAAAACTTTACCTTGACCATAATTTCTGATGGTTGCTGCAAGGGCTTTCACATTTCACCATGTGTATCTCTTGTGATGAGCCCATTCTTCGGATATATCAATATTTTTTAACTGTTAAATTGAACTTGGAGTTTTACCTGCGTTTGAGAAAGTTTAACCCTTACCATGATTTGCTATACAGGGGCATCAATATTTCACAAACACATTTTGTTTCTTCTCTTTTTGATACTCAGCCTTTCTATATATTGTGCATGTAAGTATACTGTTTCCAAAACCATTGGTTTTCATCATATAAAATTTAAATCCCCTGGCTAAAGATGCCAAGTTTTTAACACCATTTGAATGGATCCACTTGTCTTCTTTTTATTCTCTCTGTTCGAATTCATTCATGTATTTACTACTACTGGTTTTAATACTAGATTTGTTGGTATGACACAAATGTCTAGTCTGCATTCTGTTGGTTGAAATATACTTCTAATTCAAGCATTAATTCTGTTTAAAGCAAGTCAAACGGGTTGAGAAAAAGTTAACAAAAATATTGCAAGTCATCATCTTACAGCATTCTGCACACTAAAATTTAGCTTCAAAAATGTAGCCTTATGGTTTTATGATTTGGTCTTTTATCAACTGTCAAAGACTAAAACATAAAACCATAACGCTACAGTTTTGCAGCTAACTAAAATACACCTCTTAGTCTGCAACAATAGTGTATTTTTTTTTTTTGGAAGGGGGCGGGGGGTATAAAAGGGTATAAAATCTATTTCTTTCAAATTTGGTTACTTTTTAAATTATTTTAAAATGAGTGAGATACGGGTTAGAAATAATATCCGATGATTATAAATAATTAATCCATCATTGTAAAACATCACATCAAAATCCACCTTAATTTTGGATTTATCAATATCGAATTATCTTGACCAACAGATTTGTATGACGTGTGCACATTTTTAGCAACTCTTCAAATCGGAAATGATTTAACAATATGGTATTTATTGAACACAAAATACATATGTTACATCAAAAGTATGTTTTAAAAAATTAAAGATTTTGACACGTTCTTACAAGTTTGAATTGATAAATTTTACATTTGAATGTAACATATCCATCACCATTCATCCAACGACGTACATGAACCACAAGGGAAAAAACCCACACATGTAGATGGTATACGTATATCACGGATAAGAGCTACATATGTAAATGCGAACTGAAAGCTTATCGACCTAAAGAACATCACGGTACCAATGTTAGCATATTTGCACCATACTGAATGCAGAATGTTCCACTGGAAATCTTAATATATCGATTACGTAACAATCAGAGGTTCCACTGATTGATTACATAATATTATCAGTATCACATAAAATTGGCGTTTTAAAGATACGAATATTTTTGGAGGACGTTTTAGATTCTAAATGCGATGAAATTCTAAGTTGGCACAGCTACATGGTCTACATACGATATAATTCTAAGTTGGCACAGCTACATGGTCTACATACGATGAATTTCTAAGATGGCACAGCTACATGGTCTACATACGATGAATTTCTAAGTTGGCACAGCTACATGGTCTGGTGGCAATATTCCAGAATACATATCGTCACGAGATTCATTATCCTTAGGTTTAGAGTCTTCTAAGTCTTGAGCAATTTTTTCATCTAGTTCTTTAACAAATGTCTTAACCCTCTGAGTTAACGTTAGAAATTTGACTTTCGTTTCCTGTATTTGTTTATCTAGTCTTTCTTGACGTTTGTTTGGCATGTTGTCATTGTTTCCATCCATTCCTGTTAACTCTCTCATTTGTCTCAAAGACATCATCACCGGTTTTGACTTTTGCTGGCAAACCATTTTGATTCGGGATTTTGACTCTATTTCTTCCTCAATATCTGACTTGCTTCCTTCCGTTGCCGAAGAATTCTTCCGATTCTGTGCAGTATTCACACCCGATCTTTGTTTCATGTCTTCAGTCTTTTCTCGATTTAGACTTCTTTGCCCAGAAGCGGTACTAGTTTGAGGTTTTGCACTATCTGTAGATTTGTCAGATTTTTTTGATCTTTTTGATAATGTTATTGTTGGAGCAGTCTGTTCCCTCCTGTATTGCTGGCGAATTTTCTTTAAGCAATTGTCCGAGGCAGGTAGCACTGTTGTGTACCAGTCTTCGGGGTATTTTAAAGCACGGTTCTTTTTTCCACCTTCGGATTGATCTTCAGTTTTTGTGTCTTCTGCAGGCGCACGTTTTTCGCGCTTCTTTGCTCGTTCGAATTCTTTTTCACTCACAAATTCCTCGTGTTTACTCGCACTGTGTGCTCTTGTTTTGCTTTTTGGTTTCTCTGTCGGTTCCCGCTCTTCTGATTTGGCGCGTGACTTCTTGAAGTAACTTCCGGTCGTGTGAGGTCTGGTTTTCTTCTCGGGTTTTGGTATTGCACTTGATGTATAATAATTCTCTAGAGTTTGTAGGAACTTCTTGGTCTGTGCAGATGAGGCATCTTTCATAGCCTGCAGGTTGTCAATTTCCCGTTTGAGCTCTTGGATCTCAATGTTTCGTACCATCTCCTGTCTATGCTTGTCTTTATGAAGTTCATCCAAGAACTTAGCGAGACGTTCTGCAAGTCGTTCATTTTCAAAATAGATATTACTATGGTCCACCAAGAGAAGTTGCTCTATTTTACTTTTCTTCTTTCCGCGTTTTCTTAATTCGGATATTGCATCGTTCATGCTGCTGTGCACATACTTTACTGTTTCCTCTTAACTAGAATGAAAGATTAAAAGATTTTTTCAGTGAAAAAAATTAAAATGGAAAGAAATACTTGTATACAATGAAACACTATAATGTAGGCTTCATAATGACATAAAATATCGTAACCCTCGAATGTAATGAATTGTTCTGACTCAGCAGAAAAGCATGAACAAATAAATAAATTGAAAAAAGGAAAAAGTTATAAAAATGCGTGTAAATTTTTCTTGCAGATTTGTTTAATGCGATTTAATATTCTTTTACACATTGACAATTTATCAAATAATCTTTGACCCGAACTACTAGCTATTTTTTTCATTGATGTGTCACTTGTAGCGAGATGACGATAATGAAACAATTTATATGTTTCAATCGCCCATGATTTGGCATATTATTTTTCCGAAAGAGTTTGATGCCCCTTAAGCAAACGACTTGGGTATATCTTTTGTTTACCCCAGGTTTAATGAGATTTGCTAAATTGTCTTTGGGAATATCACCCTGGACCTTTAAATGTTTAGGAGTCGGTGTTAGACTTGATTATGAGATAAGTTTATACATAAGAGGTGTTAGTTTTATGCATATTTTTTGGTCTATACATAATAGTATCTAAACGCCTAACCACAGTGTGTATTTCCGAGATTGCAATCTCTACACATTTTATTTTAAATTCTAACTGGAGAGTGTGGAGTATAATGAGAAAAAAAATGTTAAAATAAGGAAAAGTTACTGTATCGAGAACAAAGATTTTTAGTCTAATTATTCTATTTTTAAACAGATATAACTTTTTCCTACTTTTTATACTCTTAGACCGACCGTCCTATCAAACAACACATTACAATAGATTACATTTAGTGGAATGATATTGTCCGAACATATCTAAACCCAAGTATTTACAATATGTTTCCAATATACAAACAAACAAATTCATGGATTCATTCATGACTTTTTGCAGACCTAATTGGTCTCTTCTAAAGATCAAATAAAAGTATCATTATCAAATAGCAAGACTAATTAAAAATAAGCATTATTATACTAGGCAATCGCTCCGGAGAATGTGAACCACTGAATATTCTGGAGCAAAGCATCTCATCGAATAGAAAAATGCTATTAATTAATAATTTATCAAAATTCGCATCAAGTCATCGAATCATTTGCATCATTTTTGGTCAAAAGTTTTGCAAGATTAATATTCTAAATTGTGTAGGAATTGTAAGTTGTGTTTGGTCGTAAGGTTGTAGACTGTGTAAGAATTATACGGTGTGCTGGCTTATAAGTTATTTGGATTGTTGAATTTAGGATTGTAAATTTTACAGGTTTGTAGATTGCGTATAGGTTGTGCAAGGTTGTAAATTGTGTTTGATTGTAAGTTGAGTACAGTAGGGTTTTATTGTTATGTAGGATTGTAAATATACTGAAAGGAAAAAGAAACGCAGGGTAACATAATATGCGAATTTTTTTTTACTGTATAACCGAAAATTATGAAAATTGGTCAGAGGGATATCTTGGTTACTGTGCATTAAAATCAGTGTTCAGAACTACTCAACCGTGAAATGTTTGACGTCAAATAAGGAAAATAGTAAAAAGTCGAAAGCACGTGCATATCGATGACGACATGTTTTTCAACACATCTCGTAGTACCATTTGCTGCACTTAAGTTATACACATCGTTTTTCGATATTAACATTCGATTTGCATTCCTTGAAATCAAGATACGGTTGACGGAAGTACCATGGGGTCTGGCTATCGCATAGCCTAAGTAAAGACAAAGGCATACAGGTTTATGTGCAGTTTGTTGTGAAGTTTTCCACAATAGAACATCTTACCCGTCCTCAGAGAGGGCGTAGAAAGGTTTCCAACCAACCGTGACGATGACGTTGACGTGTAACAGCACCACGTCAAGATCGGGTTATTCATCCTGCAACCTGTATAATCACCATCACACTACCCTGAAACTGCTTTTAATACAGCAGGCTATCATGATCGTTATATTCACCCCAAAACTGAAGGAAATCGATGGCGATTTTGGTTTGTGAGCTCGTCAACTTTACGTACGTGTTCCTCTAACTTGCGCATGCTTGCTTCGTTTGCCTATTTTTGGGGGGCATGTTAACCCCCATACCAATGCTGCCAGGATTTGTCAACATTTTCTCGCAAACAATCACATCTATCCACTTCACTGGTCTCTGTCAAGTCAATCGTTTTCGCATCAAACGTCTGTGGGACTACGTGGACGAAAGGGACTAAATTTTCCAAGCTGGTCTCAATTAACTAAGGGCTGCCTTCTCGGAAGGGTTGAAAAATATCCCTATTAGAAGGATAAACACACAGATGAACTCCATTCATAGGAGAATCAAGGCTGTGATAGATGTGCGAGGGAGACATGTGAGATAATGAGAATTTTCATTTTTCACTTTTGGCGGCTACCGTCATATGAGTTTCAATAACTCATGAATTATTGGGGAAAATCAAATGAGATTTTGGTAACATTTTTATTAAAGATGATTTTAAATGTAAGGTAGGATAACTGGAAAATACGTCTGAAATATATAACCTTATTTCACCTAAAAGTTTACCCTGCGTTTCTTCTTCCTTTCAGTATAGATTATAAATAATGTAGGATTATTTGAAATGGTTGTAAGTTGTGTAGTATTATAATGTTGTATAGGATTGTAAGTTGTGTAATGTTGTAAGTTGCTCGAGGTTGTAAATTGTGTTGGATTGTAGATTAATTGTGTAGGGTTTTACTGTAACATAGGTTTGTAAGTTGGGTAGGCTTGAAAATGAATTGTACGAAGGTTGTCCGGTAAAATTGTGGACAAGTAGTCTAGAGCAAAAAGTAATCTACACTGCTTTCTAAAATTTTCCCTACTTTTTAATACACTTTTCATCAATATACATAACAAATTTCAAAGAGTTATATGTTCAAATAAACAAAATATGGAATTTTATGTTATGTGTTGTATGTCCTTACGGGCACGGATGATAACGTCAAAATGTCTAAAGCAACGTCACGTTTCATGTTTGCTTAATAATTCCGGGAATTCGTCGCACACACTCAGGTTTCCCTTTATTCCTCAATACACATTAAACAAGAACCAATTTCGCACACATATGGGACCTTATAAAACTTGTAGTAGTAAGTTATGGAAGGTACACTCACTTTTCACTGAACTAAATAGGCAGTCTTTTTTTCGACGGTCTGCCATGATAGCGTCTTTCGTTATTGCATATACTGTAGATTCCTAAATATACGCGAGGTATAAATTACCGCGTAATTACGCGAGAAGAACCGCTCGCGAAATAAAATTACTCGCTTTTATTTTTATGGTGCTTTAATGTATGTAAATCTCTAGATAAATCACCCATTCGCGAATTATTATTCTCGCAATTTGACGCCCTTGGGTCATTTCGCGATAATAAGTACTCGCGTAAAATAAGGAATCTACAGTAATTGAATTTCTGTATGTTTTGATTTACCGGGGAACTCGATCAAAAAGCTTCCGCTTAAAAATGCCCATTCCACTGTATTCTAATGTATAAGTGAAATTTTTATATTTTGTTATCATTTAAAGTCTCTTAAGGCGTCATTACTAAATCAACAAATAACTGAACTGCTTTTCGGTGCTTTTCGTCATCAAATATCACCATTTTTCGTGTGTTGCATTTACTACTTTCCCATTTCAATTACAAAGTCTCGGAAAACTGCCAAAAGTTGAAAAAATTCCTTGAAATTTTCCAAATGATGACATAATAGATAGTGAATTAAAAATATGACAATTTTTACCCAAACCTTACCTATTTAATACTTTTATTTCGAAATAATACTCGCACATTCCCCGATAAAACCCTGATTTTTGGTCGTGCGCCGTAGGACCATACCCTGTGTACACTCGCGTATACATAGTAATAAAATCCTTATGTTTGCCTATAATTAAAAAAAAAATATCTACTTAAATATAATAAATAAACACTTGAGGAAAATTTCAGCTCAGTGCGTGCATTATTTTTCGATAAAAACGCGATGTCCACGATTTTACCGGTCAACCCTCGTAAGTTGTGTAGGATTATAAGTTGCGCACGGATGTGTCGCTCTGTAGGATTGTAAGTTGCTTAGGGATTAAGTTCTCTAGGGTTGTAAGTTGTGTAGGATTGTTAATTATCCGGTATGTAGGATTGTAAATTAAGTAGGGTTGTAAGTAGTATAGGATTGTAAGATGTGAAGAATTGTTTAAAAGTTATAAAGGATTGTAAGGTATATGTATGATTGTAAGTTCTGAATTATTGTCAGTTGTTGTTGTTGGGCTGTAACTTTTGAAAGATTGTAAGTCGTTTAGGTTTTTAAGTTGTGCAGGGGTGTAAATTTTGTAAGGGTGTAAGTTGTGTAGAAATGTAAGTGCGGTTATATGGTGTTCTAGGTTGTGCTTTTATGTTATGGATGCCATTCTAGGAATCGTTGGTAATATTTTGCCTTTGCAATGTGATATTTTTATGCCCCGCCATGAATATGGCCGGGGCATATAGTGTTTGTCATGTCCGTCTTCCGTCCTTCCGTCTGTCTTTCCGTCACACTTTGCGTTTAGCTCTGTTCAAAGCTCAGTTTCAAAGAATCTATCCAAGATATTTTTATCAAACTTCATATGCTGATAGATATTGATGAGAGCTATGCAACTGCATCAACATTTTTTGACCTTGACCTTGCCTTTGACCTTGACCTCACTTTTTTTAAATTAGTGTTTAGCTCAGTTTTAAAGATACCATTCAAGATAGTGTAATCAAACTTCATATGTTGATACATACTGATGTAAGCTATTCAACTGCATCAACATTTTTTGACCTTGACCTTTCTTTTGACCTTGACCTCACTTTTCTTAAATTAGTTTTTAGCTCAGTTTTAATGAAACAATTCAAGATATTTTTAATAAACTTCATATGCTGATACATACTGATGAGAGCTATTCAACTGCATCAATATTTTTAACCTTGACCTTTCCTTTGAACTTGACCTTACTTTTCTTAAATTAGTGTTTAGCTCAGTTTTAAAGATACCATTCAACACAGTGTTATCAAACTTCATATGCTGATACATACTGATGAGAGCTATTCAACTGCATCAACATTTTTTGACCTTGACCTTTCCTTTGACCTTGACCTCACTTTTCTTAAATTAGTGTCAAACTTCATATGCTGATACATACTGATGAGAGCTATTCAACTGCATCAATATTTTTTTGACCTTGACCTTTCCTTTGACCTTGAGCTCACTTTTTTTAAAATTACTGTTTAGCTCAGTTTTAAAGAAACCATTCATAATATTTTTATCAAACTTCATATGCTAATACATACTGATGTATCCTTTTCAACTGCATCAACAATTTTTGACCTTGACCGTTCCTTTGACCTTGACCTCACTTTTCTTAAATTAGTGTCAAACTTCATATGCTGATACATACTGATGTAAGCTATTCAACTGCATCAATATTTTTTCACCTTGACCTTTCCTTTGACCCTTACCTCACTTTTCTCAATTTGTGTTAAAATGTTGCATTACTAATATACCCTCGGCGGGGCATTCATGTCCTATGGACATATTTCTAGTTTTAAATGTTGTTTATACTGTTGATACAATATTTAAGACTTAAAGTCTTTTATGTCCTGTACTTATATTTGTGATCGGTAGGTTACATCAGTAGTATTAATATCACTATAAGATTAAAAAGAAACGTTTTGCAAGCAAGACACAAGCAAGAATAAGCTACACACATAATCCCTGTACTTGAAATGGGAAAAAAATGTCAATACTTACTTTTCATGCACACAAAATGTGAATTAAATGTTAGACGGAATTTAAGGTCATTCATGAAAAGTAAGTATACTCACACATTGGATTTCTATAAATGATACGAACATTTCAATACTATAGTTAAGTTGAGCCATTTTTTAGAGTCAACACATCATTGGCATAGCATACATTGTGTACTGCAACATTTAAACTCTTAACAATATTTTAGGATATGGGTAACAATGTAATATTACTCCTATAATGATGATAATGCAGAATCTGCCATGAATTCTGTAGAACATATGGAATTGCATGACCCTGTGATTTATCCAAGTTACTCTGACATGTCTCTTTGTTTCTCTGAAGTTAAAGTACAAGAACGAAGAAGTATGTGGCGAACCCCCATGTTCCGTGAAGAGATTTAAATAATATCCAATGTTTCACAAGATTTGATACAGGTATTTAAAACAAACCAACAACTAATGTTAAAACATCACTTGATTTGTTTGAAATATATTTCAATAGCATTTAAGAAGAAATACATGTCTTTATGTGTGAAAAAAAATGTATAAAATTTCCAGTATCAATAGAAATGCCGGTTTTATCGTGTACTGGTATAATTTTCATAGCTTGGTTTTGAAAATATGAACATTTTAAATAAATGATTTGATAAGATCGTATTGATTTCACGTGGGTGAAGATTTGAAAATACAGAAACGACGTTCTGTTTAACTTGAACGTGTGTTTATTTCCAGATATAAGGATTTAATGTTAAAAAAGAAGTAAATTTTATTTCAAAATTTATATTGCAAATTGTCGAATTTATGTACCCTCCTCTCCCTCCAAAAAATTAAAATACGTATCGAAAATCGTAGATATTAGTATTGTAAAACTATACTTAATTGTAACAAATATCTTAATGGAACTTATAAGAGAAATCAAACGTACCTATCAAATCTCCTCTTTTAGTGCCCTTAATTGAAGCCCCTTTAAGGAGTCCAGTCTCCTTTTGGTTACAACTTCATCCTTTTTGGACACTTAGATGTATATTCTGTTACGAGGAGACGAATATTGATCAGGTTTTGGACAGTTTTTGTCTTCGTGTTTCGGCGGTTTGTATCGTCTATAGTCCCAGTGATTGATCGTGAATATACACTCATTGTAAATCCATTGTTGTCCATTTAAAGATTCTTTTTAATTAACATCTATAGTCATTAGATTCATGACTTAGTTAATATACAATATAGCTTGCGACTGATGAGACGATATAGACATAATTTAACGATAGGCGGTTTTGGTGGACATTTAACAGTTTTGTTTCCAGCGAAGCCAGGATTTTATCACAGAATTTTTAAAGTTCTGTTTAAAAGTTATCTTTAATACTCTGAACTTCAAAAAAGCAAACACCTTAAACAATGTATATTTCCTAAAATGTATCAGAGATTGGCGTCTTGATACTCTTTGGTCGCAATATTCAAAATTTTATTTGTATTTTTTCAAACAATATGCTCTGCATGATGCGTTTAATTTATAATATTTTTGCAAAATGCTATTATGCAATGTCAAAAAAGAAAAACAAATGATTGCTGTGCATAGACGTCTGTTTTGAAATGTGAAACTGACTTTTTACAACCTTCCAAAATACAAATGTAAAAGAGGAAAGCTTAATTTTTTTTCAAAATCCGCAATAAAGGATATTAATCTTCCAGATATCGCTGTGGTTTAAATTTGAATTTGCTATATAAATTTTTTTTTTTAATACACAAAACTCCTTCTACTACTTTTGACATGTTTTTGATTTCTTCACATTTAAGCAACTTTAGATTGTTATTTATTAAGTGTCCAGCTCTTTTTTTGAAAGGATTTGGTTCAAAAAATATAAAATAAAATAAAATGAACCTTTTTATATTTTAATTACTATGAATAATTGTTATTTGTGGCTAAATTTATCTCAAATAATGCCGAAAAATAGAATTTCTTTATCAGTCATATGTTTTATTATTTTGAATTGTTAAATGTGGAAAATGACTGATTGATTTATATATTGAACGATTAACTGATGGTCATATAGATAAGAGCTAATCTATAACAAATGTTTGGGTTTAAAATTGTCAATTGCTAGATAGTGTTTTACAAATATTTAAAACTTTTCAGATTGTGAATCTAATTTTGTGAAAAGATAGTTTCATTTTTAAGAGTTATACAACAAACGAAGGATTGATTTTTAATGCTTGAAATGTCAAAATAAAAAAATGTTTCGGGGAAGAGTTACAAACCACAAAGTCCTTGATGTACTAAAGGTCAGAAACAAGACAGAGTCATTTCTTTTAAACACTATTTTTTAATTTAAGGCTATCTAATTTCATATCTCTGACCCTTATCTCCCTGATGTTAGTTTTGAGAAAAAAAGGTAAATTCACAAATCACCGACTTCTAGATAGATAACACGCTTTTCTGGCTTGAAGAATATATTGAGGAAGGTATGTGTTGACTGGTGAAACTAGAGCATGGAATGATAACATGAAACTCTTGCTCCCTTTTTTTCTCTTCAAAATTCATAGAAATCACATGGGAAATACGAATCATTTCTGATTTTCTTTCTTTAATGGATATTAGAATGTATTTTGCTATGCCTGTAAACATTGTTATTTACCATTTTATGGCTTATTTTAGAGGGAACAATTAGAGCAAACTCTTAACAAGTTAATGCCATATATATTAAATAAATGTATCACTGATACTGAAAAGGAAACGTTTACATTGAAGAACTACACGTAACAGGTGAATTGGAGTAAATATCATTCAGTAATTTCAATTAGAAGTCCATTATTTACGGCATCTTGTCCTATATAAATCTAATGTTTTAAGTATTTGTCAATTCCAAAGTTTAATATTATTTTTCAACCTCGTCAAATATAAATTTGATTTAGTCTTTTAATACATTGAACATTTCATTCTATATATTTCAAAATAAAATATAAAAATTGAAATCTTATGATAAACTCCTAGTCATGCTGCAGTTTGTATTCAAATGTGGAATTTTATCAATTTTCTCTTTTAAATTGAATTATTGGATTACTGTGCAACAATATTTTCGAGAGGTGGTGTAATGAAATATGAAGATAACGAACAGTATTCAACAGAGATGTGGATACTTAAAAATTCCAAGGAACTTTTGGAAAATTTGAAATCACAGAATTTTACCAAAAACTACAACATAAAAACTTACGACTTTTCAACTTTATAAACAACCATTCCCCACGATAAATTAAAGTCCAGGCTTTTTGATATCATTGACTCCTGCTTTTTCAATAAAAAATGGAACTCGTAAATTTACTTACCTTGACACTAGTCATTTGCAAAATTATTTTGTTAAAAAACATTCTGATTGTACACACAAGTTCTCTGAAGTTGATATTAAAAAGATTCTTGAGTTTCTGATTGACAATGTCTATGTGGTTTTTGGAGACCAGGTCTTCCAACAATCTATTGGAATTCCCATGGGTACCAATTGCGCCCCGTTATTAGCAGACCTATTTTTGAATTCTTATGAAGCAGAATTGTGTAAAATCTTATACGTGAGAAGAAGAAAACGCTTGCTGTGGCCTTCAACTCGACATTTAGATATATCGGCGACGCATTTGTCGATTAACAATGGTTATTTCCATCCTTATATCGATACGATATATCCCGGTGAGCTTGAAATAAAGATACCACAGAGTCTGACACATCTGTTTTATATTTAGATATTTTACTAGAAAAAGACGTTAATGGTAATCTAACAACCAAGCTTTATGATAAACTTGATGACTTTATCTTTTCAATCGTCAACTTCCCTTACTTATGCAGCAATACACCTTCATCACCTGCATACGGGGTTTATATCTCTCAGTTGATTCGATATGCAAGAGCATGCTCTGCGTATGAACAATTTCTAAAAGGAGGTAAGTTATTGACAAACAAGTTGATGAAAAAAGAATATCAGCAGTCTCGTTTAATGTCGTCATTTCGGAAGTTCTATGGTCGATACAATGACCTCGTCAGCAAATACAATTTATCATGAAGTCAAATGCTGACTGACGTTTTTCATACTAATTGTCTACGGATTTTTTCGCTATTTCTCGATTTCTCACACGGCGGGTTTGACCGGTCGACAGGGGATACTCACTCCTCCATGGTACCTGATCTCACCTCTGATGTTTTAGAGGTCCGTGTTTGCTCTGCTCCAAAATTTATATTGTTTAATGGACTTTTGAGCTTGAATACTGTTCTTTATCTCAATACATTTCAAAATATCTCGTTGGTACATTCAGTGTGTATATCATTTTAAATCATCGAAGTAACTTAGTAATAGATTGTACACGTGTTTGTAGAATACTAGTAGTAAGTATTTGTAAATCAAGAGAATATTTTTACAAATTAATTGGAAATTAAATATCTTCCATCACTGAGGTAGCATTGAAGGAACACCTACATGGGTTCTACATAGTATTGGTATTTTAATCATTGATAAAGCATAGTATATTTAATTAACTAAAAACTATTAATAAGTAATTATAACAGATCTAGATATCACTTGTTCAAACATGTAGTTTTGTATTTTTTGAAATATCTTTTATTACTGAGGTTGCATTAAATTCAAAGTTATAAAACCTATCTATATGCACATGTAATAACGATATTGGATTGTACTTGAAATTTTTATTGGTGTATCAATTAAAAATCACTACAATGATGCTGAATTCTATCTGGAATTATGGGCGATGTTTTTATATATCCGTTATCCGTATAAACTAATAAAATGCATGAATATATCTACAATGCAATATTTTTACTACAAAGATGTTAAAATAATACATACATGTATGAATTTTGAGTGTTCTTTTTAAAACACAATCATATATCTATTACACATGGATGGCGAAGACGTTTTATAATACTTAAATGGAGACAATATTATGAAAATGAATTTTAGTGTTACTTTTAAATTAATTATTATATACCCTTGGTATATCGATGATGTAGACATATATAATGTTGTGACATTACAATTCTTTATTTTGATATGTATACTATTGAACATTTTCAATCATTACAATATCAATGATTTGAAAGTGCAAGCAAATTTGTATTAAAACTGAAAATTAAAATAAGTATGACCTTAAGATTATTATACTAATATATGAAAAATACAACTATTTGGAATACGAAGAACCAGAACCAAAAATCTACACACTTCTGTATCCAGTAGTGTAATGTATCCTACCAATGCTTCGTTGACTCACTATCTCAAAAGCGATGAACTACCTGCCCCCTCCCTTGTTTATACGTTTATATAACCACCTAATCTTAGCATCGGCTTCGTCAATCAATCTGGCACTACTGTGTGAGGGGGAGACGGAAGGATTCTACTGCTCATGATTCCATCCAGCCTGAAGGTCGTCACTCGTGCTTACAGAAAAGGTCAGTGATTAAAGAGTAATTAATTCAATCCATAATCACTAAAAATTAGTCTTTGATCAATATGATATTAACTGTTGATATTGAAGATTAAAGAGTGTTTTGTTTTTTAAATCATACTTTGCTAATATTGATTTTAAGTCTGTTACTCAAACAGATTTTTTCTTGTCTTTCTCTTTAATTAGGAAAATTTATTTTACACACAAAATACATGAATATAAATTTTGTGTTTATATAGCAATGCAGACTGGAGGCTATTCCAATCTCGAATCTCGTTTGATTGTATATAGTGATTACAATTCTATTACATGTAGATTAAAATAATCCAATTTTGTTTCCAATTATGAATTAAGTTATATTTGTCATTTAGTGAAATAAACATGGATGATTTTATTTACATGTATTGTATCAGGTGAAACGGCCAAGATTTTCCTGCGCCGCGGGAAAACCCACGAATTTTATGTGATGCAAGGTTTTTGCCTCAGACATTATAATACCTGACATTAAATTTTATTTATTTATTTTTTTATATAAAACGAATGTGAATTAAACATTTTAAGTTACGTTCTTGCAAAACTGAAGAAATGTATAATGTATAAAACTGTACTTTCAAAGCAGTACTTTTTGGGGCACAGGAAAAGAGAATGTTTTTGTGAGTAGTAAATGTCATGTTCCCCTTACTTTAACAATCTCTGGAATGTACTGTCCAAACTGTATTCCGAATTCTTCCTGGTATTGGACAAGACCATCTCCGCAAATAAATCAAAGACACATCCTGACTAAGCGGGAAAAGTTGATCCTAAAAATCATAAACAATTGTCTTCTAATTTTATAGCCCCTACCTCACCCCCCTTCAGCTGTATTGCTTTCAAAATTATTAGAGTAATTTTTTTTCTTTCATTGTATTATCAGTTGCATTTTGTGAGTTTTAGTACAAGTTAAGGTATTTATATTTACAATTAAATAGAACCAAATCTGCAAAGAATATATCGGAGGAAATTAAGCCTAGTTATCACCAAGTGAATCATTTATCTTTTTCCTTGGATTGACCGCTGTGATTGTGGTCGAGAATTGACGAGAATCGCGGATCTTGTTTAAAGATTTGACATGCTCCCACCAAAAAACACGCGGGGTTCCGACCATCTTCCGATATGTTCTGACACCGACTTGTATCTTTAGATTTTAGTAGTTTTTTGTGCTTTTCGTTTAGGAAAAGAGAATTAATGTCTTTGAACGAAACAAAACTGTCGGAGAAATACAACATTGTTTTGCTAGTTAAATTGTCGCTACTTTTCCAAAAGCTGAATTATTTATTAAACATGTATTTAATTTTTTTTTCAATATTTCTTACTTGCTTGGTCTAAATGTATAATTAATATGTACCCATCATTTTTAATCCTTAAAAATAAATTATATGGCTTATATTTCAAAGAGAACCATGGTATGGTAAATGCACGTATTTTCATCCCCCGCTTATCCAGAGACGAATCTCATATACGCTTATACGTCGATCTCTGGCTTATCAAACTTCTTATATTAATTAACAGACACGCAGCATTGCCAAAAACATAAATTTATGAGCAAGAATTTGACAACTTAGATTTTTCCATTGATTGCTTCAGATGAAAATAACTATGATTATTTTACTGTTGAAATATACAGATTTTTATCATTTGTTTGAAATAAGCATCTCAGATATGGCTAACTTCCTGTAATCTACACGAACTGTTTTGATATAAGTATATATATAATGACGCAAGAGATATCTCTTTATTTGCAAAACTGATAGATCGACACGATTTTTTTGGTGAGATTTTACATACTTTCCAAGTAAAAATGCATTAATGCCTATAGATTATTACAAGAGATTTATTACAGGTGCTACAGTTTTAAAACCATAAAGACAATTAAGATAAGTAGCGACACATTGTCATATTCTCTGAATTGAGGAATACTTCATGTGTAGCTGCATAGGTTACCTAGATTTATTTTAATAAACATCCCATAGAATATTCCAGTAGAAGGGTTTAGAAATACTTAATCAGCGGAATTTTCTAAATATACTTTTCTTAACCTTCGTAAATCTTGGCCGAACTCAGAAAAATCGCATTATGCTTATGTAGCAACAGAGAAAATAGATATGGATACGACCACGAAAGTTCTAATTCTGGTTGAAAACAACGTATCTTGAAAGACAATTAACAAGACTTAAAAAAAATGTGAAATTATTTATTTATTTATTTATTTATTTTATTTGCAAGCATTTTACTACATCATTTACTAATGTATGGGTCTTTCATTATTCTAACAATAATGAGAAAGAAAATCTTCTTGTTTCTTTTCTGCAGTGTTTGTTTAATTAGTATTATACGTGAACAGTGTATATTTGTAGGGAAAGGACTAAAATAGGCTTTGCCTGCTGCCTAATCCCATTCAATTTTTGTGAATAAATTTATGTATCAAAAAAGGGGGAAAAAAGAAAATCTAACTCATAAGCTCGGTATATAAACATGCAAAATGATACGAAGTTAGGTATTTATTACACTTTAAAGGTGTGTTTATATTCTGTTGGATGGCAAACATACACTACTTATTCACAAATTTATTGTCAAATATTTAGTCTCTCCTTCTGTTAGCCGATCAAAACATATGCTAAATGTGGAGGCAACAAAATAAGCAAAATGTGTAACCACAAACCCAATCATTCGGGCACCTGTTACTGCAGCATGTGTTTGATGAGTCTAGATTTTTACTGCATGTTCAAATGTGTGTGTTCTTATGTTCAAATAAGAAAGGGCATCTTATCGTAATTGCATCGCCATTATCAATTTACGAAATATCAGAGGGGCGGATATGGTATATTTCATGTACAACAACCCGATGAGCAGATGAATAAATATTGATATATCTCATCCACTGGTCGTTATCTGAAAGAATTCTATGAAATTAAACATTCTGAGAACATACACAAATAAATCATATACTGTGTGTCTTCTAATCATTGGAAGTCAAAGAATTTAGGTTTTTTAGCGATGTTTAGGTTGTTAGCTACACATTTCCAAGAATGACAGCTGATTCTGCAGGTATCGACTGTGTGGATTTGATGTGATATAGGCTTTTCCTTAAAATTTCTTTAAAGAACATTGCTAAAAAAAAAAAATCCCATCTGTAATATCGATCATTTCACCATGAATTTTTCCATCCTGTGAATAGCACTCGTTCATCAAAAATGCCAGACTTGTACTTCAAGTTGCAATTAATATTTAAGCTGTTTGTGTATAACAAACTTATTTTGACTTATGCCATTTTTTTTTTACTGAATAAATTTCATAAAATATCTTCAGTTTTTAAGTTTTTTATAAGCTGAATCAGATTTAATTTAATCTGGCACATTGTCTGGTCTTAGATAATGGATTGCCAATTTCCTACGAAGCCCTTTTTTTTTTTAATTTTGTTTGCATCACTTCATCTTTTTTATTTTGTTTGCATCACTTAATTCCTGTTTTGAAAACTTACCGTGTTACACAGTATTTGTAGTTAAGAATAATAAAATTGTTCTCGCAAATAATAGGAAAAATCATATTTAAAAAGAAATCGACATATGCCTCAAGATTCCTAATCGTTTTTGTATTTCAATGATCATATTATAGTAATAGAAATTCCCTGAGAAATGCATAAGTACATGTACCTAGTTTCGCAATGTTGAGTTACCTATAAACTGTCCGGGCGGCAGTGAATTACAAAATTTACAATCTGATCATTTTTGTTTTGTTGTATTTACTGCCACCCGGTAAATAAAAAATATAATATGACAAAAACTTCGGAAGATTTCTCAAAGTTTAAACTTTTTTAGTGTATATATTTAAGATGATTTTTTAGTGAGGACTAGAGAATACGCTTTATCGTTTTTTTTTTTTTAAATATTTTTCCTATCTTAACAAATTACTAACCTTTGAGATATTATCGTTTTAATCTTTGATACATTTACACTTAACATTGAAAAAATATACTTTATCATTTGGCCAGTAAACATTTTATAAGTTTAATAAAGACAAAGTTTTCTTATGCTCACTTTATTTCCAAGAATAAGACTCCGAGATCTTTAGAACCGGATGTGCATTGTTGTTTCGGAAGATAAGTATGCACGGGGTCCCTCTAATCCTGCATTATCAGCCTACTGTCGACCACGTGCAGCGCTGCACCAGAGTTGGTGATCCCGGTAGATTGCACGTTTCTTTTTGTAGCTACGAACTAAGTATATGTTACTTATGTTTACCAAGGCTCTCTCTCTCTATATATATAACATTCATTGTCCCACCTATGTGTGCTTTTCTTCCCAAGCAACTCCACTCACCATTTATTTAAGAATAGCCTAAGAGTTATCCTGCAGTGCCAGAACTTTAGTTTTAATTTAAGGTGGATATATCTCAAATCTACCTCGTAATGAATTGGATTTTATCAGCTGATTGCTACTTTGATTTTGGGTGAGTAGGATTAATGTTCAGTGCAACATAGTGTTCCAAAACAGCTGATCTGGCATGATAAGTTGAAAATATTGAGTCTCATCCTTTATCAAAGCATAAGTTTGATCGCTGTGCCGATCTTATTTTTCAATGTTATAAAACTGACTTTTTGGGAGCTTTATGAAAATATCAGGTACATTTTCCATCTGTCGTAAAGACTACAGATTATTTGTAAGATTAACAAAAGGAATTTTTGCAAACACGTGTTTATGAAAGTTAACCGATTTTTTTTCCGTAATCTTACTTTTTAACAGTTAAGCTGATAACAGATAATTATTTTGTACCTCATCAATAGATTGAATGGAATCTGTTTGAAGTTTTTGGATTAGAGATAAAAAATTAAGATGCCCCTTTATGCCTCATTGACTTCTTAGTAAAAGATAAAAGTATTAACTGGTTTTTCTTCCCCGCTGACGCTTTCCCTCTGTTTCCGTAAGAATGGCATCTGGTCATATAATGTAACATGAATTATTGTGTTTGCACAACTCGACTGGGTTTTTTTTAGTCAGCATAAAAAAGCGAAGGATGTGTTCAATTTTTTTCCCCCAAAAACGTGACAGTTAAAAATATATTTAATTCTCACTAGAAGAATACTAAATTTACCTTTCTAATAACGAAATTTATATGAATTGGCGAGATTCCATTCAGCTGTCTGTATTGTTCTGTAATGAAGGGAATGACTCAGCAATTGGTGGCATCAATTGTTTGTATACATGTATTCTGAAAATCACCACCGCTATAACAGAGAAATGTATTATGGAAAGACACTGTCCACGACAACAATATAGATAAACGGTTTTCATTTAATATGGCTTTATTGATGTATCAGTACCTTTAGCATTTAGAATCTGGCAATAATTACTTCCAAGATAAAACAATATTATGAAATATCAAAATATAAGGTATTCTACATGCGGAATTAACATTAAGTAGTTCATAGATGTGACTTGAAACACAACTATGAATCCCAAATTAATTAGCTTCCCTTTTCATTATATTTTCCTCTTTTCCATTGTCATTTTTCTTTTCGTCTCAAAAATAAATTATCATATCCGTATAGGAAAATGTTCACTGTAAGGGATTTACAATATACTGTAACCGAGTCTTCCTGTATTTCGATTTCGTCAGCATGCACGCATTATAACTGCATATCTTAAATGCTCCTTCCATGTTATCAAAAAATTATTATATACATTCTAAATTATAAAGAAACTTTCTTATTTCTGTTTTGTCTTCCTATGTACTTTATTCTTCAGCTTTGCTGATGGTATAGATTCGCCATATGTTGATAAATACATTGCATCTCTCATCAAAGCCTTATAGTAAGCGTTCACCTGACACAAACAATATCTCTCTGATCAATCTATCGACACGGCCTACGTTTTCTTACCTACAGTGAGCAACTTACTTTCCTGTATCCTCCAATACCTGGCAGGTTTGCAATACCTGTGGTTATACTGATGGGGTTCTCACCAAAGGTTTCTATAAACACATCCATCTTTTATGCTGTTGTTTGTGTATTTTGTTTCCTCGTGACTGTATCTTTAACTAATGACATTTGTACGTAGATTTTCTTGGAAATCTATGAAATGAAGTACAACTTTTTCACCATTTCTGAGTTCATTGTTAAGATCATGCCTTCACATTTTAGTTTGATAATTAAGGTACATTGTAAGGTACAGATACGTCTTTTAGCAGGAGAACGCCATTGTAGCAATTTGGTCTTTATTCAGTTTAAGATGTGGTGACACGATATCCGGAGCAGCAACAATTGTGCAATGTAACATTTTTACATATGAATGTTTTTCCTGTACAAACTCAGTCATAATGTATACAGTTCAATAGAAATACAAGTTATATAGGTAATTTTGTACTTATAATGAGAAGTAATTAATTACTGGAAGATTCATGTTTCCCTACCTATACCCTGTAGTACACATAATCTAGACAGAATACACTTATCAAGTTGTGCCATACGCCTGAGAGATTTCCTTTCTGGAACCATTCTCAGATTCTTTGTTACATGGCTAATTTACATCAAAAGTAAGCCAAGGAAGAGAGATCAAGTGATAGCTTAAGATGATTTGCAAGTTCTGTTTTAACATGATGAGCTTTAAATATCTTGACACCCGAAATTTTATTGAGCAAGCAGAAATTGCTGATGAGGGCAATTAAGATCAGGTGCGCGCTGTAGGAGTGATGTAAGAAATTTGTTTCGTTCGCTTTGGTTTAAAAAAATTGACGTGTGGGTGCTTAAAACAAATATAATGCAACACTAAATTGGTGTTATATATACATACTTACATTCAAAAATTTAATTCTTTTCTAAATTACTTTTTCGTGTTATTAACTTTTATCTAAATTACGCTTTATAGTATTCTAAGATTATGTATGAGTACTAATTTTGGTGATTAAATGTTAAATTTTAGATTATTTTCATGGGTTTGAAACAGATTTACTTCTATCTTTCAGGTCACATCACAAGTGATAATGGTATCCCATCTTTCATTTGATTAAAACACAGGAAAAAGCACGTTGTAACAGCGTTTGCCAAGTCGTAATTTACAAAAAGGTGCCCTCTACCGCAGCTACGTTCACTCCTGAATGAAATACTACACAGATCTTCAAAATGTTTGATGCTGTTCGGATGCGATGCATATCATCTAAAAAATGGAAATGACAAGGAAATAACTTTCAAAATAGCATCGATCACTATTTTTGAAAAAAGCTAAAAAGATTATGATTGCTGATTACAGTGAAACGGATACCATGGAAATGACGCATCTTTTATAAATTTCATGCCTTATGGTGACCCTGCTGTTCGGTTTATCAAAACTGCTCTTCGGGAACTCTTGACTTATTAATATGATAGAGAGATGTAAGGAGATAAAGGATCAGCTTCGGTATCAGAATTGCCTGAAAAAAAAACTACACTCACCCAAAATCTGCTGGAGGCGGCACTTAAGTGACGTCAGAAAATGTAAAACTGGTATTTTCAGATTTTGAATGATTTTATCAGAACTGATAGTTATTCAAAGTTTATTGATATTGTCAAGCCTGTCAGAAAACAGCTTCGTAAGAACAATGTAAAAGCAATGTGAATATTTCTTCTGAACCACTTGCGCGAAAGGATCAATTAAACAAAGAGAAAAATGGCCACCAATATGAAGCTGATGCAGGAAATTAGTGACCAATTCCTTCATTGTAAAATATGTTTGGAACCATATAAAAGTCCGAAAACACTTACTTGCTTACATACGTTTTGTTCAGAATGCATTCAACAACATGTGGATTCGGAAAACACGCGTTCTCGATACTCTTTATATAACCGCCACGTCACTTGTCCCCTATGCCGCAAACGAACAGAAATTCCTACAGGTGGAGTTAGACGTCTTCCAGATAATTTCCTTTTGGCCAACCTGACAGAAGTAATTGACAGAAAAAGACCACTGAAAATCCCACCATGTGAAATTTGTCATACTGTTAGACCAAGAAGTAATGATGCATGTTCAAAGTGCCTAGACTGTTCAAAATTACTATGCAAGGCTTGTGTTGAGTTACATTTAACAACAAAAGTCACACAAAATCATAGCTTGATTGATGTTGAGGGAGAAAAAGATATTGAATGTAAAGTTCATCCAGACGAAATAGTACGATTTTACTGTGAACCCTGTGATGCTTGCATTTGTGTTGTTTGCACTTTTCAGGAACATCGGGACCATGAAATATGTTCATTCAGCGAAGGATACTCAAAATATAAATCCTCAATGGAGTCATTGTTGAATAATTGCAGAAGTAGATACGAGGTTGTCCAAGATCGAATTACTATTATGAATCAATGCGAAACAATTTTGAAGGAGACGAGAGAAAATATAAGAGACTTGGCTATAAGTTATATTCAACAAGTGCGATCCACCGAAAAAGAGCTGCTGAAAGAAGTTGAGTCTTATTTTGGTGAAAACATCATGTCTTTTCTTGAAAATAAAGACTGGCTCCAAGAAAACTTGGACGGGCTACAAAATGCATGTAACTTGACAGATATTATAATGAGGGACAAAGGTGTCGAAATGCTACTATTAAAGAAAGAGATGCAGAACAAACTGGTATCGCTTTTGGAACCAACTCTACCTGAACCTCCAGAGGATGTAACCAATTTCACAACCAAAATTAGATTCATTCCAGGTGGAATAAAATTTGGAAGGCTCACCTTTAATGAAAACTCCGATGAAAATGAAAATTCAGAATATTCAATGGATCTACAAAAAAATTCATTTGGATGCCAGACAGACGACTCTGCAAATGAAGAATGTGCCAAACGTTCAAAAGAAAGTAGTATACAAAGCTTCTCCGAAACTAGTTCTGTGGCATCTGAAATGGAAATCAGTTATACTTCAGAAGTAGCAAATTACTATGGACATAAAATGGGCTCACAAAGTAGTCTTCGATCACTGACACCAGTGCCAACGGTTGACGCGTGTATGCAAACCTTTTCAAACGTTGGCTCTAAAGGTTCCGGTATTTGTGTGAAATGTTGTCAAGATTTACAATCTGAGATCAACATTGCATCATCAAATTACAACACGGCCCCTTGTGTTCAAGATGTCATCGTTCTTGATTCGGCAGAGGGAAATCCCAAAGAATGGCGTAGGAGAAGACGAAGTTTGATACGAAGTAGGCGAGTTCAGACTGATCTTTCTATGTCGAATGAAAGTGTGGACGAAATGAGTCTCTCTGTGCCAAACTTGCGACATATACCAGAAAGAAGCCTTTCATGTGATGCAATGACAAGCATGCATAAGCGAGAAACAAGAACGATAGCTCTCGATCCGATTATTTTAGAATGTATCAATGAAAGGAAACAGAAGATATCTACTCGAGACACAACGACAATGACAACTATGGAAATGAAACCAGTCGTGCCAACTAGAAATGCTTCAACGTTCACCAATGCACCTCGTACACGAGACTCAGAAATGCAAACCAAAGTAGAAAACAAAACGTGTGATACACAAACTCCGAAAGTGATCCAGTCTACTAAGAATGTTGGAACCGATTATGCCGGACAGACAGATAAAGGCACGGCTACAGTTAAAGTCTCTCTTATGGATAGTGAAACCACCATGCCGACGATCTGTCATTCTTCTGTTGAGACCTGGACAGATCCACCATCGACAACTGACAGGTCAACTTTTACTGTAGTTTGTAACACAGCAGATGCAGTTACGGAAATGACGCCAATTTCTGTCTCAGATCAGGGTTTGCAAGTAAAGCCTAACCAAAGGGACATGACCACTTTAACGCAACCGAGAAATATGTTAAACTCATGTATTCAGACTGATCACTGGGAACCATCCGGTTCATCTGAAAATAGAAAGTCTTGGCATGGTGGTCTACTGAAACTGTTCAAGGGAAAAGGATCTGTAGACAGTCGCGGTTCAAATGACAGGCTTTCCAGTCAATCGAGTTTGACAGAAATGTTACCACCTTTGAGTCCCACAATGGTAGAAGCAAGCACAGAGACGTGCTCTGCTGTGTTTTCAGATAAAGAAACAAACACTACTAAGTCAATAAGTACAGACCAGTGGACTGAAACGAATAATCCTGTTTTGGTCAGTACAGGCATATCCCCTCCTCGACCGGCAACAATAGATTCTAGTGTGGAGACGAACCCTCTAGTACTGATGGACCAAGCGACGCATACAGAAACTGTCAAGTTGAAAGACTCATCCACAGAGACCACACTTGTTGTTCAAGATAATGAAACATTGACCGAAAGATTAAAGTGCCAGGATGCTCAAACATTTGTAGATTTAATGATGGAATCAAAAGAAACAAGCACCGATATAAAACAAATCGTTGATTCCAGTGTAGGTACATCTGATATGCTACGAGAAAGTAGATCTCTAACGGACATGTACCTAGGAAAATGTTCAACTCCTAAGCACAAGTCAACAAACGTAAGCTTAGAAGAATTCGTACAAAGGGTTGATACGGCGACAAATCCCTCTCCACCCGATGTACACGACCGTGGCACCATGGCGATGTCATTTGGACAGTCTTCTCAAATGTTCACAGAAACTTCAACACAAACATCAATGGTCAATCTCTTCGACAAGTCAATAGGTACTTCGCGTGATTTCGAACAAAGACCTATTGAATTTTGCGACATGGCTACATCAACAGAATCACTACCGTACATTGGTTTATTGAGTGAATTAGAGGGAGACGAACTCTTTCTTATTCCTGAATCTGCATTCGACCTTGTGTCTTCAGAGCCATCTATAGACGAATTTGGTGATCCAATTGAAATGGTGGATGATTATACATCAACAGATTTTGCTCCAGATACCGAGACAGCCACGCAGACGTTCGTTATTCCCATTCCTCAGACAAATGATGTCGATCTCAATGAATCAGAAGTGTGGAAGCACTCGAAAAGGAAAGACAAGGAGGGAAAGGAGCTAATTGATGTATGTACTAACACTCTACCAAAATTGACATTTGAAAAGGAAACGTCCACACCAATTCGGCACCTATTTTCGAAAGGGACAATGACATTTTACATTGCAAAATCTGATAAAGCTACAAGTACATTCAGCAGTTCTAGACAGATAGCCGAGAATGTTTTCGGGAATAAGACAATACATGATACAGCAAATAAGCTTACCATGACTCCCAAGATAGAGGTAACTGATGCAGCCACCCTTACAGAAACGAACTCTGTTGCGGAAGGGAAAATGGCGGCTTGTATCTCAAAATTACAAAAGGTATCAGAGCGATTACAAAGTCCTACTCAGAAAAATATGCCGGATGTCCCTTGGAAAAGCTCATCAGATGATCAGTTATCATCCAAAGAGGGCTTAAACGATGTTGTTGATGCTACAGAGCAAGAGCGACAGAGAAATGTTCAACAATTAATAGCACAATCTAACAATGTTGGGAAAGCAAAGAAGGGGGACAGAAAACCACAACCAATAACAACCTTGAAAGGAAAGACACTGTTACCCCCAGAAGAGTCCATCGATAAAACTAATATTCATCCACGTGATGGAGAGGGAAGTGAGACAATATTAACTGGAAACACAAGCATCAGCAATCAAATGTCTCGATATAATTCAGCTCCAGGAAAAATTGCGACGGTACCAAACAAGAAATATAAGATTAGTCAGAAGCAACATAATAAATCCCCAAGCCGTATTCCTGTTCACAAAGGTAGTAACACTTCGTTAGATAAAACGCCTGTTGTAAAACCAAAATTCCCAAAAGTTACAGGTTCTTCGAGACCTTCCTCAACAGAGTCCGAATCAACGGCGTCATTTATTTCGTGCAACTCAGATAGTTCGTTTATTTCGAATGATGCCAAAATGGACTTTTCCTCTTTGAAAATTGATCCTAGTCAAACTCCCTCTTCTCTTCCAAGGGAAAAAGAGAAGGTGGAAGAAGATTCGGCAAAGAAACACCAATCTCAGAAAAAAGTTAGCTCTTCTAACGTGAGCTTTATGCAAAAACTCTTCTCGAAGAAGAAAAAGTATCCCGATCCTATTAAAAATCTACCAAATACGCATGGTAAAGAGCCAAAACAGCTTCCAAAAAAGAATCCTTCTCCAGAAAAGGAACCGACAAAACCACAGAAATCGAAACCTTTCGTGTACATTCGACAGAAGTACATGTCAATAGAACATGAAAATGAAGAAGAACAGCCCGGAAGTGAAGCATCAGGGGGATACCCTAGACCCGTGTCTCCGTCCTCAAAGAAGGGCCGTCCCGCAAAAAGTGAAATAGAAAAGACAACACCAAAGTTAACCACAAAGCGGTCTCAATCGAATCGGAAATCTAGACCGAAATCTAAAGAGATAAAACAGGACGGAGGAAGCAGTAATTCAGATGTACGCCCATTGTCCTCTTATGATAATCTGTGAAAGTCGCGATAAAGCAACAGATACAATGTTTTATCAGAATGTTCTTTATAGAACAAAATTTTAAGTTTACACTGTTTGTAAAGTGTAAAACTTTTTTATAATTTCATTTTATAGCTACATAGACATGTATAATTCACAATTTATTGTCATACACTTTCAGGTAGTAATTGTCAGGTAGTTGATAGAATCCGTCCTCAGATTTTCAGTATGGATATACGTACAGTTGTAATTTGTATGATTTATTTATCATCTTTACATGACAGAAACAAAATCCACGTAAAGCACCTTCTTATACAAATTTACATATACTCACTTGTAGATTTCATATGCACATCCGTTTATACAGGACAAAACAAGAAAATATTATTTATAATCCATGAAAAAACCATCGACAATTTTTTTTTAGTTGCTGGAAAATATAAGCTTATCTTCAATTTTAATTTGCTAACTTAAGATTCTGTATTCCTCGAAACACCTCTTGTGTATACTTATTTCTGTACAAAAGTATTACTTACCCCTGTCATCTCAGTGCAATATTGTATAGACTGTGTACAAAATTTACAGAAAATGCATTATGAAATTGCTGAAATAAAATCATAAAAGGATTTTTTCATGTCATATTTTATCTTAAAGTGGATCTATTGCAATCAAAATAGATCAACTTTATGCTGCTTTTTCTTTCACAAATCAAGATCATTTTTATTTCAAATAATCCAGTCCCCCGTCATTTACGATGTAAAAAAATATTGTCAAATCCTTAGAAATCCTTAGAAGGGAAAAAATAGTTTACTGATGTTGGACATGTGTAATATTGTTACATATATCAAAGTTAAGAATGAATAATTTTAAATAAATTCTAATTGTATTTAGATATTTCTACATGTAATTCATTATGGATATCTATAGACACATACGGGAGAGAGAGAAGTACTCTCAGATCTAGCCTGGCAAAGCGGAATAACCCTTACAATTTATTTCAGGCTCTCAGAAAGCAGTTTAAAGCTGACATGAATTCTTAAAAACGCAACATTTGCATCAATGTACGACTTGTTTCATACCAACTATTCCGCCATATTTCTTTCAGATACCTTGTCTTATTGTAACGATATATACCCAATTGCCCTCGTTACACTTGAGTGAATTTTTGGTTTGGCTATCGACGCGTGCACATATCCGATAGTAAAGTATTTGGGAACACATGAATTGATGAAAACATTTTAAAACCAGAACAGATAAAAACAGTCATAGTGATAATTATGAATAATTATCGTTTTGAATAACATAAATGCAAGTTTGAAAGAAAAAACATAGTTGCGCGTGTTTTTTAAAAGCATACCAATATATGCACAATAAACTTGAAATAATACACAGTAAAACTCGTACAAACAATTTGCAATAATCTATCGTAAGAATGGAACAAACCACCACTTCACCAGCATATTTCCTATGCATGTCCATATGCATTCAAATACAACTGATGCATATCGAGAGAACACGTCGAACACTGTAAACTTATTCATACCTGGAAATAGACCACTGTACCCGTTCGAAGATGTGCACATGCCGGATAATTTACACCTTGTATTCCATTTATTGAAATATGCATCACAAAAAGTAATAAACTCCATAAATAATCAACAGTAAACACATTGTCACTTCATCGTACAGCCTAGCACTCGAATACGCTTAGTCCGTGCTGATCAGATTTTGGTCAGGGAAAATATCAAAAGTAAAAAAGGGAATTAGTATTAGCGCGACTGGGTAAAAAATAAGAAATCACTAAAAAAAAGTTTGATTGCTGATTATCTGAAAACTTAACTGAGTAATTTGGTGTAAAAAATGATTTAGAACACGACATGAGAGCATTTAACCAGAACACAAATTAACAAATATACACATACGGGGGGGGGGGGGGGGTACTCCCTTTTTTTCAGAGTGTCTTTCAGGCACGTAGCATCTAAGAAATAATTCACACTTTACCTGAAAAATCTTTGACAAGCAAAAAAAATTAATAATAAAAATTATGATAATTATGGATGGGGAGGGGCAACTTTTTCAAGGATTTGACTATAGTGCAACAAAAAGTGGAGGAGATCAGCCTTTGAGTGTGTATCTCATACTAAACAGTAAAACATTATGCTCGGAAAAAGGGGGCATCCCCCACCCACGTGTTCGACAGGGATTTTTTTTTATTTTAAGACTGGCTCCCCCCCCCCAACTCTAATCCAACATTATTGTACATTGTACTCAAATATTTTTCTGCTGAAAATGATAGTATGAATAGAATCTGTCCCTCCCCTGACTACGGATTTTTGTAAATGCCTGTTTTCCTTCTTCATTCCCCCCAATTTTTAAGTGCCTAAAGTTTTTCGTTTGCTTGTCAATCATTTTACTGTCCCCGCTCCCCCTCGCATACAAACATTTTGAGAAACGGTGCTACGTGCCTGTTTTATATGCATGTATAGAAAGTCTTTTCAGATTGGAGAGTTTCCGCAGGTAGTCTAAAATTGGGTATCTATTCAATTTCTTGTATTTTGAGAAAATCTTAAAAGATAGTGTAAGGATTACTTAAAACCTAAACCGCAAAGTTATAGATAAATATTTTTTGCATTTTCATACAAGTATACTCTCTCTCTTATATGTAAGCATCCATACATGTACATATGTAAGAGTAATAATGCATATAAAATCCGATGTAGTAAAAATCTTGGAAAAGATATAGTCTTTAAAAGGGCAGATTGAGGAATTTTTCTGGGGCAGGGTGGATCAAACCTGCTGAAAAAAATTGTTTCCTTTTTTTGACAAGCCAAAAAAAAAAGGGAAAAGAAAAGAAGAAAAAAAAACCTACATACCCAAACGAAAAGGGAACAAAACAATTGTGAAAACTATATTTCACGGGAATGGAAACATGTGGACCCTTCTCGTGTACTTTTCAGAGGAAACAAATTCAGTTTTTTTGTTTCTTTATACCTCCGAAGAGCACAGAGGGTTCCTACCAGAAATTTTTTAGACAAGAAAAAAAAATCAAAATCAAAAAAAAACTTGTGTGTGTGTGTGTGTGTGGGGGGGGGGGCACTGTCAGGGGCACATTGTTTTCCTTTCCTATAAACTTTGACTATTAATTATATAATATTTAAAGAAATAATACACATGCACGCAACCATATTTTAATCATTCAGTCACATCACAAAATTTCTTTAAATATCTAAAACGTGTAAATATGTGTAGTTGTTAAAAAAAAACTTATGTAATGTAATAATTAGTACTTTTGCATCGCCTCGTGATATCTTTGGCAATGCGCTCGAAGATTGTTGAATCACGCCACTTCACATTTGGGTACACGGTAGAACTATTTCAATTATCAATATTACTTTGACATATACTAATAGTGTAATACTTACTCAACTTCAATATATACAAAAATATGTACTGTAGATTATTTTATATACACATAATTATGTCTGTGCTTGTTGGTAATTGTATCAATCGTGCTTGTAATTCGTGACGCCTAAAAGGGCCCTGATTTGAAAATCTCTACAGAAACAAATTGTTCAGTGTGTGTTAATTTAAGATATATCAGTTTTATATCTAAAATAGTTGAGGCCAGTTCATTGAAAGTATTTAAATATATTTGATCAAGGAAAATCCGACCTTTTTCCGACTTTTGTTTAAAATATATTGAAAAATGTATTCTACATATCCCCCCCTTTCATTTTCTTTAAAAGATGTAAGATCCGTAACAAGAATGTATGTTTATGTAATAAATTTGTTGTAATAAAGCCACATTCATGAACATATTTACTACATGCACTGACAACAGTTAGTTCGATTTCTGAAACGTTTTATTTGCGTGACTATATTGTCTAATCAGGCAAAAAACACTGTCATTTCCACCTTCGATATTTTCCCTGACCAAAAATGCTGATCGGCAGGGACCACGTGTGTTCAAGTGCTAGTGACAATTTGTTTACCGTTGAGTTATAAATGGAGTTATTTCTTCTGTGATGCATATTTCAATAAAAGGAAAATAGGAAGTAATTCTTTCGACATGTGCACATCCTTGTAGCGAGCTCTGTATTTCAGGCAGATGAGTATAAAGCGTTCGACGCGTTTTCTCGGCATGCATGCATGCATGTATTACTTCAAGGCGTAAGTTGCATAGTATGTGCTTATACCGTGTAGCATGCATAAAGCTCAACAGTACAGTGGGGTTTTTTTTTGGAAAAAAATACATGTGGTCGCTTCTTTATTGTTCAGATATATATGTAATGTATATCAAACATGCATTTGCCGTTTTGATTTTTATGCATTGCATCAAAATTATTCAAAATTTATATATCCTTTCCAGTTTTCAGTAAAATTCCCAGTTTTGGTAGGATTGTTAGATTTATTGCATGTTCCAAAACTGCTTTATCGGAGATACGGGCCTACGTTTTCGGTCAGTTCATGACGTGTTCCAAAACTTTGCTATCGGAGATGTGTACATGCCGACAGCCAGGCTAGAAAATCACTCAAGTGTAAAAAAGGCATCAGGGTTTATATAGCCAGTAAAATAAGTGAGCGAATCTGAAAGAAATATGGCGGAAAAGGGAGTGCGGGAATGAAATAAGTCGTACAAGGATGAAAATATCACATTTTTAAGAGTTCATGTCAGCTTTAAGGTGGAGGGGGAGATACAACTTAAATAATTTTTACAGGCAAAAACAAGGTCATCGGATGTTTATTTGGAGGGACACAACCGTAAATTAGCTTTGGTTTCTATCATACAGTATATACTGGCAGACTTATTTATGGACATGGAAGTAGGTTTTTCAGTTTTAATAAAGGAAAAAATGAAAGAAACAAAAAGCTGCTGACCCGTGACATTATGTTGCAAAGTATAGACTAGCTAAATTATTCCGGGGGGGGGGGGGGGGGTCCTACAGGCCTGATGCTGGATTCAAATTTGAACTCGGTGCATAATGTCTTCAATGCTTAATATCTGAGGGGAATATTAAGTGTAATTTTATATATTAGAAGAAAGTTCATATCGATCAGCAAAAATTGTGTGTTTCAGGAGGTAAAGCAAGTCCAAATTTCTAAATCATTTTCGGCTGCTGACCCTTTTCTACAGAAATTGTTTATTAATCAATGATGTAATTATTTGTAAAAATGGCTTTTTTACTATTGATAAACTTTTCACAGGAAGAAAATAATTTCGAGCTAAAGATATGCTTTCAAATTGTGTAGTGACTGTCTCCCGATTTTCTTTGACTTCATTTCATAAACACATGATTATTAAAAAGCAACGATAATAAGCACATTCAACATTCCATAATATTATAAAAAAATACTTAGAAGAAGTGACGTCCTTTAAAGCTTATTAATTTAACTTAGATATACACTTTCCCCTCAATCAAACCCTTCTTCTTTTAAATTCACAATAAAATAAAATAGTTGATACATTTTATACTAGGTTTTATTTTCTGCAAAAATACAAGGTATGTGTAACCACTAAAATGATAATTAAAATAAAATTAATTAATGCTTACTCTTCTGATTTCCAAGATATTGTTCGTTAACCAAATCATTGACAGAGGTCATACATGAATCAATGAACATAATCTTTATACATGAATATGAATAGTTTATTGCGTTCTTTAGTAAATATGTGCCTTTCTATTTATCATTAAAATCATAATATACACAATCATTTTAATTATAAATAACATCTGATACGATATCATGTTTATAATTATGTAGGATGGCAATGAATTCCAACATATCCTTGTAATATTTGATATTTTAACTAAGATTTTCATTTTTATATATTTTATTCGTAGTTGCCCTTTATCATCTCAAATATGTAAGATTTGTTTACAGAATTTTACAATGTTAATAGCTTCCATTCCATTATCAGAAAGCTTTTATCAAAATTGTTAAATTATTAAAAAGTTAATTGTCTATTAAAATACTTTTACTCCATCATGCAGATATTAGTATATACATATCAATTGATTACAACACACTAAGAATACCTTGTTTTGTAAATAATTGTAAGTTACATACGTAAATAGATTTTGATATCTTAGATTCAACGACTCGTGTTCATGTATGTTTGAAAAAGTACGCTTTATACTGTTTGAAACTGGAATAGCTTAATGAATTTGGAGAAACCTTATACAAATATACAGAATCAAAGATTAAGATTCGACATCTCTGTCCATTTATCGAGTTTTTCCGCATCTACTACAGTAAAAAAAAATTGTTAAGGTTGTAACGTATGATTTGAAAGAAATGGCTTATGTATTCGACGACTGAAGTTTAGCGTGATCACGTGGCTCGAGAAAATGGAGAAGGTATTGTGTGTATTTTCTTATATATCTGATTCACTTTGACTTGGTTTTTTGGGTTTGAATTTTTATTCAGCAACTCATTCTTATAAACGGCATGTTTACACTTTAAGCTACAATTTAGTATATATATATATATATATATATACAGAGAGAGAGAGAGAGAGAGAGAGAGAGAGAGAGAGAGAGAGAGAGAATTTACGCATTGCTATAAACATACTGTAAGATGAATACAAGTATGCTTTTAGAATTGTATCTAAAATTTTGAAATGAATGGGAAATTAAGTCTTTTATGTATGTTTTCGAAACAATATACAAACATATAATACTAAGTAAATTATCATAACAGCTTTCATATCTATTTTTCATTTGTTTCTGTTTCATTAAAGATGATAATGATAAGCTAAAAAATGTTGTCTTTACATTTTCTCATCTAGATATTGACGAAATTACTGAAAGAAATCTTCATTTACTTAAGTGTCTGTGGTATGTATAATTGTTCTGTCTTTAAAGATTAAACATATTTGTTTACCTGCTTCATTCAAGAAGTATTTTATATATATATATATATATATATATATATATATATATATATATATATATATATATATATATATATATATATATATATATATATATATATATATATATATTGTAAGTATTATACTCGCTTCATTCAAGCGGTTTTATACATCAGAATGTAAAAGTCTGTTGCAATGGAGGTAAAGGTTTTTCTGAACTAACTCCGCCCAAATCATGTTAATTTGATGTAAAAGGCCTAATTTGCTCCCATTATTTGTGTTGTAACATATGAATTTCATTTCCCTCAAGGAATATATCAATGAATTTCTTATATCTATACGGCTAGAGGAAAATCATAGTATAATACGTTACCTTGAAGGAGTGCCTTTATTTCTACCTTTACAGCATTAGTATCACTGGCATCAGATACCTGTACGTCTACGTCCTGTCGTAATGGTGGCTACTGCGAGGACGGAAGATGTGTATGTCCGGACGGGTTTTACGGAATTAGCTGTGAAGGTTTAGTACTTTTAACTTCTATCACCTTTAAAAGTGAAGCATGGTTCTTTGGAACACTAAAACATTAGGTACTTTAAACTTCTATCACCTTTGAAAGTGATGCATGATTCTTTGGAACACTCAAAAATTAAATCATATTAATTGAATATTGCCTGTCAGTGAACGTGCATTGTATTACTTATCTATCCTATCATACTTTCATAAGATGGGTAACTATTCTTTTGTGTTTCTTTCTTTAATGGAGTAGTCATTCTGCTGTTTCTCTCTTGAAGTCCAAAAATTCATAAAGAAAGTGTAGCCCTCTCCGAGACTATTCCTGTCATATTACCTTTTCAAGTACTCATCTATTCGGTATATACTATGAAACCATGAGGGGAGAAAAATTATTTATTAATACTTTATGTATTAAATATTTTGTTTTGTAAAAACGTAGATCAGTGTGATGGTCCAGATTCTTGCAACAATCACGGTGCATGCCTAGGGCTTCCTAGGAAGTGTGAATGTGATATCGGATATCAGCTTACAGGTTACTACGGGAAACATTGTGAAGGTGATATGTCAATTTCTTTTATGCCCCCGTAATCGAAGATTCGAGGGCATATAATTTTTGCCCTGTCCGTCTGTCTGTCTGTTTGTCTGTTTGTCCGCAAAAACTTTAATATTCCCAATAACTTTTGATTGGTTGGAGCTATGGCTTTCATATTTCACTTGTGTATTCCTTGTAACAAGACCTGTCTTTGGCTGTCATCATATTTGACCTGTTTTGCAAAATTTTACCTGACTCTAACCTTGACCATAACTTTTGAACAGTTGGTGCAAGGGCTTTCATACTTCACATTTGTAATCCTTGTGAGAAGACCTTCCTTTGGATGCCAACAACTTTGACCCTTTAGCCTTGATCTTGGAGTTTGACCTACTTTTGAAAAACTTTAACCTTGGCCATAACTTTTGAAGAGTTGGTGCCAGGGCTTTCATACTTCACATGTGTATTTCTAGTTACAGGACCTTCCTTTGAATTCCAATAATTATAGTCCATTGACCTTGACATCGGAGTTTGTTCTACTTTTTAGAAAATGTTAACCTTGGCCATTACTTTTGTACAATTGGTGCTAGGGCTTTCTTACTTTTCATATGTAATGCTTTTGACAAGCCCTTCCTTTGGATAAGAACAACTTTGTCCCTTTGACCTTGACCTTGGAGTTTGACCTACGTTTGAAAAATTTTAACCTTGGCCATAATTTTTGAACAGTTGGTGCTAGGGCCTTCATTCTTCACATATGTAATCCTTGTGACAAGACCTTACTTTGGATACCAATATTTTTTACCCTTTGACCTTGGCCTTATAGTTTTACCTACTTTTAAAAAAACTTTAACCTTGGCCATAACTTTTGAAATGCTGGTACTAGGGCTTTCATATTTTACATGTGTATTTCTTGTGCGAAGGTCTTCCCTTGGGCTACGTTAATTTTCACCATTTGACCTTGACCTTGGTGTTTGACTTACTTTTGAAAACCTTCAACCTTTTCCATATCTTTTCAATGGTTGCTGCTAGGGCTTTCATATTTCACAGGTATATTCCTCAAGACAAGACCTTACTTTGGGCACCAACATATTTGATTTGTATTTGAAAAAGTTTAACCTTTGCTATAAGTTGCCGTACAGGGGTATCTGTGATTCACAAACACATCTTTTTTTGATAATTTATTAAAAAAAACAAATGTCAACTGATCAGTTCTTTTTAATGCTGAACAGCAGCTGTTGTTGTGTTAAAAAATGCATAGCTGTATTCTATGCAGTTCTATAATTATTTAGATTCATGTCACCCCTCAGTGAATGGTTCCTGTGGATTTGCGGGCACCTGTTCTGGGACACCGCATAGGTGCATCTGTAAACCAGGGTTCCATGGACCCTGGTGTGTAGGTAAGAATAGATAACATTCATTCCATATATATATATATATATATATATATATATATATATATATATATATATATATATATATATATATATATATATATATAGATAGATATATATATATATATATATATATATATATACATGTATATATATATATATATATATATATATATATATATATATATATATATATATATATATATATATATATACGAATGTTTTCTATTTAATTTTTTGGGTTAAGCAACATCAAATAATGTAGTAATAATAATAAGAATTGCTATCTTACTCCAGGTGAGCCTTAACGATCTCTAATTAACTATCAGTATTATACTATAACTAATTAACCAGCGATGAAGAGATGGTGATGAGTGAATCACTATGTCAGATCCTCTGCTATCAATTCCCAAATTTATATCTTTTTTTAAACACTCGTCATAACTATTTGGTGACCTCTTCAATACCATAATGTCATATTTAGTCATATAATAATGATTATGATATAATTGGGTAAAATATGAGCTTCTTATTTTAAGGACCCGAATCTTTTCTCTTTGTGGACTCGATTTCTGTTCAATACTTTCACAAAATGGATAATGTTCCATTGAAACCAAGTTTCTGTCCGAATGCCAATATTGTTCTCTTTTTCAATAATAGATCATGACACACTTAATTTCAGAAGGCTATCAACAATCGTATCTTTTATAAGATTCCAAAGTCAATTTGTAGCCATGTAATATTCTCTCAGTAACCTTGAAAAATATGACTTTGGGTCAAGTTTCTAAGAAATCTTTGTCATAAGCGACATTTTGAGCTTCCAAGGTTTTTCACTGACAACGGGCTGGTGCCTTAATTTGTTTAACAATTAGCGACGAAACGGACAGGAAACTCACTCCCATCCATGGCTTTCTTTGTAAAATACAAATATATTTATACATTTAAGTATGTTGTTGATAGCATGCACACTAGACAGTCACTGTAAACATGGCGGAAAATGTAATGATGACGGAACATGTCATTGTAAGAAAGTGATACCAGAAATCAGAGGCCTGCACTGTGAAGGTACGAAATATAGTTTAGCCGATTACAGAAATATGCACAAATTTTTCCACAAATTATTCGTTAATTTAAAATAAATGAATAGTTTTATTTAAGACTTTAGACAAAGTACAGTTATATTTTGTATGAATAACTCGTTGACATTATTTTACCATTTATAACCCAGAGGTGTGTATAAAAGATTCTGATTGTATGAACGCTGGGAAATGTTTACCTAATAAAACATGTAAATGTACGAAATTTGAGGACGGATTCCGATGCATCTCCTCGGGTAATAACTCTTGTGTTTGGCATTTTATTTATATATCAATATGTAAAATCATATACACAAACATTTTGCACCGGACAAATCTGTTTCTGAATTCCCAACTTATAAACCTATCTATTTCGATATATCTATTTTATTACTAATTCAATTATTACTTAATTTTTTTTACAGCTGCTGATAAACCCATTTTTTCAACTTTTGCAATGACTCTGTCTCTCATCGCCATTAAAGATTTTGTATAAAATATAAAAAAGTAGTTTGACTTTTTATTTTACTTTCTGTTTCTCAAATTAAATCATAATGAGCAATTAAAATTATTCAAAGATATTTTTTAAACATCAAAATTTATGGAATAAAAATGTATCGAACTAAAAAGTTTTTGCAATTTTGTGTTTCGACAGATTTGGTGATAAACAATTGACATGAAGGTTCTCCTCGTAACATTCCAATCCAAGGAAAAAAATTTTAATACACCGAGTGTATGATATGGTGATCACATCATTATTCATATATACCATTCGATCATACATTAAAATGCCCTTTTGTCATTTAATGACTGGTCACTTGGCCACTTTGAATTTGTGTACAATGTATTGCAAAGATTTTCACTGACTGATATTGATCTTTGAACTCTTAACAATAATAGATCAAAAGATTTTTTTTCCCTTTTACCTACAGCAAATTTAGTATAAGATTTAAAGTGTGAAATAGACTTTATTTTGTGTCCGCGAAATTGTTTCATATAATTTGGATTCTAAATTAATAGGCTTCAGTTCTATTGACCAACCAGCCTGTCCTTCTCTATTTTGTAACATTTCTATTATGTTGGTCCGCCATTACAAGCTATTGAGAATTACTTTTATTATTGACTGCAATTTTTATGCACTTAGTTTTCATCAGCTTTGTGATTTAAGTATATGTCATATCTAACAAAAATGATACTAGTATGTTCCTGTGATAATTTTAATACAAAATCAAGTACCGAAATAAGCAATTCTATATATCCATTTTTTTATGTACACTTCTATGAAATATGGAGATAACGAACAGTATTCAAGCTCAAAGTTCATTGAAACAATTCAGGAGCAGAGTAAACACGGACCTCCAAAAACATTAGAGATGGAATCAGGTGCCATGGAGGAGTGAACATCCCCTGCCGACCGGTCACACCCGCCATGTGCTCCTTGTCATGATCGTTAAATAACACAAAAATCCGTCGACAATTTAGTGTGTAAATAATGGTCTAACAATTAAAATAAAAACAAGCAGTACTGTGTTTATCTTTTTGTATAGGTACTGTGTACGTTTAATGTGTGATTTAAATCTAAAAATCTTTTCATTTCTTCAAATCTTTCTTTAAATTTGAGAAAATTTTCTGACATATCTGTTCGCCTATAAAAATTTGGAACATTTTCAAAAACTTTAATCAGTCTTTGCAATTCAGAACATCCTTCGCCATATGTTCTAAATAGTTCCTCTCTGTTCCTTAAAGAAAAATGGGCTTCGAGTAAAATTCTGTATGAATGGTATAAACTTTGATTTGTAGATGTCTGTTGAATGAAATTGTCTTTTCGAAGAAGAGCCTTCTTCAATATTTTGACTACCTTTCCATTCTCTCCGAGAGCTAGGAGAACGTCTGCGTATAAACAATATAATTTCACCATAAAACTATCATCTTCGCATGTTTTCAATTTAAGGTCGATGGCCCTTCGTAAATGTTTACTTGCTTCAAAATATTCATGTGCTTTGAAATAACATTTCCCTTTTGTTTTTAATAACAAGACCTTGACGTCATCAAAAAGCCCGGGAAATCCTTGTAGACGAGTTAGCGCTTGATCCAACAGTGTAATGGCTTCACTATAGTCTCCTTTTGCTAAAATAGTCTCCGCAAGATCTCTTTCAGAGAGAGCTATGTCTTTCACTGGAGCTCCTGTTGATATCTTTATTTCTAGACCTTGTCGTTGATAGTCGAGTGCTGTATTAATGTCACCCTTTCTTAAGAACATACAGCCCATATTGTTTAGTGTAGACCCCATTATTGGGTGATTTTTAGTACCAATGGCTTTTAATCTTCTTTTGTAACATTCAACCTGAAATTGTTCACCCTTTTCTATATCGTCTGAAAAAAAAGATTCCAAAGGTAAAAATATATGCTCAGCAAAAAAGGTTAACTTCCTACATCCAATCATAATACTTAAAATTATTTTTTTTAACTTCTATTACCTGAAAAAATGTAGAACAAGGCCAAAGATTGTAGGGTCTGTAAAATTAATCTTTCAGAGTACATTCCTAGATCTTGTTCAACACAATAGGCCTCTCTTAGGTACCTAAACGAAAATCATATTTTTCCTACATAATGGAACCTTAGAGATAAAAATGTTAACAAGAATTTGATGTTTGAATTCTTTTTTTTAAAAAGATACTTTAAAGCAGCCTTGTATTTTCCTTGCATTCCGAGATTCCATCCATAGCTCTGAAGAAGAAAGGCCAGATGATAATCACGAGTTTTGGGATAACGTTTCCTTTTATCTAATGCTCGCTGATACATCTCAGCACCTTCAGTTAGGTCTCCCTGTAGAAATATGTTATAGGTGTTAGATTTTATACTTTGCCTTGGAACAATTTATATAAATAATTTAATGAAAAAAAATACTTGAACAAGAACTAATAATTAATTTATAATGCATTGATCACTGAATAAATTTCCAGATAATAAGGGATGTAAAAGAAATATTTTGTCAACTTCTTCCTAATAATAACTTTTTTTTTCAAAATTGCAATTACTAAATAAATCTTTAGGAAAAAGAGAAATGATATCAAAGTTTTAAAATTGATGAGATACATTTTAGGTATTAGTAAATTCACTATGTGCCAAGATTGTTTTCAATCTTCTTTAACACCGTGCTGATAATATTTTACCGTAATATTTGTTAGAACTCGTCCATATCCTGATAGTACTCTAGATTCATCTAGTTCTTGTCCAAACAACCTGGTTCTTTCCAGACAATGGCCAAAAAATTCAATCATTGCTTCTGTTGGTAAGTAAAATAATCTACATATGTAAGGTTATACGACAATTTTGAAATAGAAATCGAATACCATATTACACTCTTACGATATAATGTCATTGTTTTCAACAGGACCCTCCCTATGGTAAGCGTGGTGGCTAATTCTACAAACACGTGATAATAGTCCGATGTACAATGGATCACCTCTTTGAATAGCTTCCAGATATTACCATATTCTACACTAAACTGACTCATAGCCCAACAGTAATCTTCAGTGCTGGATCTTGATTCAATCTCTTGTAAAATCTTTGAAAAAGTGTCACAAAATCTCTTTCGTACCCCTAAAATTTAAGAAGTGGAAATGTACTTAATTTTAGAAATTCTTGTAATATTATCGTATATATTTCAGTTTGAAAGCTTAAGAAATATCACGTGCTTAAGATAATGACTGGTATATTTACTTGGTAAATGCTTTATTTTAATGAATTCTTTCACACAATCTCTCAATATCCCATGGATGTCGTATCTATTAGCACGTTCACTCTTAAAAATCAGATGATGCTGAGTACAGCTACGTAGAGTATTATTAATGTTGACATTGCTATCACCTATATGAAATGGAAAAGATGTACAGGTACACCTATATCGATATTTTCATTCATAAAAAGATCTTCAGAGATACAAATTGGAATTATGAAAAGATATGTCTCAGACACCGTGTGATTGACAACGTTATGTTTAAAAAAAGAACAAAATGATGGTTTACCATGTTTAAAAGATTTAAGAGTGGACACATGTAAGCTAAATTTGTCTACCTGGAATATAAAGTTTTGATTTCAGAAAAAAAATCAGTCCCTTCAAATAACAGAAAATGTTCGTACCCAAAATGCTGGAAGCCTCATACTCGTTAAACGTCCCTGGAATATAATTAAGTGTTGATAGTGCTTCTTGTAATGGTTCAGATATCTTATTTAGAAATTCTCGGTAGGTGGATTCTGCAATAAAAGAACAAGTAGCATTTTAACTATTTACTTTCATTCAGTAAGACCGTCACGTAGCTCAGTCAGTAGAGCACTCGCCCCATGATCGAAAGGTCGTGGGTTAAACTCGGGGACTGAAAAAATAGGTAGCAACTATTCCTTCGCCAAGCTCGAAGTTGAGAGTCTTTTGGATTAGACCTTAAAACCGAGGCCCCATGTCACTGCAGTCGTTGGCACGATAAAGATTCCTCACTGCTCAATGGACCCGAATGTAGAAGTAGAGGTTTATACGTGAGGCCCTTCACCGGTATATTGTGACATCTTTATATGAGTGAAAAATTCTCGAATAGAACGTAAAATAGCATAAATCAACATTCATTCAAACTTATTTATCAACATCTATTCCAACTGTAAAAAATAAAATACCAAAATCAAATAATTATGTGTTTGTCTAATTTTTATATGTCATGATATTTTATTTGCTGGTATTTTGTAGTATTTGTCTTCAGTTCCGTGGGTAATGCTTTTTTTCACTTTTAAAACAAACGCATTTAAAGATTGTGCGATATGAAATACCGAAATCCATTCTTTGTATTGTGTCAACGACTGTAAAAATGTTACCTATCTGATCATCCTTAGGAAAATACTCTTGACTTAATACTTTAAGTCTTGAGTGAGTAAGAAGAATGGCCAAATCTTCTGGTGTAAGTAATGCACTTTGTAATTCTAATCCTACTATCTGAAGAGCAAGTGGAATCCCTTCACACAATTCGATAATTTTTGGTATAAAATAATTATCCTCTGTAGAAGGACAAATAGTTCTGAGAAGTGCATGAGCATCAGTGTATGGTAAGGGTTTTAAAGGTAGCTCCGTTAACTGTTCATTCATCTCGGCAGGAGAGACTGTTGATGTTATCAAGATCGTCACGCCTGGTAATTTGGAAATAGAAGTCAAAGTGGAAATGGATCTTGAATCAGCACATATTTCTTCTGCATTATCTAATACTAACAGAATTTCGATTTCCTTTCTTCTACAAATTGTTCTTCGGGTACATGCTAAATGGACATTACTAGTATTTAATGAATCGCTTTTCCAATTGCTATTATCAATTGATGGTTTATTTATTTCACGGTTCTTGGTTCTTTTGATATCTTCCATTTCTGATTCTATCATTTGAACCAGTTGTAAAGGATGTTCCTCTCTCCGCCGAACATCGATAAAAGTATGATCTATATTTTCACAAAATTGTTTTACAAAAGATGATTTTCCTATTCCTTTCAATCCATGAATCACAATCAAATCAGAAAAACAGCACAATTCTCTTAATTCTCCTAACTCCCTCTGTCTACCCACAAAGATCGCCATTCTTCTGTATCAACTTTAAGTCAAGTCATATGCTGTCGTTATGTAATCGAGTGTAACAACTCAAGCAGACACTCTTAATCGCAAGATTTTGTATAAAAGTATTGAAAACACTATATACTTCCTAGTTAGGTCATCTCATTTCCGTGAACGATACATATTTTATTACTTAAAAATACTTGACCCTGAACCATCGGTTGAGAATAAAGAGAAGTTATTTCCTTGTTGAAGCATTTCCTTTTTTTTATTTTTTTTTTGGTATGAATCTGCTCTTCCTGTGAATAAAGAAAAATAGATTATTACAACCTATAGGTACCAAACCTTTGCAATACAAGGTTTAATATATTTATTTATGACTATATAACCTATTATATTCGAAATGTAAACCCATGTTTGAGGCTATCTTACTATTTGTTTTTTTTTTAATATCTATGATCAAAGGAGTTCGCAATTTTATCAATAAGGTTGGTGGAAGTCGCTCGATTGATCGGGCCATGAGCTGTGCGTTAGCATATGCTTATACGATGAAATTGCGAACTCCTGTGCTATGATGGCTACAGTAAGACGATACCACTGTTTTCTGTAACAGCCTGAACAATATGGGATAAGCAAATACAAAATGATACATGCGTGACCAGAAGTAGTTATAGATTAAACTTCAAAAATAGATTTATATATATATATATATATATTAAATTTCATTACAACGTGTATCGGTAACGATCCTCTAATAAAACTTATATCCAAATAACTGTATCTCATTTCCATTCTCAATGACCGTGTAGTGTAGAGCAGCGCGGCGAGAATTCCATCGGCATCGAAAGCAAGTTTTTTGACTTGCCTAGATAGCCGAGCGGTCTAGCGCGCTGTTCCTTTACTGCTAGGAGACAGATTCCGTAGGTCGAGAGTTCAACCCCGGGCTGGGGCGGAAGTGGGTATCCTTATAAAAGTGAATTTCTTTGTGCTTTCTATATATATATATATATATATATATATATATATATATATATATATTGTAAACATTTATCCTTAATTCTCATTATATCGCAGGTTCTACGAGACGGCCAAAGGAGACATGGAGAAGAACTGTCCTCAAAGACCTGAAGTGCAGAGGTCTGACCATGGAGACAGCACCACGAGCAGCTGCAGACCGAGCCAGATGGAAATCTCTTGTAGCCGCCTCAAGCACCTGATGGCGCAGAGAGGACTGAGTGGAGTTGAGTTGCTTTTCCTGTGAAAGCAATTGACTTTCAATAATTACAAATGTTCAGTTTTAATGAGTACATCATAAATTAAACTTAACAATCGAGGACACAACTACTCGCTTGTAAAATGAACATTTCTTCAGAGAATTCACATTGTAAAAAGTCGTAATTATCATCAATTAATTTTTATATCTGATGAGAGAATGTTCCGAAAGTGAAGAAAACAATAACTTTTAATGCTTAGCATGGAAATGGAGGAAGAACACGTTTATGAGACTTTGGGGGGGGGGTCTCACTTTTCCTGATATTACCCTGTCCACGATTTGTTTTGTTGATGAAATTGCTCACTTTTTCGTTATCATCAACGTTTTCATTTCAAATTCTTAAATTTAAGGGAAATATGTGCATGTTCATCTGCGTACAATAGATTGACACAGAGGTTCGTGTGGTTTAACAAATTGATTGCTTGTGTGTTGTTTTCACGTCCATTTCTAGAATTTTTCACTCACAATACACCGGTGAAGGACTTCAAATTTAGACATTTACTTGGCACTTAGGGCCATTCAGCAGTGAGGGATCTTCATCTGCCAACGCTTACCGTGACACGGGGCCTCTGTTTTTTTTTCCAGGTCTCATCCGAAAGACCTGCAACTTTCAGAGTGCCGAGCACTTGGCGAAGGAATAGTTGCTACCTTTTTATATCTTCCTAGGTCTGTCGCGGCTAGGGCTTGAACCTACAACCTTCTGATCAAGGAGCGAGCATTAAGAGAAGAGTTTTGGGATCCAGCTCTGTCAAAGAAATAGGGCCTTTATCATTAACGTACGATATGTTGTCTTGCTCTACAATGCAAAGCCATTTTTGTAATATTTTGATATATATTTTCCAAAGAAAAGGAACATTTATACCTTAAATTATACTCTGTACAAACACATTTAATAAATTTACGCTGAATTTTTGAAAATAAAGTTCAACGTCTTGTCTCCCATCTTTAGAAAAGAATGAATGAAACAGCAAATAGCTTTCCTACAAGTCCTAATAAGTTCAATTAATGCAAATAATCTTTGCGCTGATAATTTCCTCAACATCTCAAAAATATTATGTTTTGCCTTAATGTTTTGCGATCGATGTTTTGAATCAACAAAGACTAGATGATATGTATCATAAATGCAACAAGATTTTAAAGTATTCATTCTTTCCAGAAAACTTAAACTCCAGAGAGTTAATACGATTTATAAAACAATCTTTCAGAAAACCTCATTAAAATGACCTTTATTTCATAAATGCACTTCAAATTCTCAATTATTTTCATGAAATAAAACGAAATTAATTTGCAGCTTGGATTTTGACCTTTTTGTATTCAATGAACCCCACATTTACAAAATAATATTGGAAGCTGGAGTTCAAACTACACTTATTTGAAAATTCTTAATACGTTACATATTGTATTGTTGTTGTACAACTGATAGAGTCATTCATATTTGCATAAGTATTTAAATGAGAAATGTCCACATTTTGTTTTTGTTTTTGTTTGTTTGTTTTTGTGTGTGTGTGGGTGTGTGTGTGTGTGTGTGTTTAAATTACAGCAAATCTATAGTAAACATTAATTTCAAGTTAAAACTAATTTTGTTATATTGTTAATAACTGTTCATGCATTTCTTTCAAATATAATTATAAACTTTTTATATATCGCACGCCATGCACGCATTCAATTTAAAGAAATACATTCTATTTCAAGAAAGGTTATGTAAACAGCAAGTTATTACCCTTTTTGTTTATTTCCTATATTCTATTTATAAGTGAAGTTATTCTGATTTGTTATATTCCAAAACAAATGCCTGACAAAAAAGTCCAGTTTGCATGGTTAAATCTTTAAGAAATTTGTCAGTGCAACTGCATGGTTTGAATTTGTTGATAAAATATCTTAATCTTTTGTATGCATATTGATTTTTAAGATAACAAACGACAGACACGAAATAATGTGCCTCCTTTATCAACTCGAATCAAGTTAGTTTTAATCAGAAAAGGCATTCAAAGACGAAGAAAGATAAACGGCTTTTAAATGACATTCTGTATGGAAATTATGGCAAACACATATTTGTAAGTATATATTTTTTTCTGTAAAATCATAGTATAATATTTTGTGTTCGTTCTTTGTTTTGATGCTTGGCATCATTTAAATTACATTCTGTAATGCATACTCATTTATATACTGAGAAAAATGTTTGGTAAATTAGTGTATCGATCTATTCTAGTTTTAATTACGATGCATCTCTCTCTCTCTCTCTCTCTCTCTCTCTCTCACACACACACACACACACACACACACACACACACACACACACACACACCCTAACACACAGCACACACACACACACACAATCAGATAATTATAAATCACAAACTGCATTGAATATCAACTTTTTTATATTTTTAGATAAGAAATAACATGAAGGCGTAAGTATTTGGCTGCGTTAATAAGATAAAGAAAACTTACATTTTCATTAATAATACCACGAGAAATATAAAATAAAAATGCATATTTTTAATTTTGAGACAATCAGACCATTCCGCATTTCCATCATTCCTCTTTATGATCAAATTTGCTTTTTTGTCACTGACTTTCCTAGGTTCTTCAAGGAAACTGAGATATTGAATACCTTAAATAAAAGATACTTAGACGATAGCAATTACAATGGAGAGAATTTCCTGGCGTGGAAAGAAGAATTAATGAAATTTCTTCAATCTAGGGTACTCAACAATAGTTCTATAGAAGAGGATTTTGACTATCTTCGGAGGAATAGACTATTAAATACGGGATTTTTGATAGATGTTTTAAAACATGTTGACCTAAAAGCTGTCGGATACGTTCAACAGTATCGTTGGCATAGGAGAATTCAACGTAAGGGCATATTATTTGTCAATAATTTTCAGGAGTCTTTTCTAATTAGATATCATTGGTCAATGTACTCTTTTCTTTATTTTGCAGGTGAAATTGAAATTCGAAAACAAAAGCAAAATTGAAGAGAAAGTAACACACATTTTGTGAATTGATTCAAACACCATCACGTGATATGTGTGATAGTTGAAACAATGTACTCATCTACGGATGACTTATGTTGTGCTCTCGAAGGAGACATATTAAGTTGTAACATACTTTTAGTAAATTAATACAAATATTGAAATCATCACGTGGTTTGTGGAACATTTAGACAGGGTACTCGCATACAAATGATGGTGATAGGAATAAACATGTAAATTAATTTTAATATAATCTGTAAATGATACCGTGAAATTTAATTTACTATACTTTCTTGTTACAACATATGCTAAATAGAAGAAATGACGCCGAGGACTAGATAAGCTAAGACCCTCTTTGGCCCCTGATTTGTGGTGTCTCGAGGAGCAATGCTATAGTTCATCAGTACTAACCTGTTGTCATCCCTCCTACAAAATGAGTATTGATTCTAAGTTATGGGTAACAGCAAGGTCACAGGAAGGTCACAAAATATGTCAATTTCCGAATTTTCTCATTTTTATGCAAATTTCATCAATTTTAGAGCACATTTTGTTTCTAAAAACACAGAGCACAAGCTTGTCTATCTACCATATGCACTAGTACCAAATGCTTCTTGTGTATAAAAATCTCAGATAGGCAAGCTTGTGCTCTATGTTAACCACAGTGAAAAATTATCTCAAATTTGACAGAATTCCATCAGAATTGAGAAAATTCGGAAAATATCCAACTTGGCACCCTCTTGTGACCTCCTTGTACTCTTTCAATCAAAATTATTGCTGGTTTTAAAACAAGCAACATTTAAACTTCTTAACAATCACAATTTTAAGTGTGTTTTGATTTTTACATCAAATAAGGGGGCCAAATTTGGCTCTAACCATCCCTTGTCCTTTATTTAAAAAAAAAAACAAAAAAAAAACATGTTCAATCGATTTGAAATAAATTTAATTTGCATAGTGCATACACCAAATTCTCCATGGCCATGATTTTATCTTCTCTTTTCATAGTTGGAGACATAACTCCTCTTAAATTGCACCGCCTTACCAAACATAGTTAAAAATTTACTACTTGAAAGACATTTTCTATCACTGATTCTTTGAAATGGGAATAGAATACACAAAACAACTCGCGTCCATTCCATTCACAAGACATGGCATTTTTTGATTTTTTTAAAATTTATTTATTTAATTTTTCATTCATTTTTAAAAATCAAATATCAGAGTTTCAACCGCTGCCTTACAAAGCAAAATAACCATCGTCTTAATAATCAAAAATTAGTGCACTTATGAAATAATGAAAAAAATTGCATATTTTTATTATTTTTTATCATTCATTATTATTATTTATCATATGATGTGTTTATCATATGATTTCTTTTTTAACGCATACTGTCTCAAACTTGATTAATAAAGTCATGTCACACAGAAATACTAGATTTGGATAACAAAAATAATCAATGATCCATTTGTACAGAATACAGTGAAAATATGCCTGTGGGAGTATTTATACGCTACTTAGCTCTGAAAAAAGAACACTTTTATCCAAGTGCAATATACAAGCAATTGACTAAAGTCGTTAGCAAAAGTCTAGTGTCATAAGGCATTTAAGACATAACGCCAAGTTACCTTATCCAATAATTTAATTCTTTTGAGCACCCTGAATTTTCATCTGCTTTAAATTTGTTATATCAAACAAATTTGTGTTTACTTTGTCTTGATGCAATATATAAAATTCAGAGCACATAGTAACTTTACTATATATAAACAATAAAGAACTACATCGTCAATCAGACATAATTCTTCGGTTATTTTCGTTTTTAATTTTGCCATCATGCTTTTGTATGTGGCCCTAAATTTCCTTAAATGTTGCTCCATTTCTTCACGTCTAGGAAAGTCTCTCAGATCTTCATACACATTGATCAAGCGTTGCAACTCTCTCACGCCAGCTTCGAATGTTCTCATAACATCCACTTTACTCCTTGACTCAAAATACGCATCCATCAACAACTCGTAGCCTCGTATGATCCAAACTATTGTGGGATTGTTTCTCAACAAATCCTCTTTTAATTGAAGTCCCCAGTTTATTTCTTTTATAGCCTCCTGCAGTTTATTTAAGGCAATGGCAACTTCTGCGTAAAAACAAATTGTTTTTAGGATAGATATATCATTCACAGAACTTTCTTTCCGTAGACGTATTGCTTTTTTGAAAGCAAGATATGCCTCTTTGTGATTTTGTGTTCTCATGTATACTTTGCCCTTTGCACTCCAGATCAGAGACATTTTATCGTTGTAAAGAGACGGTATATTTTTGAACCGCTTCAAGCTATTATCCAGCATTTCCAATGCTTCTCGGGGTTGCTTACAATCTAGCAATGTTTGGGCAACGTTCACTTCAGAAATAACGATTGCTTTCACAGAGGCCTTAGTCTCCGTTTTGATAAGAAGTCCTTTTCTGTAATATTCCAGGGCCTTTTGATTTTCTCCCTTTCTTTGATACATAATTCCCATATTGTTCATAACAGATCCAATGATAGGATGCATTTCTGTACCAAGACTATGAAGTCTACGCTTTAGGACTTCTAACTGTAACGGTTCACCTTTCCAAACTTTTTCTAGTGAAAGAAATAAACCATTTTCAGTTATTTTTTGTTGTTAACATATCTCAAGTACTTTGACTTATGAAAAGTTTATGACGACATTATCATCAGGAAAGTGATCAAAAGAATAGGGGGAAACGGTTTTATCCAATGCTATATACAAATGGGAAACATTCGGGTATTGGTTTGTAAAATTCCCTCTTAAAAGATAAAGAATTATTTTTCTAATTGGACTTGGACTCGCTCTTTTTGAAGTCAAGGGAATTAGAACCAGACATTTGAGGGAGAGAGAGAGAGAGAAGGGGGTATAGCCTCTTACATTTATACCAGTTCGATAGCCATGTTACCTGATTGGTTATAGCATATTGCCAATGACTGCATGGTTTCAAGGATCAATGGTTCAAAGCGAAGCCCCAACTCTTGCTCTATTTCAAATGCCATTTCAAGGTGCCTAAAAATGACAGTCAGTTATGTGACACATTTTTTAAGAATAAAATCTATTGCTGTTGAATTAGGGAATCTCAAACGCGGTAAGACTATAGAAAAACTTCATGACATTACAAGATGTCATAGTTGAATTTCCAAATCACCATGATGGGAAGACTCATTTATTCGCCATTTAACAGAAACTTATGGTAACAATATTCAAGTCAAAATATCATAACAATAGTTGGATGGAATTTATACTCAGAAGTTACATACCCTGTAGCATCTTTATGTTTCCCTTCTGACATAAGATTCCATCCATAGCTTTGACATAGAATGGCAAGAAATTGATCACGAATTTCGGGATGACGACTTCGAATTTCAATAGCTCGACGGAATATTTTACCTGCATGTAGATAATCTCCCTGTATGAAAAAGTAAATTAAAAATCAATGGAAGTACAAAAATTAAATTGCTATTGTAATTCGATTATTTAAAAAAAAACACTGTTTTGCAAAACATATCTTAAATCTTTTTCTTTTGATTTTCCGAGGTTTTGTTTCCATTGTTTGAGAAATCCTGAAATTTTCACTTTGCTTGTCATTCATAGACTTGAAGTTTCTTCCTTAAATTCGCCTTAACCTGCACTTTTTAGAAATGTCATCATTTTTTCCTTAGATTTTCACATTTTCAAATTGAAACTTTTCATGAACAAGTTAAACAAGGAAAATTATTTTTCAAAATCTTTTCAAAAAGTTTAATGATTTTTTTTTTTGGCTAAGAATTGGAATTTAATTTCTGCGTGTGTAACATATGATTACTCCTTACTAAATTAAATCACCTTAATGTTGTTCAGGACTTTACCGTATCCTGTCAGTACTTTAGAAGTATCGATATCATTTTTGAACTCCTGTGTTTTCTTCAAGCATTCCTCATAAAACTTTATTCCAATATCTGAAAATGAATGAAGGTGACTGAATGTTTACTCATTGGACTGCTGTAGACGACAATGTAAAATATTTTGATTTTAATATAGTGTTTTTGTGCATTTCGTAAATCAAATTTTTCCCACCGTATGTCGTCATTGTTGTGAACATCATGTTTCCGTTAGGAATGCTAGTTGCTGCTAAGTCCACAAATACATAGTAAGTATCCTCTGTGCAGTAAATGACTTCAGTAAACAATTTGTTAAAGTTTTGTTGTTCCAAATTCAGTCTGCATAGAGCATCAGCATAGTCCTTTGTGTATGTTTTTTCTTGTATCTTCTTCAAAATGTTTGCAAAGGTCTTCGAAAATCGGGCACGAACACCTAAATAGAGAATTATATATAGCGCATATTGCATAATACCGTTATAAAGTATGAATTTCAATTTTTTTTAAGAATGATGGCTTGTACTTTAAATATGGTTTGGATATATTATAACATTTCATCAATCTCTGTAGTTTGGTTTACCAGGTATGTCCTTTATCATAATGTACTCATTGATACATTCCCGCAACAAATCGTGAATGTTGAACCTCTTTAAATGTAGATCCTGTGATACCAAATTGCGATAACAGAGAATCGATAGTGCTCGCTTTGATTCTTCTTCTGGACCACCTAAACCAAAGTTAAAATTTATCTTCTTTCAGGCTTTGATACATATTCTCTGAAACAACCTCAAGAATATATGTTTCAAAAATCTATGAATAGATTTAACTCTTCTGAATATTCTTCGTCCAGTGATACTGGTAGTTAAAATAATGATGGAACAAAAACAGGAAAGGTAACAAATAGTGATCAATCTCAAAAAATCTACGAAGTAAACAAATCTGTGAACAGGGCATAAAACTCGGACCCCTGGAAACACCAGAGCTGGGATCAGGTGCCTAGGAGAAGTAAGCATCCTTTTCGACAGGTCACACCCGCCGTTAGCCCTATATATTGATCAGTAATCAAATTTAGTGTAAAAATATAGGCATTACGATTGGTATAAACTTGTCAACCAATATACAATCCAATGATAGATTGCTAACAAAGTCATCTCGTTTGTCATAAAGTTTAGTTGTCCGTTGGACCTTATCGTCTATAGTCAATAAAATATCCAAGTATGAAAAAGATTCAGTAGATTCAGTGGTGTCTTTTACTTAGTTATTTAGTATACTAGGATATATCGATTCCATCTATGAATGGAAGTATTTATTGTTGATTGATAACACGTCGTCAATATATCTGAATGTCGAGCTGAAGGCCACAATAAATGCTTTCTTCCTCTCATGTAGACTTTTTAAAAATAAATTCTGCTTCAAAGAACTATAAGAAAAGTCAGCTAATAAAGGAGTTCAATTAGTGCCCATCGGAAATCTAACAGTCTGTTGAAAGACCTGGTCTCCAAAGACTATATAATTGTTGTCAATGAGAAACTCTAGCATCCTTTAGATATCAATTTCAGAGTACTTGTGTGTAGAATCAGATTGATTATTTAAGTTATTTTGTTGATGACCAATCACAATATATGAAAATATTAGCTCTATTTTTATCGATGAAACAGTTTTCTATGATATTAAATAGCATAGTTTTTAATTTCAGAGTATTCAGGGAATGGTTGTATAAATTGAGAAAAGTCGTACGTTTTGATGTGACTGGCTTTTGAAAATTTTGGTGATTTTAAATGTTCTAACGAGTTTTTAAGAATCCTCATCTGATTTACACCACATTTAAAATATGCTGTAGCGTATGTTTCTCCTAACAGCAGTTATTTTTTTGTGAGGAATTAAGATAGGGGCCTGGTAGAGTACTTGCTAGATCCGGCAATGTATCTTTGTAAGGATTTTTGCAGGTTAGGAATCCAGTATAGGTAGCGTACATCGATCTCACTTTCGTTGACTGGAATGTTAAAAGTATTAAAGACTGAAATGTGATTCTAAGGAATCTGAGAAAGAGAACTGTGAGTATAGGTTGGATTTCCAAATGTAAAAATAAATAATTTTTATTCAATTTCCTTTTAACTACCTTATGCGATTCTTTTATATTTCTTTATATTCTTTATATTTCTTTTAATAATATACTGTATTTTTATTTACTATTTCTTTAATAGTCTTTAATATCTCTAAAACACTTTATCCTTTTTAACAGATTGTTTTGCACTCTCCCCCTCTTCCATATTGAGTCTAACGTCGGGAATAATCGTCGACAGAATTCATAATAAAAATGAGGTTCTGTCGCCAATTGAAAATTTGGGGCTTCCTATATTTAGGACTTTAAGATGATTGCTTTTAGATCGTCATTTTCAACTATATTACCATCACCAGTAATGACGTGTCCAACAAGACTGTAGTCAAAAGAATAAGAGCAAGAACACTTCAGAAGATTTTGTTTCTGATTTTCAATATGTAGGCACTGCAAAATTTGTTTATAATTGAAAAGTTTGGAAGCAACAGTTTGGGAATATCTTTAGAAAATGCAAGGTGCAGAATTCAACTTAAAGTATGGTGGAATGCAGAACTGGGTTTTTTTAAAGATGGAGTGTTATAAATTTTCACAGGATCTATTCCTTTGTTGTCATATCGTAAAAATATTGACAGCCATCATTATTTTTTTCAAACCTATGTCCAACATTCTCTTATTGAGTAAACACTTTGTTTTCCCAGTATAACATGAAACTGATAAAGTCACTTCCTTTACAATTTCTTAAGCAAAATTAAGAATGATTAATTTTTCCTTTAATTGCAAAACCTATGACGGAAAACTAGATTTTGCAACGTACTGGACATAAATTCCTTTAATATTAGCTTTCCTTTTTTGTAACTTTTCCATACTACTTCAGTCCATTTTGCTTTTGGGTGTAGCTTTGAACTCTAGATTATACAAATGACACTAAGAAAAATTGAGGAAATAAAGCTTTCTAAAAAATAAATGAATAAGCTGTATACTTAGCCCTTCTCACATACTATCTGCTTTTTATGGGATTTAGAGCTTATTTTTTCTGTTAAAGAAGGGACTTTTCTTGTTTAAAAGAGGAAACTGTGTGTAAGCACTCACAAATTTGTCTTACTTATAGAATTTTATACAATGCCAAAAATTTGAAACATGTGTGAGACTAAAATGTAGATACATACACTTAAGAAATCTTCAATGCAATATGTCAGAGTGAATAGTTTGACAGTACGGGAGGGACTGTGGCTATTTTTTTTTTGTCGATTCCTTGTAGATCTCTGTTGTACAATGTATTCCAAGGAGCTTTATTAGTATGCCTTGGAGCTGGTGTAAATGATGAATGGAGTAGAGGTACAATAATTTTTGAAAAAGGTTCTACGTTACCAACGACTTCAACAGCTTCATTTTCGTCAAACGATCCAGGAATGTAATTAATCATAGCCAGATTGTCCTCTAGCTCTTTGGATACTTTAGACAGACTTTCAAGGCTCCTCTTTAGTACTGGTCCTATACTCCAACATAACAATTCGTACCTTAATTTTTAAATATTTACAGTATATAAAAGTCATATTTAAAAATTAAATTAAAACCACAATTTTAAAGCTATTCAACCGAATATAGGAAAAGAATTTTCAGTTCAATTACCCGCCATTCAAAATAGTAACTTTTACTGGAATTAAATATTTACTCACCAATTTGCTCTTCTACTGTATAACTATCTAAACTTAAGAATTTCAGTCTCAGTTTAGCATCACTGAGCAAACAAATGATATCATCAACTCCAATAGCATTCTTTTCATCTGCTAACTCTCCTCCGGCTACTAAGATTCCTAACGGAATTCCTCCGCAAAGTTGAACAATTTTTTCAATCCTTTCTTCGTCTTTTATGGAAGGGCAGATGCTTCTCAGTAATTCCTTCCCCTCAAGTAAACTAAGAGGACCTACAAACAACTCATCAAATGATAAAACTTCTGGGAAAAGTGTCGTCATGTTAACTGACGATGTCAGCAAAATCTTTGTGTTCTGTAAATGTGACAGTGAAATCAACAAATCCAGTGCAATTGCACTTTGACTCAAAACATCGTCAGCGTCATCAAAAACTACCAATAAATCGTTTTCTTTGTCTTCCAGGGCGATATTTTCTAGTAGATGTATAAGTTTATCCTCCTCTGTTTCTTCTGCCAAACTGTTGTCGGAAGAAATTTGTCGCATTATTGCTTGTGTCATTTCATCCGTGTTTTTGATATTTCGAAGATCTACCCAAATCACTTTCCATGTAATTCTTTTACAAAACTCTCTCACTAAGGCAGTCTTTCCAACTCCTCTTATTCCATGTACGTCTACTACAATGCTTTTTTGGAACCTTTCCTTCAGGTCCTCCAACTGCCGCTGTCTTCCCTTAAACAGATCCATGATGTTTACTTTTGGTATTAAAACCGGGTTTTCCTGAATCTATTTTAAGAACAAGGAATAATATGTTCGATAAGTAAAGGACATTATAAAGATTAAATGTCGGGCTATTACAGAGTTGTTGTACTTAAGAATTGTGCTTTCTGTAAATTTGATATTTATTATAAATTAAACATATGCATGAAATTAAAATATCCTTTATACCAAGCTCTGAATAGGTAATTTTTCAAAAGCATATATGTTCCAGCGTAGCAAATGGGAAAAAATCGTGCATGAGATTTGATCTGTTAAGAAACCATAGATACCACGATATGCATGATGTATCTTCAAACTTGAGAAATCAAACGAATTTTGAATGTAGACTTGAATTGATAACTGTATTTTATATTTTCAATTAAAAAAAAAAAACTCTAGGCACATAATCAAACATGCTCCACATTTTTAATCATTTTTTTTTTCTTTTTTGCATACTCAACACTTTCAAACACATAAATATGGAATTTGAAACTTTTTGATCCAGCTCCACTCCTCCCTACACCTACCTTAGGTCTGAAAGCTGATTGCTTCGGTCCTTTGTTCGTACACCTCCTAAAAGTCTAAAGTTTATGCCTTTGCTCCTTTCTACACGTATATTAGGACTATAGCCTGGTGGCTCCGCCCCTTTCTACTCTTCCTATAGGTCTAAAGGCTGATTGCCCCTCTCTTTTCCACCACTACTCTATGAATATAAGATGAATACACAGTGTTCAAAAAACTATGGACAGGGATATCTAGTTAAATACATACTTTATCAAAAATTAACAAACATATTGATGAAATATCAATGCAAGATAAAAATCAATTGTTAATCTTATCAGAAACAATTGTCAAAATTAACTATAATAGACTAAATATTCAATGCTGTATTATCAAATGAAGGTTAGAATATCAGTAACATGAAAAAGGTGAAGATAACGAACAATGGTCGATCTGAAATATTTTTAAACTATACAAATGTTCAATAGCGCATTAAAATCAGAACCCCCCCCCCCCGGAAATTTCAGAGGTGGGATGCCTAGGAGGAGTAAGTATCCCCTGCCCCGTTCACCTGTCACACCCGTCGAGAGCCCTACGTATTGATCAGGTAGACCGAATAATCTGTAGTCAAATTGAGTATAAAACAATACGCAAGTTTCGAGATTATCTCCCTTGGTGCGCTCTTTCGTTACAGAGGGGAGTTTTGTTTTCGTGTAAACAGGCAGGGGGGACAGATATTTATATATATTGGGTACATTACATCATCGATGTGCCATGATAATTGATTCTCGTGTTGCGCTCTTCAACTCGAAAATTGCCGAATTAAAAGTAAAGGCGTCAATTTTCTCTACGAACGAAAATCGGGAAAAAAAGAAAATTAAAATCGGAACAAAAGAAAATATCAGTGGATAAGAACTTATCAAACGAGGGAAGAGATATGGATCTCTAATAAATACACACGCATGTGATTGATCAGTGAACGTCGGCATTCTGAATGACTATTTCCCTCATAATAACTTCAAAGAGCCCAATAACTTTTTAGAAAAGGTTTATAAAATCAAAAAAATATTTTTCTTACAGAGACTATGATGGTTATTTCGTTTTCACGTATCCTAATTGAAAGTAAATTTTGTAAATATATAAAGTAGAGCTTTATAAAACGATCAAAATGATCATTGCTTAGCATTATCATCTTTCTATAACATTAAATGAATTTTGAAAGCCATAGCCATCGTTCATATATTTATGCATGTTTGTATACATTAACAACCTGTCCCACTTCCGTGCTGATATGGATACTTTTTGCAAGTTCATCGTAGGAGAGTTACAATCTCGAATCTCGCGTATTGCCTCAAGAGATTTGAAACATATCAGTCAAAATACAACCCAATGCTAGGTTGTATTTGCATTGAAGGTCATTTCAATGATCATTGAATTTTTCAAATGCTGACTTTAAACGACGTTGTTGAAATCCCTGTAACATAAACTCATTTGTCAGTAGCCTGTCATGGTTTATTAATTGATCGTAATTCAAGCATAGGGCGGGAGACATAAATGCCACATACAGGTGATAGTTGACGATGAAAAAGCTGAAGTCCTCGTTTATCACAAGATTTTGTTGCTAATTGGCCCTAATCCTCTACAGTCAGTTAAATATCCAAATATGAAACAGATTGACGTACGCTAGGGTGTCTTTTATTTCGATTTTGAGTTTGTGTACCTATTGTTAATTGATAAAATGTCGTCGAAATAATAAAATGTCAAGTCGAAAGCAACATCAAGAGTTTTCGTCTTCTCGTGTAGAAGTTTTTGAATAATTGTGCTTCATATGAACAAAAAAAGGTCAGCTGATAATGGAGGTAAAATAGGTGCCCATTGAAATTATAAAGATTATTGGAAGACCTACTCTCCAAAGTGTACATAGATGTTGTTAATGATAAACTCCAGCATCATTTTACGAGATTAGGAAATTATTGAGATATTTACTATTACTCCATAAAGGACAGAGATAAATTCATGAAAATTCGTCAACATTTTATTAAGAACTAATAAAACAAATGTGCATAATTTCTAATTCAGAAGATTATTAATCAAGTTCCAGTGAAATTATACACATGCATATGTCTATTTTTCTGGAGCAGCACTGCTACGTCATTTTAACGTCACGTTAGCCGGAGAATATGAAACGATCAGGAATGCCTCTTTTCTTAAACGATTCTTTAAAAAAAATAAAATAAAATAAAAATGTGTGCTGTTGCTACCCTTGTGTAAATATTATTTTTAACAAAGTAATTTTGTATATGATAATTCTAAAGATATGAAAATTCTGAGTTCTATTTCACTAAAGAAGCAATTGTCTATGCTTTCAAAAAGCCTAGTACATGTATATATTTGATTTATCGTGGGGAATAATTGTATTAAGTGTATAAAAGTCGTACATTCTAATGTGACTGACTCTTGAAAAAAAAAATGTCATTTTAAATTTTCTTAAAGTTCTTTTGAGTTTTTGAGATCCACATTTGATTGACCAAATCTAGAATATGATATTACAGTCAGTCTTAAGTTTCTCCTTCAAAACAGTTAATATGTTTGTAAGGAGAATAGATAGCGGCATAGTAGAGCATTTGATTGACCCTGCAATGTTTCTTTGTTTTATGGATTTTTATGAAGTTTAGGAGCCCAGTATTGGTAGGGTAAATCGAACTCACTTTGGTTGCCTGGAATATTAAAAGCAAGAAGACTGAAAATGATTTTGAAGAATTTCATTCTTAGAAAGTGAAGTGTGTGTATAAGTTGGATTTCCAGATGTAAAATTAAAACCAAGTTCTTCTAAAATACAGTTATAATAATGAACCTTACAAAGACGATTTTAGTATAAACCTCGTCAGCTGGAACCGAAACACATTGTTAGTGTAGTCTCTGTAAGTCTTTGATCACTTCCAGCTTAGAGAAAACGGAAGGATAGATGCATTTGGTCTTTTTACTTTCTAACACACGATTCTTTAAATATATTTTAATACCATTTAAACCATTCTGACAAAATTTGTCCTTCATATTTCACTCACAGTCAGGCATAATTCTCTATAGAATTCATGATAGAAATGTCTCCAATTGAAAAATCGGGGCTCTAGATCTGTATTTAGGATTTTGGTTTTAAATAATTGCCTTCAGGTCGTCATTTTCAACTATATTTTCATCACCTGTAACCAGCGGGCCTATAGTTGAAAGATAATCACAAACAGAAGTGTGTAATCTGCATTTAAAGAATCAAAGTATAAACGTCTTTTATCTTCTTCAAATAGTCTATTCAAAAATCTCAAGGTGTCTGAGAAAATTTTAGTGCGGATATGATGAAGACGTATTTTTGATTGTACTGACGTAAGGTAAAAGTGAATCAAAGGCAACATCATGTGTATTTGGTTTATTGCATGATCGATGTCCATGACTACGCCTACCTCTTGGTGTATCGTTAAACAGTTTTATCACATACATAGTGGCACATCTTGGGTTTGAAATATTCCCAATATTATTAATATGTTTTTTACAACCATATGAAAACACAGTGACTGTTTTTCTGATCCAGTATTTCTCTACCTGAAAAACTATACTCATTCCATGCATATACTTACCGGTATATCATATCAGCAAACTAATCTAGTATCATACCATTTAGAACTAATTCAGTTGCTAAAAAAGATCTTGTCCTTCGTTGTATGTCAAGACATACATTCCAATTACTTTTAATTCAGATTGAAAGAGGAAATAAAATTATCTAATTAAAAAAATCACTTAATCAAAAATTCACATTCCATGATATATTTACAATACTCTGAAGTCCTCTGTCTATGATCTTCTCACAGTGGTCTTTGGACTTAGAAAGTCGTTTATAATCATTTACTGATCGAATGAAATAGACATGATTTAACATATTATTTTTTGGACTATGGACATTTGTACATAGGGTCATTATTCGTTGCTCTACCACATCGTCAAAAGCTTCCATAGTCTTGTTTTGCACTGCATAGACTTACTTTTAATTTCCTGGTAAGTTCTCATCTGATTGTCAATTTAATCTTGACATAACATACTATTATGGCATAATGATCATCATAATCTTAATATCTCCTATCAGAGCATTCAAATTCATATCATACCACCACATGCATATGATTTAAAAATAAGTAAATGATCGTAACACCTATCATTTATTTTATATTTAAATTAATCCATTTAAATACTCTCTATAAAAACATAGAATGATAATTACTATACTCCTGACAAAAAATGCGTGAACATTTTAGTACACGTAATCATAAGTCTCTATGAATATATATTTATCAGAATTATTGTTCTTTAATTTTCATGCTTATATATAGAAGCACCACACAAATAATTCTCAGTGAACAAAATGATACAACAATTAATCTATTATTAGCGAAGTCCTTAATTGGCATTTCACCACCTAATTGTGTTAACATTTCAGCATATCTGGCTTTGAACTTTCTAAGATGTTCTGAAACGTCCTCCCTTTTATTGAAGTTCTTTAAATTCTCGCATACTTTAATCAACCGATAAAATTCGGCTATTCCATCTTCGTAGGTTTTCTCCAAGTCCTTTCTTTTCTTTAAAGCAAATTGCGCTTCCATCAACTTCTCGTATGTTAGAATAATAGTAGGATTTGTTGGAGTATTTTTAATGGTAAATTCACGTAAGCAAAGACCCTTCTTTATTTCCTTTTCAGCTATTTCATACTCATCCAACTCCAGGAGACTTTTTGCATACAAACATATTAATCCCAGAATGGAATGATCAATGGCAGAACTGTGAGATCGATATTCTATTGCTTTCTTGAAAGACGCCGCCGCCTCCTCAAAATTTCTTAACTTGATAAATGCCTTACCCATTGCTTCCCAGAGCAAGGATTTTGCATCGCTAAAAAGAGATGGAAAATCATTTAGGCGTTCAAAACTATTTTCAAGCAAGGCAATGGCTTCCTCGGTCTGTCCACTTTCAAGCAAACTAAGGGCTACATTTGTTTCAGATATTATAATAGCCTTTAGTGGTGCATTCGTTTGTTCTTTGATTTGGAGACCTTTCCGATAATATTCCGCAGCTTTAACAAAATCTTTCTTTCTTTCATACATAACACCCATATTGTTCATGATAGACCCAATGATAGGATGGTTTTCTGTTCCAATAACATGACGTCTACGTTTTAAAACTTCTAGCTGAAAAGGTTCACCTTTTTCAATGTTACCTGCATTTGTAAAATAAATAAGTGCATTACAAAAACTTACAAACACGACAAAAGTGTACGTGAATTATAGATATATTCAAGCTGGCAACTTCATAATATTCTTCCTGGTAAATTCTGAAAGGTAAACATTAACGTTCTTCGAAGACAAGGTTCCAAAAGAAGTATATAACAAATTATATACTCTTCTATAAACCTTCAACGGACCGACTTATGGAAACCTAATTGTTGCTTTGATATGTTTATGAAGCCTGTATTGAAACAAAGACTGATGCTTTTATTTAGTGTTCACCTAAATGTATTCAAACGTTTTAATATTTACCAGATATATTTAGAAATATCGCAAGGGATTGCATAGTTTGTAGAATCAGATTTTCGTAATGCATCTTAAGCTCCAGTTCCACTTGCAAAGCCTCTTCTAAGATTCTTTAAAAAATAAAATATTTCTTGATTTAGAAATGTACAGTGATGACTAAATCTTAGAAAAAGTTAAATTTAACGTGTTTAGTATTTATATTCAGCTATCTAGGACTAATTTTACTGATCTATGTTTTCTAAATCATTATATAACATCGGTTGAAGACCTTCACGAATAAGTTGATCATCAATATCACCATTATGTAAACTGCATTAAAGATTGCACCAGAAACAAAACATTAAAAGGAGTATTTTGAATAGAAAATAAATGGTCATTGAATCATTAGAAATTGACAAATGGAAGATGGCACTGTTAAAATGTTCTGATAGACATAAAATGGCGGATATCATTTACCGTATGGCATCCACAAACTTCCCCTGAGAACCTAGATTCCATCCATAGCTTTGACATAGAAGAGCCAAGAAATAATCTCTTTTCTTGGGATGTCTTCTTCGAATTTCCATTGCTATTTGAAATTTCTCTTCAGCTTGTAAATAATCCCCCTAAAAGAGATTAAATTTTCGTTTAAATTTAACATTTCACAAATTCTCTGGTTGATACTTAACTATGACATTGTCTGCAAAAACAATCTTTCGTTATGTCGAAAGTTGACTGATGTCTTTTATACAAACAGCGATTGTTTTCACACATATTTCTCTAGGATTTTTCCGTTTACTCGATCATGAAAAGGTACACACGACGTGTGCGACGGGTTGACAGTAGATGCTTACTCCTTCATGGCACCTGATCCCATCTCTTTTTTTTTTCAGGGGGCCATGTTGGCTTTCACACAATTTGTATTGATTAAATGGACTTTTGAGCATGTCTGTTTGTTATCTTTACATTTTATTCTAATAGAGTTATCAAAATGATACGGTATAAGGTATTAAAATATTATATTGTGAAATCACTAATTTTTGTGGTGTTAATTTTTGTTGTTTTCGAGGTATAAAGAGACCCACAAATTTATTAATTCATTTATTTTGTTATCATAATGATATGCTAGTAGAAATTAAACATCAACTATATATATTATTTACATTCATTAATTATATTGAATACCGGAGCGGAATAACTTCGTTTAAAGCAACATAAATATTCCCATACATGATCAATATATAACCCAACCCTAACTCAAGAACGCCTGTCTCATGGGCCATAGATTTCACAACTTTGAAGAGGAATCCTTGCCCATCATAACTATGCACTTCATTTGTATACTTAATACCCTGGAGCAGAGAAGATGATTTTCAAATAAATAACCATTTTCACTACATGTATATGATCGATGGAACCCAATCCTAACATCAGAACCACTGACCCGTAGGCCATAAATTTCACAAATTTAGAAGAGGCACTCTTGCTCATTAAAACTATGCACTTAGTTTGTTTGCAAAATACCCAGGTGTATAGAAGATTTCAGAGAAAACTGTTTTCAAAGAATTAATGCATTAAATGATCAATAGAGCCCCGACCTAACACAGTACCCCTAACTCAGAGGTCACGACTTTCTGAATTTTGATAGACACTTTTGCGAATTAGAACCACGCATTTTGCTTGTCTGCTAAATATACAGGGGGACGAATAATTTTTGAAGAATTTATGCATTTTCACTATATAATTTATGGAGCCCCACCCAAACACCAGAACACTGAACCTGGGGCCATGAATTTCAAAGTTTTGGTAGAAGGCTTAATGCTTATTACAATTATGCCACTGCTTCACAGGTTTCACTGCTTAATGTCTGTAAGAGATTTTTAAAGATCGCACTAATTTAGATGGTTTTAGTCCCGTCTCTCAAGCCCTCCCATGGGAGGGGAAGAGGAAAGGGGGCAGGGGAGACCGTGAAATCCACAGCTATTGTTCCCTTTACCCATAGTTGATTTATGCCTAATTGGTTTAAACTGGTTCAGCGTTTCCAGAGAAGGAACTCTTAATATTCAAATGTTAACGCATGACGGACGATGGCGGACAAAATCATATACTTTAGGTTGCCTGAGTGACACAGGTGACGTAAAAATGTTTTTTGCACATTAAAAAAAAAACGAACAGCCACTCTTAAGCATGACCGTCAATTCAGAAGTGCTACTACTAACTTTCTTACTTGAAATCATAAAAGAATTGAAAAACCTTAATGTTTGTTAACACTCGTCCATATCCAGTGAGTACTTTTGCCTCATCCAAATCCTGTCTGAATTCTTGCGCTTTCTGCAAGCATTTCTCATAAAACTCTACGCCAACATCTAAAAAATTATTTGTCGTTGATTAGATAAAAAGTGTTGTTTTTTTGACATATTTTTCTTTCATATATTTAGCAATATATCAAATAAGTAAATTTTCGGATGACACATGAAACGACAATACCACTTACTATATGTTGCCATGGTTTTGAACATAATTGTTCCGCCACCTATTGTCGTTGCTGCTAAGTCTATAAACACGTGATACGTATCCTCTGTGCAGTAAATGACGTCAGTAAACAACTTCCCGAAGTTCCGATGCTCCACATTTAACCTGCATAGGGCGTCGGCGTAGTCTTTAGTATAAGTCTGCTTTTCAATTTCCTTCAGAATGTAAGAAAAAGTCCGGCAGAATCTCGACCGAACACCTGAAGAAAGCAAAGCTTTCTTTTTGTAGTACTATATATAACTAATAGTTTTTTAAAATTCTAGTATTTAAAAAATGAATTCGCCATTGTTATCATTTTCTAGTTCAACTTGAACTTGCAAACGCTACATTTCTTGAACACATTTTAGTTAGATATTTTACGAAGCACTTTTTTCTTTACAATAGGCACCTTTTATGTCTTTGATCTTTAAATATTCAGTGATGCAGTCCCTTAATATTCCATGAATATCAAATCTCTCTTTCGTTTGTTTTGAAATCAAATGACGCTGTAAAAATGTCTGTATTGTTTCTTGCGAATCTTCTTCACCAGGACCTTTATCAAAGAGAAAAATAATTTGTTTTAAGCTAATAACGCAATATGAACTAAATACAAAACATAACATAAGTATTACCTAAAGTATTTAGTGCTTCCTGTAAATCAAATGTGCCTGGAATGTAATTCACAATTGCTAAATTTTCTCCTAAGACTTTGGGAAGTCTTTCCAGGAATCCTTTATAAATCGATTCTACAAGAAAATAAGCGTTTTTAGAAATGTAAAAAAAAATGGTTCTTTAATGAAGAACAAAATACCATAATAATATTTGAATAGTAATTTTGATTCAAATTCTGAAAAATGCACAGGAAGAACTGTTTGCGTTTTGGAGTAATTCAAATTATGAAACATTGTTAAATGCACGGGTAGATGAGTTTTAAATCTTATATTTGAATACAAATATTGTGCAGAAGATAATGATGGACATACCAATTTTTTCATCTTGTGTATAGCATTCTGAACTCAATATTCTTAGCCTTTGATGACTAAGTAAATAAATAATATCGTCCGCGTCTAGAGTGCTATTATCATCCTGTACTTCTCCAACAGCCAGGAGCAGTGCAAGAGGAAGTCCCTCGCAGAGTTCTACGATCTTTGATATTTTATCTGTGTCCTTTAGAGACGGACAAATAGTTTTCAGAAGATCAAAGGAATCCTCATAAGAAAGTTCTTTCAGTGGTAATTCATCCAACTGAACCTTTTCAGATGAAACTCCAGTGGTTGATGTCACTAATATTTTTGTACTTTTTAATTGTGAAAGCGAAAGTAGAATTTCCACACTGAGATCATCAACGTCTTTGAAAACGTCCTCTGCATTGTCAAAAACAATTATGCTGTGTTTCATTCTAACAATATTTTCACATATGACAGAAAGCAGAGCTCTTATGTCATCCGTTATTACTTCCTCCTGTAAGAAGTGCCTCGCTAACGAATGAAGAACTTCCTCAGAGTTGTCTATATTCCGGAGATCGATCCAAAGATATGGTCGGTCAATGCGCTTACAATATTCCCTTGCTAAGGATGTTTTTCCGATGCCTTTTAATCCATGTATAACAATTATATCATGTCGTATAAGTTTCTCCGCTAATTTTTGCAGTTCTGATTTTCGACCAATAAATGTAGCCATTGTGTCGAATCTCAAGCGTACTGTGAGTTTCGATATGTTATCATTGATTAAGGAAGTTTAAATGGGTCGCATAGCTCATAAAGGATTAAATGTATAGGACGCAAATTTATACTTTACAAATATGATATGATAAAGAGTATCTTGTTCATCAACTTTTCTTGAAGAAAACTTTTAAATCTCTACTTATTCCTTGCTTTTATATAGGCAGTGAGAATAACAAGACACACCTTAATTAAACAGAAAGAATATAACACTGCATTTGACTCAAATAAGCTTTTTGATCGTGTTTCGCTACAAACGTCAAACGTTTTCATCATGTCATCAAATTTAAGTTTTAGTTTTGTTAAACGTTCAGACATTTCTTCACGTTTATTGAAATTTCTTAAATTTTCAAATACAAGAATCAGTCGATGTAGCTCATCCTTGGCGTGATTGAAGGTACGTACCAGTTCTTCTTTCAATCTGAGAGTGAACTTCACATCCATCAACAACATAATGCAATCAATAATGATAAGATTGGTAGGATCTTGTTCAATAATGAGGTTACGTAACCGTAATTCACGCTGTAAAACCCTCTCAGCTTTTTCATTTTTTCCAAGCGAGATAAGGCATTTTGCATAATCGTGGGCCAGGGCAAGTAAAGTAAGATCACACACTGATATTTTATATCTGAGTTCAAGCGCTTTTTTGTAAGATGTTGCTGCATTTTCGAAATGTCCCGATTTTGAATAAGCCTTACCAAGCGTCTCATAAAGCATAGATCTAACATCATAGTAGAGATCTGGAATATTTTCAAACCGCTCAAGGCTTTTGGTTAGCAATCCTATGGCCTTTTCATTTTCTCCCATTTCTATTAGATTCTCTGCAACATTCCTTTCAGAGAATATTATAGCTTTTAAAGCGGCATTTGTCTCCAGTTTTATTTCTAAACTCTTTTGAAAGAAATGCACTGCATTTGCATGGTCTCCTTTGTTTTTATACATGATTCCCATGTTGTTCATCACAGAACCGATTATCGGATGCTTGTCTGTTCCAATTACGTGGCGTCTTCGTCTTAACACTTCATGTTGCAAAGGTTCGCCTCTCCCTATACCGCCTGTAAAAAATGAAGATGGAAACGTATTCTTATATTTGTGTATTGTTATACCTGCAGTAAACTCATTATGATCGGCCAATGTTTTATCTAACCTGAGATATTGTAGAATATTGCGAGTGACTGCATTGTTTGAAGGATAAGATTTTCGTAGTACATTTTCAGTTCCTTCTCGATTTCGAATGCCATTTCTAAAATACTATTAAGTCAGAGAAAGTCAGTGAATGCATATCTCCAAGTCTAAAAATACATGTTTCATAATGATTGATTTCACTAGTACTAATAAATAAAATAATCCTACTAATAACCAGGTTGTGGAATTGATTCAGTAATGTCAAGAGTGTACAGTTATTACTGTGTTAGTATTTAATCAGTAAACAAGAAACTTCTGATTTGAGGTTATTTTACCTTAAAGATTCGGAAAATTTCCCTTGACACCCGAGGTTCCAACCAAAAGCCTGACATAACAAAGCAAGGTAAAAGTCTCTTCTTTCTGGATGCTGTTTTCTTAATTCAAAAGCAACACGAAACTTTTTCTCTCCTTCATCATAATTTCCCTAAAATTGATTTGACGTATTTAAACTGAAAAAATAAACATTTACTAAGTAGATTGCATGCAATATTTTAAATGATTTTATACGATTAATTTGATTATGATCATCAATTTGGGTTTTACCTTAATATTAGTGAGCACTCTTCCATATCCTGTTAATACTTTGGATTCATCTATTTCCTCTTTAAACTCTCTTGTTTTTTGCAAGCATTTCTCGAAATATTCTATTCCAAACTCTGTCAGAAAAGACAAAAATGTTCATTTATTTTACATTTAATTTAGCATTTTCTTTCTCCTGGTTATCATTGATTAAGATTTCAATAGAAATTCTCTGAAATCATTTCTTTTCAAACGTTTCTATATAAAGAAATTTGTACCGTATGTTGACATTGCAGTAAATAGCACGGCTCCGTCTGCGATAGTGGTGGCAGCTAAATCTACAAACACAGGGTACGTGTCCTCTGTGCAATGAATGACGTCAGTAAAAAGTTGCTGAAAATTCTGATGTTCCACATTCAACATACACATCGCACCTGCGTAATCTTCTGTTTGTGATTTGTTTTCTATTTCTTTTAATATATTTGCAAAAGTATGGCAAAACCTGGTTCGAACACCTATGAATTGGAGTACATGTAGTCAGCCAGAGGAGTTACACTTTAAATAACATTTACTATTGTAACTTTGTATCAGATGCAGTTTACCTTTTAAATCTTTAATTTTTAAATATTCTCTAATGCAATCTCGCAAGATTCCATGAATGTTGAATCTTCCCCCACGATCAGTTGACACGAGATGGCGTTGATGCAGCATTCGCAATGAAGCTTGACTTTCTTCATCAGAAAGACCTCACAAAGAATAAAATTTAATTTAATACTTATTTACCTCATTTACTCATCTATTGATCACAATAAAACACATGATAAATGTATACCTAAAATTTTTCTGGCCTCATCTTCGTTAAACGATCCAGGCATGTAATTAATGACAGCCAAATGCTCTTCTAATGCTTCGGAGAGCCGTTCCAAAAATCCCTTATACTTGGAATCTGAAAATGTATGTGAACATATCAATTTTTGTCTGAAAAATATGTAGATTATCTGCAAGCCTCATCCTTATCAGATTCATTTAAGCATGATGATATATTTCTTTAATGTTGTAAAAAAATGTCAAGTAACTACCAAGTGCTTGGGTACGAGGATTTGTCGCTCTCTTGCAGATTATCTTCCTCCTATTTTAACTATCGACTTATAACACAAGAAACGCATTACCTAAATAACTCTCTCTGCTAAGGTCATAAAATTAAACACATATTAAGCATATCTTTCCTATATGAGGCGTTGAAGTTCATAATTCTGAAATTCTAGTATGATATTTCAAATATTGATTTTATCGAGAAAACACATAATTCTGTAACTCACCTATTCTGTCGTCTTGTGCGTAATATTCCGAGCTTAGTATCCTCAATCTGCTCCGACTAAGTAGTTCAATAATATCTTCTGCATTCAACGGGTTATTGTCATCCGCAATTTCAGCTCCAGACAAAAGCATAGCCAGGGGGATGCCTTCACAAAGCTCTACAATTTTTCCAATTTTAGTTGTCTCTTTCAATGAAGGACATACATGTCCCAATAATTTCACTGAGTCAAAAAAGCACATCGGACGTAAGTGAAAATCATCGAAATTATCTTTCCTCATTGATAGACTAGTGATAGATGTTATCAAAATCTTGACATTCTTTATTCGGGCCAGGCTCTCTATTATGTGATTTGCAAATTCGAATTGATTTTCCTTATAAATATCTTCAGCATTATCGAAAATTATCAGAATCTCTTCTTTTCTATGAGCTATATTTTCTGTGAGGATTGTCAACATCTCGTCGAGGCTTTCGGTGGTAAAGCCGTCGTGTAAAATTTGTCGACCTAAAGCTTTTAGTAATCCCTCACAATTCACAACATATTTCAGGTCAATCCAAACAGATTTACAGTCCACCAGTTCACAAAATTGTCGAGCTAGTGATGATTTTCCTACAGCCTTGAGTCCGTGGATAACGACAACATCAGATTTAATGTATTTCCCCATTACTTCTCTGAGCTCGGCGTCTCTTCCTATAAAGGCAGCCATCTTACATGATGTAGTGTGTGTATATCTTATAAGCACATGTGGCGTTTCGATTGCTTCTACTTCGGTACGATTTATTCATAACTACAATGACGCGCTATGTAAACATGTAATATTTCAGTTACCTGTCCTCATCAGGTCATCAAACCGTATGAAAACACAAGGTGTTAATGATAAACAAAACTATGTTTGTACATATATTCGATGTCTTTTCATTGAAAAGTTATTAATCCTTCAACACTTTTCAGTATAATCTCAAACAAGACATTTAATTTATTCTATTATATGTAGCTGTTTAGATGAAATAGTTCGACAAGTCAATGAGTATTTTGCGCCATATATATAAAATATGCATACGTTGAGTTGTACCTGTAAGATAGAATACTCAGATTTAGAATAAAACTAAAGACATATTCTATTGGCTTTGTACGCAAATACCACAGACAACGTTTTATAAAGCAAAATTTAATACCAGACATTTTTTCAGCCTAGGCTGTCTGATACTTAAGCCACAGCTGAAGTATTCTCAAATGTGATATACTAAGTAGTCCTCCTTCATATCTCTAAGTTGTATAAATTATGTCATTTTTATAAAGTTAAAGTATGTCATTGAGGGAGTCAGCAAGATCCCAGTTCCCCAAGAGCAATCCTACGTCCAGAGGCGAAGCCTAGGGAAATTGCTGGAATCTTGCTGACTCCCACAGAAATATAACTTTGACTGTTTTATTATACCCAATACAAAGAGAAGACTAGATGTAAACCATGAAGATTATTTAAACGCAGTGCAGTTAAGATGCCCAATGGAAATATCAGAATTTTTTCAGATAAAAATATACATTTTTAGAAGAGGGAAGATTCTTTTTAGAACTTTACCAATATCGAACGAAGGTAAGATAGACGAAAACTAAATATTTAGGACGATTGAAATTTATATTTATATTGGTAGAGTGATCCGGCATTTATGTTATTTTAGCAAATACGAAATTCTGTCAAGACTTTAATTTTAATTTTATGTGAATATTTTATATCAGATATGTTAAAATCGCGCATTAAAAGATTGAGGGGCAATATGAGAACCATCTATCCTTCTGTATTCAATAATCCAGAAGGGAAAAAAGAATTAGATAGATTACATGATAATTAAGTACTGGTTCCTGCTGACAAAGCAGATAACAACATTGTCTTTGTTTGTAAGGCTTATTATATTTAATGTATTTTAGAGGAACTTGGATTTAATTCTACAAGTGGCAATCCAACTTATACTCATAGCTCCCTTTCTAAGGAAGAAATTCTTCAAAATCATATGTCAGTTTTGAATATTTTTAATATTCCAAACAACCAAAATGAATTTGAATTATCATATCTATATTGGATTCCGAAACTTCATAAAAATCCTTACAAACAAAGATACATAGCGGGTTCCAGTAAATGTTCAACCAAGCCTCTTTCTTCACTCCTCATTGAGATATTAACAGTAATGAAGGAGAAACTTCAAGAGTATTGTGCACCAATATATTCGAGAAGTGGTGTGAATCAGATGTGGATACTTAAACATTCCAAGGAACTTTTGGAAAATTTGAAATCGCAAGAATTTACCAAAATTAACAGCTTAAAAACTTATGACTTTTCAACTTTATACACAACCATTCCCCACGATAAATTAAAGTCCAGGCATTTTGATATCATTGACAGCTGCTTTTTCAATAAAAATGGAACTCATAAATTTACTTACCTTGTCATTGGTCATTTGCAAAATTATTTTGTTAAAAAACATTCTGATAGTGCACACAAGTATTCTGAAGTTGACATTAAAAAGATGCTTGAGTTTCTGATTTACAATATCTGTGTGGTTTTTGGAGACCAGGTCTTCCAACAATCTATTGGAATTCCCATGGGTACCACTTGCGCCCCGTTATTAGCAGACCTTTTTTTGTATTCATATGAAGCAGAATTTGTCCAAAATCTTATACGTGAAAAGAAGAAAACACTTGCTGCGGCCTTCAACTCGACATTTAGATATATCGACGACGTATTGTCAATTAACAATGGTTATTTCCATTCTTATGTCCATACGATATATCCCGGTGAGCGACGGGCACCTGGGTTTTTTTTCTCCAAAGAAATGATTCAAGATGGATCTTCACCCCAGAAAACGTTGTAAATTCTTAAAACGATTTTAACAATCAAGAAACAAAATTTACAATATTAAGGTTCTTCCACAAGAGGCATAAATAATTAATTCTGTTGATGTAAAATAATTTTAAAACAGTATCTTTTAGAAGCTAAAATATTATGCAATTTTAACAATTAAGAAACAAAATTTACAATATTAAAAGTTTCTTCTGGAAAAGGCATATATAATAATTCGGTCTCGTCTTTCATAACCAGTTATTTCCATGAAAACTAACCACATTATACACTGTGTTAGATGGATATAAAATAATGAAAATATTCATCACAGATTTAGAGATTTTACAATAAGAAAAAATAAGAAAATTCTATTCCCGTTAATTAAATTCTATTATTTTTCATCACTTGAATATCTTTTTCTTAATCAATTTTCATGAAACAAATTAGAAATTCGAAAATCATTTTGAGTTTTATGATTCCACAGCTGAATTGTAATCTTTAAGGTTAATAAAGTTATATTTAGACATAAATGTTATAGTTAATAATCACAATTTAACATTTAAATAAACAATTTAGAGACAATTGAACATCTAACCATTTAAGATCTGAATAATTTTATTTTATTTTTTTTAAAGGAATAATTACTGATAAACTAATGAAAAGCCGATGAAAAGGGCGTTAGATTACGACTGAAAGGTCACTGAAAGATAACAGAAAGGTCACTGAAAGATGACGGAAAGGTCACTGAAAGACGACGGAAAGGTCACTGAAAGATAGTTGAAATGTGTCTGCTGAATGGTGACTGAAAGGTACCTGAATTGTGGCTGAAAGGTAACTGAAAGGTCACTGAAATGTACCTGCCATTCAGTGACTGAATGGCCAATGAAAAGTCACTGAAAGCCGCCTTTCAGTTTTAACTGAAAGATCTAGTTTCTTCCTGTGTAACACATCTGTTTCATATTTGGATATTTTACTTGAAAAAGACGTTAATGGTAATCTAACAACCAAGCTTTATGATAAACGTGATGACTTTAACTTTTCAATCGTCAACTTTCCTTACTTATGCAGCAATATATCTTCATCACCTGCATACGGGGTTTATATCTCTCAGTTGATTCGATACGCAAGAGCATGCTCTACGTATGTACAATTTCTAAAACGAGGTAAATTATAGACAAACAAGTTGGTGAAACAAGAATATCAGCAGTCTCGTTTAAAGTCATCATTTCGTAAGTTCTATGGTCGAAAATGACCTTGTCAGCAAATACAATTTATCTTTGAGTCAAATGCTGACTGACGTTTTTCATACTAATTGTTAGGCCATTATTTACACACTGAATTGTCAACGGATTTTTCCGTTATTTCCCGATCATGACAAGGAGCACACGGTGTGACCGGTCGGCAGGGGATGCTCATTCCTCCATGGCACCTGATCCAACCTCTGATGTTTTGGAGGTCCGTGTTTGCTCTGCTCCTATTTTGTATCGTTTAATGGACTTCTGAGCTTGAATACTGTTCGTTATCCCCATATATTTCATTTACAATCAAGCAAACAGAAATAGGGGAAATCATTCAAATATTCCAATAGCAAATGCAAAACGTGAAAATATGAAGATAACTAACAGTGATCGATCTCTAAAAATCTATGAACAACACCAATCCGTTAAGAGGACATAAAACATGGACCCCAGGAAATTCCAGATGTGGGACCAGGGGCTCAATTAGGATATATGGATACGTAGTGCCGGTAAATATTTTCATACGCAAAATGGCTGAAGAAATAATGCACATTGCTGAAGAATATGATGAAATTTGGAGAAATACTATGTAGCGTAGGAACAAGTTGACAGGTCGATGGGTTGAGGGATTGTTTGCTTGACAGGTCTACATGTATTCAGGAAGACATGTCGATGGTTTGACAGGTCGACAGATTGACGAGTTGACTGGTCGACATGTCGACGGGTTTACAGGTCGATAAATTGACAGGTCGAAGGATTATTGTCTGCAGAGGATTCGAGCACTAACCCTAATCTCTCGGGTGGGTTTGAGGACTAATTTTAATCTCTCGATTGGGTTCGAGGACTAACCCTAATCTCTCGGCTAACCCTTATTTCTTGTGTGTATTCGCGCAAAAACAAAGCTTATCAATTCGAGAGAATTTAGGGTTTAATTTTAGAATAGTTTTATTCATTGTTCTAAATTAAACTTTTTAAATTTGTTTTTCGCATAATTAGGTTTATTATAACACTTTTTTTTTCATTTTATCATTCAGACAAGGAAAATGTATAAATGTATCGCCCACCCAGAACGAGGATTCGTTCATGATAGGCAGAACAGACACAATATATATTCTCAGGATCAGTTGTATTTTACATATACTGGATAATTATCTGACGAAACAGAGGTCCATGGGCCACAACGCTCACCTGAGTCACTTTGGCCCTGCTGTTCTTCATCAGATTTTCCCCCTTGTAATAATTATTGTGGCTCCAACCTACCCCCGGGAGTCAGAATTTGAATAATTTAGAATCTACACTACCTCAGAAAGCTTCCATATAAATTTCAGCTTTTCTGGCTCCGTGGTTCTTGAGAAGATTTTTAAATATTTTTCAATGTAAAAATTTGATTCCCTATTGTGGCCCCACCCTACCCCCAGGGGCAATAATTTGAACAATCTAGAATCTACACTACCCAAGGAAGCTTCCACATAAGTTTCAGCTTTTTTGGCCCAGCAGTTCTTGAGAAAAAGAATTTTAAAGATTTTCCTAAATATCTCAATGTAAAACTTTGATTCCCTTTTAATGACCCACCTTTTTTTATTTTTTTTTTTTTAATATCTCTCTTTGAAATTGGCCTTGGCCCTTCATTTTAACAATTTATACTCCTCTTCACCCAAGGATGCTTTGTACCACTTTGGTTTAAAATTGACCCAGTGGTTCTTGAGAAGAAGTTGAAAATGTGAAAAGTTTACAGAGAACGAACAGACGGACGGACGACGGACAATGGGTGATCAGAAAAGCTCACTTGAGCTTTCAGCTCAGGTCAGCTAATATTTGAATCCAGCTCTATATCAGGGAAAGAAAATGTTGAATACAGTAAACGAGACCTTTCGATCGACGTTATGAGGGAAAAGGGGATACCGACTGGTAGTCGACTTTTGTTTTGAGTTATAAAGGAAACCGAACAATGACAACTGTTGATTTGTCGACCTTTATTTTAAGGGAAAATAGTATTCCAATGGGTGACAACTGTCGTCCTGTCAACCTTTGTTGTGAAGCATAAGATTTAGCAATTGTATGTCGACCTGTCGACCGTTATTTGTAGGGATGAGTTCACCAGTTAGGTGTCAAATGTCGACCTTTGTGATGATAATACAGGTTAAGTGTCAAATTGTCAAACATTTAGGGAAAAAACTCTTCCTGTGGACTATTTTTAAAAGCATTTATTTGACGTAATGAGGCAAAACACTCTCTTATTGATTTATAAAGGGAACTATTTCTTTTCTAATTTTAAATTTGAAAGATGTCAATCGGTTTTACGGATCTACTTTTCAGTATACCCTAGGTACCCAGGAGAAATCATCCCCTGTTAATTGCTGGGAGCCCAGTGTATTGATCAGGTAGACAGAATCAAAATTCAGTATAAAAACAAAGGCCTAACAATTGGTATAAAACACATCAGCCAATATACGACCCAGTGATTAGTTTATATTTGCTAACGAGGTCATCATAACGACCGTAGAAACTAAGAAATGCTGACTTTAAACGAGGTTTTTGAAATCTCTGTAACATCAACTTATCTCTCAGTAGCCTGCCTCGGTTTAAAAATTGATTGTACTCAGCGCATACTCTTGAGTATCGCATAAGCTGGGAGATGTACACACCATATGCAGGTGATAGCGGTTACTATATAAATAAGGAAAGTTATGATGGATAAACGGGGATAAAGATTTATATATCAGTAGAAATTATTTTTGTGGGGAGATAAATGTCACCGATTATAAGTTAAGGATTTCGTTGATCCTCTTAAGATTCTGAATTTGTAGATACTTTCCTGTTGGTGAAAATTACTAGCTTCCTGTGACACAGTGTATACATCACTTCAGTGTTTATAGTTGTGGTTTATAAGCGGATAATAGAGCTCATTTTTAACTTGGGCTCTGGTCTTGTAAGACTATAAAACAATTCATTTTTATAAACATTTAATTTAAGATGTACAGTATTTTTGTATTGACATGTGAATTGAGTGAAACTCATCACGACTTCCTTTAAACGTTGAAATGTTGAAATATAAATGTTTTTATTATTAAAAAAAGTAACAGACAGTTTTTCATATTTTACTTGAGACAGTTACTTTTGAGACATTTGAAAAGAAATATTTCTCAAGTCCGTCACCTAGATATTCCTAAAGAGTGACATATAATGCTGATTATTGTGTACCTTTTGTTTCTATCTCTTTCAAATAATGCTCAAAGATTAACAAAATATCGCTTACAAAAAGTAGACTGCATCATGAGAATAGTCTTATTAAGACCATGGTCATCTGGGAACTTTCTTCTTTCAATGGTTTTCCGAGAATATCATATTTTGTTATTCAAGGTGTTTCAATAATAGATACATGTATTCATAAATTATTTACCAATATTTTCATAATTAATAAAAAATGTGCCTGTAGAAATCATTAGATTAATGGCAATGCTCTACAAACAATGTACAATTATATTTAAGCTTTCATCAGATGGTTTCTAATAACAAATCAAGTCACTCAAATTCTTATTTGTATGCTATTTTAAGATAAAAGTATTTCTTTTTCAATTGTACATTCTGTATTATATCTTACATATTGGTATAGATATTTAAAAAATTTTTACATGCTTTTGTGAACTAATCAAAGGCACATTTTGAAAATAAATATGAATAGATATATTGCAACTTAAAAAAAGAGCAAGCAAAATATATGATAAATTTTGCAATGTTGTCATTGTTTTTTTTATTATTATTATTCATAATTAATTTTTTTTTGTCTAGTATTAAGTTGTTCCCCCTTTTGCGCGAATAATAGCCTTAATATCACTAGGTTTGGAGTTTTTTTTTACAGAATGTCTGTGAAACTGAGTACTATTCCTATTGACGTGTCTCCTTATTCCACCGTAAATTTCACCGTAAGTGTTTTAGATTGAGTTATTTGGACTGCCTTGTGGCTGTATTTGTGTAGAAAATGCATTGCATTTGAAAAGCTCTGTGCTCCTCGGGAGGTATACTGAAAGATGTAAGTAGTTTGTTTACTTGTTAAGTATATCCAAGAAAAGGATGTCTATGTATTCTGTAGCTGCACGCCATTATCAAAAACACAAGAGAGTTTCTCAGATGAAGTGTATTTTCTAAACTTCCGATGCCGTGGAACACTGCTGATTCAAACCAATATAAACATTTGGGGTCAGAAAAGAAGACCGGATTTTACTGATAACATGCCAATAATTTATAAATTTAAAGAAATGTGGTAGCACTCTAGCGAGAACCTTGCTCGGTTCTAAAAAGTGTCTGTAAAAACCTCTTTACATGCCCCCAGTGAATTAAGGCTGTTACTCATTAAAAAGGGGACTTTTTCATACTAATTGTTAATTCATTATTTACACACTGATTTGTCGACAGATTTTTTCCGTTATTTACCGATCATGACAAGGAGCACACGGCGGGTGTGACCGGTCGGCAGGGGATGCTCACTTCTCCATATCACCTGATCCATCTCTAGTTTTGGAGGTCCGTGTTTGCTCTGCTCCCGATTTGTATTGTTTTAATGGACTTGGAGCTTAAAAACTGTTCGTTATCTCAATATTTCATCAATCGTTTTTTGTCGCTGACCCTTTTTAAACTTTTGTTTCTCATAACCTAATACCATGCGTCTTGAACAGCAGACACTTCGTATCACAAGTCAGAATTAAATATATACTGTAAAACTTGTTTTACCCCGTGTTTATCAATTTTTGCGAAAATATTCCAAAACATTGCAAACCTTAATTTCTGTAGTCCTATCTTTGCAAATGTCCAAGTGGTATAATGAAGTTTTTCTATATAATCTAAAGGTACACAATCGCTTTCAATTTTATTCGAATATAATACCTTGCAATTTAAAAATCCTCGCAAAGAAAGCTTAAATTGGATTATGACGAGAAACGCTATATGGCACCTCCCAAATGCTTCAGGCCACGTTACTGCATCTATTTTTCTTAGGTTATATGCCATTTGTCACTGGTATACAATTAAATGAGCATTTTCATCCAGGTTCAGGTTATCGTCTATCGTCAACTTCCCTTATTTATGTAGCAATATACCATTATCAACTGCATGTGGAGTTAATATCTCCCATTTGATTCGATACGCAAGACGAGAGTATATTACAAACAATTTCGAAAGGGAGGAAAGCTATTGACGAATAAGTTGATGAAACAAGAATATCGACAGTTTCGTTTAAAGTCAACATTTCGCAAAATTCTATGGTCGATACAATGACTCTATCAGGATGAAGTCCAATGTTGACTGACGTTTTTCATACGAATTGTTAGCCCTTATTTTCACACTGAATTTTCTACGGATTTTCCGTTTCCCAAATCATGACGATGAGCACACGGAAGGTGTGACCGGTCGACAGGGAATGCTTACTCCTCCATGGCACCTGGTTCCACCTCAAATGTTTTTTAAGAGGTCTGTGTTTGCTCTGCTCCAAATTGTACTATTTCAATGGACTTTTGGGCTTGATGTTTGTAATCTTCGTATTTCATATATCCTGATAAACATGTAAATATTAATTGAATGAAAATAAATCAGGAACAGTATACCAACTCGGGTTCTGAATTCACGTAATGTTGTCGGCTCATAATAGTTTTGAAAACGAGGTCATTGAATTGAGCAAATATTGATGTCATGAATAAATTTTCTATTAATTTCAATTTGATTAAGTATTAAAAGTTGTGATACTGTAAATTATATACCTTTAAAGACCGCGATTTCTACAAAAATATTAAGGTCAAACAACCAAAATCCAACCTAATCTGACTATAAGATTTCAAATATTTTGGTAAACCATACATATATATCAAGGACCATACACTTTGACAAAAACGTCATTGTCTACGAACAATAGTAATTAAATCATCATTTTCCTTCCTCATCCTTTTCTCTGACGTACAACTCCGATTCCTTTTTAAGTATTTTAAGTCTTCTCTTGTTTTTAAGATCTTGAAACAAGTTATTTAAGCGCGTGAATTCAACGAGACCTAATTTTTCTGATTCTTGGGCATCAGGGGCAAGACCATTTGCAATTTGAGCTTTCCTGATGATATTGTAACAACGAAGCACTACCAGTGTTGATGGATTATTTTTTATCGCCTCTTCCTTATTTCGTAAAGAAGATTCAATTACATTTATTGCCTCTTCGTATTTCGCAAGACTTGTCAGACTCTCGGCCAACTCACACTGCAAATTGAGTAAACCGAGATCACTTGGCTGACTGTCCTCAAGGCATTCAATGGCCTTTCGAAAGGAGTGTGAAGCAGAGGTATAATTCTCTTTCGCGGTATAAGCTTTGCCGAACGATTCATGAACAAGTGATTTAACATCTTTATAAATACCCTGGAGATTTTCTATCCGATTCAGACTACTATGTAAGAGGTCAAAGGCGTCTTCAACCCTTTCGGTGTCCGTCATTAAATTTGCTAAATTAATCTCGGACAACACTATACTTTTCACTGCAGCATTTGTTTGAATCTTTATTTCTAGTCCACGTCTAAAATGTATTTCTGCTTGTTCCAAATCAGCTTTCTTCAGATACATTTCTCCAACGTTGTTAATCATGGATCCCATTATTGGGTGTATGTCTGTCCCAATAGCAAGCCGCCTGCGCCGTAATGCTTCCTTTTGATACTTCTCACCAATTTCCATATGATCTATTTAAAGAATGAAATAAATTCCAAATTAATTTTGGATCTCAAGATTTTACCTATTTTTTCGTTTTATTTTTATTTTACATGTTGGAGTTTATATATTTGATACCTAGATCCAGATGGAATAAAGCGAGTGTTTGGAAGGTATTCAGGATAAGATTTTCTAAATTCATCCCTAATTCCAACTCTGTGCTTAAAGCTCTTTCGAGAAATCTGAGAGATAGAAATGAAAAAATAAAGAAAAAATTGTCCATACCAAGAAATAAAATAGTGGCATGATTTATTGTTCTCGATGACAGACACTAAGCTCGATTTATTTTTACATGCAAAAGTTAAGAGTTTTTATTATATAAAATAAAACTGTATTTCCTTTTTCAATCCCATTTGAATTTTTTTTTTAAAAAAACTTACGTTATGGCTTCCTGTGATTTTCCCTGACATCCTAGATTCCAGCCAAGTCCCTGATACAGCAAAGCCAGAGAAAAGTCGCTTTTTCCAACAGCACATTCCCTTATTCTCAGGGCACTTCTGTAATGCTTTTCACCAAGAATATAGTCTCCCTAAGTTACAGGAAAATATCTTAATTTATTCAAATAAAATCATTGACTTACTAATACAGATAAAATTAATTAGAATTATCATTTTTATGCATCATAATTGCAGCAATATGTTATATAACAAACTTAAGGGTGCACTGTGGCAACGCACTTTGAAGAAATTACTCACTTTGAAAAATATTTTCAAAGTGAGTTAATATTTACACAAAATCAACGCGCTTTGAAAAAAAAAGTGCGTTAAATTTGGGACAAATCAACACACTTTGAATTTTTTTTTCAAAGTGTGCATGAATATTTTTTACTATGCAGACATATACGCACTTTGATTGATTGATTGTATGTTGTTTTACGTCACGCTTGAGAATTTTTCACGCATATAGAGACGTCACCATATACCGGTGAAGGGCTTCAAATTTATACCTTTACTCGGCACTCGGGTCCATTGAGCAGTGAGGGTTCTATATCGTGCCAAGCCTACTGTGACACGGGGCCTCGGTTTTTAAGGTCTCGTCCGAAGGACCCGCAACTTTCACTTCAAAGTGCCGAGCGCTTGGCGAAGGAACAGTTGCTACCTTTTTTTTATCGACTTAGGTCAGTCGCGGCCGTGATTCGAACACACTCACTTTGAAAAAATATGTATAAAACAAAAGTTCTGGACCGAGATCTTAGTAATAGACAGCATTATTTTATTTCTTTCGAAAAATTGATGAATTGATCTACCCTCATCGAGAACGAGGGGAAGACAGGTAAAAGGTCCCTTAGCCCAGGCTTTTTATCTTTTCTACCCAAATACATGTATATTTATTTACATAACTGGTATAACACTGATATACTTTCTCTCAATAAATTTAAGTTGTTAAGTCTATGAAAAGTAGATGAAAAAAACTGAGATAAGTTTTCCCGAAAAAAAATTAACGCATCCTATAATATAAAAGAAGAGAGGCTCGGTGGCCACATCGCTGATCTAAGCAACAATAGCCGACTGTCTTTACTTTGGTCAAAGACGCTTTACAAAATCAAATACATGTACAATGCAAATAAAAAAAGTATAAAATGCATAAATATTTTTATACCTCTTAATGCTAATCAAATAACTGAAAAAAAGGTCATCATATTGTGTGGGTATAAACAATTTTTTTTCATACTTCTAAATACTAATACCAAATAAATATAAAAAGACCATCATATTGTGTGGGAAAAGTATTTTCAATGGAAAATCATAATTGCTCCCTTTTCCCTAAGAAAAATGCAATGCTTTAAGTCACTTCTACCGAACTTATTACAGACTCGGTAAATAAAAAAAAGAAACGAAGTTGTGGTATAAAACAATCATTCCTCCATTATTTCTAAAAGACCCATTCCCCTTTTATAACATTTATGAGAACCTTTGGGAATAAGTCAACCCCTAAAAATCTTTAAAACGTCTATATCTCATATCCTTAAGTGACGTCATAACCGAAAAGTTATCCAAACAGGTTCAAAGAATTATTTATCATACAATGTACCAAAAATTTTCAAAGATATTGACTTAGTTGTGCACATTTTTGTTTTCAAAGTCAATACTAACGCACTTTGAAAAGAAATATATTTTTATCAAATTTGGTCCCAAATTTAACGCATTTTGAAAAACTTTTCAAAGTGCGTTGTAACAGTGCATTTCCTAAAACTATCAATAGCTGGTTGATGATGTAATTTACTACTCAATTACTATACCTCTTATAATTAAGGCTTAAGTACCCTACACTAGCATTTTCACAAGAAACATTGGTAATCAGTAAATACAAAGTTGCCCGGAAAGCTTTCTATAAGAAAAGTAACTCTTCAAACCCATTGGATATTCAGGAAGTGTAGATCTTAAGGTACAACATCCATTCAAGTTAATTTCAGGTACGAATTATTGTTACTTGGTAATTGAATGGAATTATCCCACAAATGTTAATCTGTTCACTCATTCGGTAATGCATGACAGATAGAGCATTAGAAATGTGTTTCTAGATGGATCGTCCATGCACGTTTGGTCCAGATAGGATCGTTGGAATCGACGTGTTCCAAAAACTTTAATTTTATCGTTCAATCATTAAAACAAACTATTTTCAATTTGATGATGGTGAGGATTATAATATGGAAGGTATGGTCTGGACCCATTTTCAGCATATCAAACTATATTGTCTAAAAATGTGGTCAATATTATATATCTTTTGCCACGAGACATATTTTTTTGATTTCCTCCATTGAGAAGCGCTAACCATCAAATTAATAACTTAATAATACGTAATGAAACAAAATATGCAAAAAATGTGTCTTTCTTGATTTTTTCCCCGCTTATCTAAAGCTTGGAAATTTTTGGAGTAAAATGAAGGAATTAAGAGTACATTATACACCCATCTGTATCTGATTGATGGTGTATGATTTAGAAAACTGTAACAACCCTTGTGTTTCAGGGCTTGATAACCCTACACCTCACATTATGCAAGGTAAACAGAGGTAATCAAGAGAGATAGCAAAACTCACCTTGATGAATGTTACATGTTTCTATTAGTAAGGTAAAGTTCAAGCCAACTGTATATTCTAGAAGTGTACATCACTAGATGCAACCTTCATGCAAGTTTGGTTCAAGTACAGTTTATGGTTATTTTGGGAATGGCACTGCTAATAACATTTCAATCATACAGAAAATGTAGGTGACATACAGCATCAGAAATGTATCTAGCATTGTGCATCAATAGATGCATCATCAAATCCATTTTGTTTGAAGTGGGAATTATAGCTTTTTGGAAATGAACCTGCTCTAAACTTTAACTTGGAACACCAACGTCAAGAGAGACGTACCATGAGCTCTTCTCGAAGTCTTTGAAGTGAGCCAAAGTGAGCTTAAGAAGATAAAACCACGCAATTTAATATATATATATATATATATATATATATATATATATATATATATATATATATATATATATATATATATATATATATATAAAATATTTTTCTTTTTTTTTTTTTTTGAAAAAAAAAAAAAACAAAAAACAAAAAAAAAAAAAAAAAAACACACACAGGAAACCCGACGTGTTTTGGGTTCCATATACATCATAGATTTTCAATGAAAAGGTCAAGTTGGCTTTTAAATGCATTAGGGGTTGTCAGCTTTTACGAAATAAATATAGTCAGAAGTATTGAAATACCTTGATATTTGTTACAACACGCCCCCACCCAATAAGTACTCGCGATGCATCGTACTCATTTCTTTGTTTTCGTGTAAGACGCAAGCATTCCTGGTAGAAAACCATTCCCATTTCTGCAAGAATATGACTTTGTTTGTAAGAGCAGTAAGAAAATCAAAGAGGATCATTAAAGCGATAAACTGTTATATGAGGGAAAATGATATTTCATTAAACATTTGAATAAGGATGTCTTTACCATATGTTTCAGGAGAATTAAACACGAAAGCAGGTGTGGCCATGTTAAACTCAAACGAGGCAATATTGACAAAGTTTTCATAGGTATCACCGGTACAGTGGAACACATCTGTAAACAATTTATTGAAGTTTTGTTGCTCCAAATTCAATTGACAAAGCGCGGCCTGGTACTCGTACGTAAAAGTCCTGTTTTCCAACTCTTGAAGGATCTCTGAAAAGACCTTACAAAACCTGATACGTACAACTGGAAAAAAAGAAGCATCCAAATCAAAATCATTAAAATAAAAACATCATGTGTTTTAAACATGTTTAAGGGACAACATATATAATGTGGTAAAGTATTGTTAAAGTCTTATACACACCGGGTAAATCCTTTATCAGAATGTATTCAGTTATGCAGTCTCGCAAAATTCCGTGAATGTCTAACCTTTGGAAGTTACTGTTTTTATGAATAATGTGGTGTTTTATCACTGTTTTCAGGTCCTCAATGTCTGAACATTCACGTCCTAGAATTTATAGAATATTATGAACATTTTTGACAAATGAGTGAAGCAACTCTATAATGTCGAGCACGATACAAAGCTTACCCATCATCTCCATTGCTTCCCTCTCATTAAATGTTCCTGGAATATAATTTATCATGGATAATTTCTCTTGTAGGGGTTCAGAGAGCCGCTGAAGAAAGGTGAGATAGATTGGTGCTGTAACAGAAAAACAAGTTGGTATCTGGTTATTGGTGCTAAAAATACAATCATATTTCAATGCTTTTAACATGAGTCCATAGATACTTCTTTAAGTGATCAATTTGGTGAAATTGTTACCCAGTCTATCTGTGCTTGGATAGTATTCTTGGCTTAAAAGTTTCAGTCGACACTGGCTCAGCAGATAAACTATATCTTCCACTGTTAATATACCGGCAGCAATCTCTGTTGCAACCATCTTAAGAGCAAGAGGTAACCCCATACATAGATCTACTATTTTGTAGAACTTTTCGTCGTTTTTCAAAGATGGACAAAGCTTTCGAAGCATGTCTTGCGAGTCTTTCAATGACAGTGGATCCAATACCATTTCGAAAACTTGAGGGTGATTGACTTCAAGTTCTGCCGTTGAAGTTGCTAAGATTCGTACGTTGTCAAGATTTACAACCAAATGAAACACCTTTTCCAAGTATTTAGACCTTCCATCCTCTATAACGCCTTCAATATTATATAGAGCAATGAGATATTTTGTTTTGGACACTTTGAGTTCGGAACAGAGTTTTTCAAGCAATTTTTCAAATACTTCTTCCATATTCTCTTCATCAGGAAGGTGCTTTCTTTCGTTTAAAATTGTCGAAAATAGAAATTCCAGATTTTTGATTGGCTCTTCAGCATTCCTTAAATCTGCACTGTAGACTTGAAAATCTTTAACCTTGCTGCATATCTGTCGAATTACAGAGGACTTTCCAACTGCTTTCAGTCCATACAAAATGACAGCCCTTTTTGTTGATGATGGGGAAAACAAAATATGGGAGATATCACGAATCTCCCTTATACGACCAACAAAATCCTCCATATTTCAAGGTACAATTTATACACTATTAAATCGATGCATTTTGCACGGGATCTGATAAATATTACGTAAGAAAGAAGTCAGGAAGTGCATGTATTTTGGCATAACCTAAAACTTTACTCTGTCTTAAACATTTCCCGATTTTTTACCTTGCTTTGGTGTCTTTAAGTGTTTTCCGTAAAATTAGACCTAAACTACCATTTATATACTGGCCTTTTTCGATATTCTTTGTGTTTCCTCAATGGATTTTGTCCTGTTTTGAAATTATGCAAACAGAAAGTGGATATTGCATTCTTCATGAATTTATAAAACGAAACCACTGAAACAAAACAGAAATCACACGAAAATCAGAATAAAAGAATAATTCATCAATTAGCTGCATAAATTTATCTTAATTCTAAAAATTTATTCAGAACGCAATAACTATTGTATTCGCCATGGTTAGGCGAGTGTATGTAGAGGCTTGCTTATAATGACTGGAGTTTAAAGGTCTTATCAAGTGTAACTGAAGACTAACCTCTAATGTAAGGTGTTTGTGTTTGACAATTGATTTGTTGGTAGCTATTGTCATTACTTTAACATATTATCCAGCGAATAAAAGTCGTATATAATTAATTTAAGCTGTTCACAAACTTTCTTACATTTAAAAGATAGAACCGATTTGAATTAAATATGGCACACGAAATTAAAAAAAAAAATAATATCACTTTTTATGTGTCAATACGGGGCCTCAAAGAGCCGTATTTTGTATAAGTCTCAAGAACATATATTGATACTTGTTTAGATTTGATAATCATACTTTACAAGTCGTGAAGAATATTTATTGAATTAATCATGTTTTGAACTCGTAAATTTTAAAATTTCAATTTTTACTGATTTGGTTTACACATTAAAACAAAGATTAAGGTCTAACGACACGTTCCTGAAATGTTTTTGCATCTCTTCAAAATACATTGTATATCAAAAAATATTTATAATAATTATTATCCTGAAACATTATCCTCTGATATCTTGCACAAATCCCTGGTAACGTGCCTCATTTTTTGGGAAAGAAACTAGTTTGAAATGGAGTAATATTTCAATCTGAAATTGATGGGGAAAATTACATATTGCCGAATATATCTTCTTACCTTCCAAACCTTTTTTTCTTAAAAGCATTCTGATTGTACACACAAGTACTCTGAAGATCATATAAACTCATAAAAAGATGCTTGAGTTTCTGATTGACAATATCTGTGTAGTTTGGAGACCATGTCTTCCAACAATCCGTTGGAATTCCCATGGGTACCAATTGCGCCCCCTTATAAGCAGACCTATTTTTGTATTCATATGAAGCAGAATTTATTCAAGAACTTCTATATGAGAAGAAGAAAACACTTTTGCCTTCAACTCGACATTTCGACGACGTATAATCAATTAACAATAGTTATTTTCATTCATAAGTCGACTCGATATATTCCAATGAGCTTGAAATAAAAGATACCACAGATTCTGACACATCTGTTTCATATTTAGATATTTTACTTGAAAAAGATGTTAATGGTAACCTAAGAACAAAGCTTTATGATACACGTGATGACCTCAACTTTTCAATCGTCAACTTCCCTTACTAATGTAGCAATATACCCTTATCACCTGCATATGGGGTTTATGTCTCTCAGTTGATTCGATACGCAAGGACATGCTCTACGTATGGACAATTCTAAAACGAGGCAAACTATTGACAAGTTGATGAAACATGGATATCAACAGTCTCGTTTGAAGTCATCATTTCGCAAGTTTTACGGTAGATACAATGACCTTGTCAGCAAATACAACCTATCATTAAGTCAAATGCTGACAGATGTTTTTCATACTAATTGTTAGGCCATTACTTATACACTGAACTGTCTACGGATTTTTCCGGTTTTTGTCCAGATCATGACAAGGAGCACACGGCGGGTGTGACCGGTCGGCAGGGGATATTCACTCTTCCATGGCACTTGATCCCACCTCTAAATTTTGAGGTCCGTGTTTGCTCTGCTCCAAATTTGTATCGTTTCATTGGACTTTCGAAATTGAATACTGTTCGTTATCTTCATATTTCACTTCAGAATAACTTAAGCCTATAGTTCGGAGATGTTAGATGTTCGTTGTTAATCAAGACAAATGGCTCACGGCAGGTGATGATTACTGCTCCTTGGCATCTGATCTAACTTCTAATGTTTTCAGTGCTCCGTGTTTGTTCTACTCTCATTTTGTATTGTTTAATTGTACTTTTGAGCATGACTATTATTTATCTTCAAATTTCAAGAGAAGTAATGAAACCTTCCGACCTCTGTATGTGGGTTTCATTAATGTATACTGGCGTCAGGAACGACTTGAGATTGGCTCATTGGCTTTCGGGATACATACACCCATACTGTTGAAGCTTGGAAACTTTTTAGTTTACTCAAGGCCTTATATAAGGCATGAGAGTACACACATAAACATTTTGAACAGGAATATAAAAACAAACATATATATACAAGAGTTTACAGGTGTTGGAAAATAATATTAAGGTTCTGTTTCACTTAATTCAATAAGAAAATATTTATCCTGACTATTCATGAAATGAGAAAAACTTAATTTTTCTATTTTTGCATAAATCATTGTGTAATTTTTTACTGGCTTGTTTAAATTAATCACAATTGAACAAATAATATTAAACTCTTCACTCAGTTCTAAATTACAAAGATGGCTTGTACATTACTGTATGGATTTTGGAGTTGTCGCTCTTGGTTTGCAATGTAGCTAGGATGTTCAAGCAGTTGTCATCCAATATACACTGTCAAGAGGTCAATCTGGAAGAGTTCACAGTCTGCCTTTTCAGATACCGCCTTGAATTAACGTAATATATAAAATCGTGGAATCACTAACCAGTCACATTGAAACGGAAGTCTTTATGTTTAACCGAATTTTGCTATGCATTGCTTGTAAAATGTAACTTAATCCAAAAATTAATTTTACCGTGTTTTGGTACAGTGGATTGAATCAGGCATGACTAATAGGAAAAACTTTAAGGAAATTTTCATAAGCATAATGTAATGGAGATGGACCTAAATGAAACGGAAACAACAATACATAGCTAAGATGAAAATTATATAATCTTTGATTTTGCATTTAGATATTTTTTGTTTCTTTAATCTTATTCTCATGCATTGTTTGCGTCCATATATGGCTACGGCTAGCGAGGTCACTTTGTGTATAAACTTTAATTTCCTTTTCTCATAGGATGTGAGATTTTAGATTTATAATTTTAATTTATATTTGAATCAATGATTTTCAAAAATACCATATCTTTGTCAAAAAAGGAAAAATACATTTTGTCTGTCAAGTATTTTTCTCTATTATATAAGCAAAGATAAGCCCCACATTATTTAAAAATGAGTTTCAGTTATGACCCTGGGGTCGTCTCGGTGCAAGATTTTTTCATATTCCTTTAATATATATATATATATATATATATATATATATATATATATATATATATATATATATATATATATATATATATATATATATATATATATATATATTACCGCCTATAAATTTTGGCCGTCAGGATCTAAATTTTTGCAAACTTGAATCTATCCAACACGGGAATTTTTTAATTGAATTTATTCGAACCATAGCCTGCTGCGCATGGAAAAAAAAATGTTTTTAAAAAGAGCTGTGTAGTGGTACATTTCATATTGTCGCCCCTACCCTCATGCACATACCTGTATTGTCGTCTTTCGGCGACAAAGTATTTCGTACAAATGAAATATATGGAGATAACGAACAGTATTCAAGCTCAGAAGTCCATTAAACAATACAAAATAGGAGCAGAGCAAACACGGACCTCTAAACATCAGAGGTGGGATCAGGTACCTTGGAGGAGTGAGCATCCCCTGCCGACCGGTCACACCCGCCGTGTGCTCCTTGTCATGATCGGGAAATAACGGAAAAATCCGTCGACAATTCAGTGTGTAAATAATGGCCTAACAATTAGTATGAAAAACGTCAGTCAGCATTTGACTCAATGATAAATTGTATTTGCTGACAAGGTCATTGTATCGACCATAGAACTTACGAAATGATGACTTTAAACGAGAAAGCTGATATTCTTGTGTCAACTTGTTTGTCAATAGATTACCTCGTTTTAGAAATTGTACATACGTAGAACATGTTCTTGCGTATCGAATCAACTGAGAGATATATACCACGTATGCAGGTGATGAAGGTATATTGCTGCATAAGTAAGGGAAGTTGACGATTGAAAAGTTAAAGTCATCACGTTTATCATAAAGCTTGGTTGTTAGATTACCATTAACGTCTTTTTCAAATAAAATATCCAAATATGAAACAGATGTGTCAGACTCTGTGGTATCTTTTATTTCAAGCTCACCAGGATATATCGTATCGACATAAGAATGGAAATAGCCATTGTTAATTGACAATACATCGTCGATATATCTAAATGTCGAGTTGAAGGCCACAGCAAGTGTTTTCTTCTTTTCAACTGGCACATATTTGCTCGATGGCGATGTATACGCTTCGCACATTTGCCTATTTTATCACCAAAAGTATTGTTTGAATAATGTTTTACGGGTGTGGAGGAAGAGAGAGAGACAGAGAGAGATATTTTTTGTATTTTCAATGAATTCATTTTCATCTTATTTATTGCACCATTGAACCAGGCTTGTTACAATATCGTCTTTGTTTGTAAGGTTCGTTATTACAACTGTATCTTAGAAGAACTTGGTTTTAATTCTTCATCTGGAAATCCATCTTATAGTCACAGTTCACTTTCTTAGAATAAAATTCTTCAAAATCACATTTCAGTCTTTAAAACGTTTATAACATTCCAGTCAAAGAAAAGTGAATCCGATCTTCCCTACTTATTCTGGATTCCTAAACTTAATAAAAATCTTTACAAAGATACATTGTCGAATCCAGCAACTGCTCTTCCAAACCCCTCAGTATTATGTACGTATTCCTCACAAAAATATTAACAGCTGTAAAGGAGAGACTTCAGACGTACTGTGCTACAGTATATTCGAGAAGTGGTGTAACTCAGATGTGGATTCTCAAAAACACCAAACATCTTTTAGAAAATTTAAAATCACAAAATTTTCAAAAGTCAGTAACATCAAAACATATAACTTTTCTCCACTTTATACAATCATTCCTCACGATAAATTAAAGAGCAGGCTTTTGATATCATAGGTTACTGTTTCTTCAATAAAAATGGAACTCAGAAATTTTCATACCGGGTATCTTGTCATTGGTCAATTACAAAAATACTTTACTAAAAATCACTCTGATTCTACACATAAGTACCCTGGGGTGATAGTAAAAATATGCTGGAGTTCCTCATTGACAACATTTATGTCTTTGGAGACCAGGTCCTCGAACAACCTGTTGGAATTTCGATGGACACTAATTGTGCTCCTTAATTAGCCGACCTGTTTTTTTTTAATATTCCTATGAAGCAAAATTTATTTTAAAAATACTTCCACATTAGAAGAAGAAAGCCTTTGCCGTGGCCTTCAACTCGATATTCAGATGCATCGATGACGTTTTATCAATTAACAATAGTTACTTCTATTCATATGCCGATTCGATATACCCTAGGGACGTATTTTGACCGACATATTTCATACCAATTATTAGACCTTTGTTTTTTTAAAAACTAAATTTGACTACAATTTACTCCTGTCTACTTGATCTATTCATAGCGCTCACGGCGGTTGTGACCGCGGTCAATAGGGGATGCTTACTCCTCCAAGGCACCTGATCCCACTTCTGGATTTCCAGGGGTCCGTGTTTTATGCCCTGTTCACAGATTTGTATTGTTTGTAGATTTCTTGAGATCGATCACTGTTCAATATCTTCACTTATTTTATACTAGTACTTGTCAAACTGACAGATGTGCAGTATTCTTCAGCCGTTGGAAGCTCTGTAAGTACCTGGTCTATGTCTGCTGCTTTTCCATTTTTAGCTTAGCGATTGCCTTTTTCTTACCTCTTCTTAACTACGTGGGTCGCCAAAATATGGCTGAAATACTGCCAACTATGCGTTAAGCGATATATAATCAATCAATCTATACAATGTGGATCTGTTTTAGGCTTGAGCCCATGGCTGGTGTTATCTTTGCCTAGTTTTCAGGATCTCCTCTTAAAAATGGTCTTTTCAGAGTTTCAAGATGACTTTCTTCTTTTGATAATACCTTTCCTTGCTTATCTCCATTATGAATATCTGGAATTCACCTGAAGGGGTTTTTCTTACCATATATGGGTATTCCGTAGAGTTTCTGGTTGTCTTATTTGAAGTGTTTGTTCAGTATCATTAACCAGTCTTTTTTCAGTGTATGTCTTTTTGTCTGCTCTTGCACCCTTCTTAACCTCCTCGTCCATATCCCGACATCGGCTTTGAGCTGATCTTTCAGTCTCTTGAATTTAATCGACAATATCTTTTTTCTGTTTTTTTTTCTTTGTTCAGCTATTTTACATGTGCATTCTCCTTTTTTCCTTAGACCAGATAGTTACCATTTTCTAGAAAAATAATTCATTAATTATAAATATTTTGAAGTCAGTTTCTTCAGGAAATTCCTTTTCTATTAAAAACTTTGTTGAACTTTTAATAGACATGATCTCTTACAGTTTATGTCTTTTAGTTTTTGGATGTTAATTGAATGCGTTCTTTGTTCTTTTCTCCTTGATTTCCTCATCGTCAGCTTGATTTTCCCCAATACTTGAGCATGACCACTATCTACACTATCCCTTTTTCATCCACATTCAGTAGGCTAATTCATCTTTTCCAAACATGACATGGTTTTTGGTTTTCCTGTGACCATCTGAGGAGTTCCAGGTTGTCTTATTGATGTCTTTGTGCATAAATGTAGCTTTACTAATCATTAAGTTGTTTTCCTTGCAAAAATACAGCGCCTCCCTCTGTTGCTATAACGTTCTTCTAGTCCTCCTCCGGTCCATGATGTTTTCTTTTGATTTAGTTGCCTTTTCTAATTTTGCATTGAAGTCTCCCAAGATAATCAACCCTGAGATGGCGTATCATCTATTATCTTTTGTATGCTTCTGCATCATCTGTTGGTGTGTAGCAGACTATTGCAGTCAATTTGGCGAATGCTGACTTTTATCTTGCTGGTATCATTCGTTTACTCACAAGTAACCTTCTTTGTACCTTTATTGTTGTATTTATAGCTACTCCTCTGCTATAATGGTCATCTATTCTTCCAGAGTAGAGCATTTGAGGTCCTGACATTAGTTTTTTTGGTCCATTATATGTCTATCTTGTTTCACTATTTTGGACGAGCTCGATCTTGTGAAGCTCCATTTCTCTCACAACTACTGTCATTTTTCCTGTTTGGCAAATTCCCGCACCCCACTCTACAAGTTGTTCTTGGTCGAAGGACGCCATCTTTCAGCCTGGGACGTAAGATAAAACCGACCAATATGCAAAAAAGCACAAAAGATCAGTCTTTAATTCAACACTACCAAAATTAAGATCCTTAAGATTCACTATAAAATCAGATGAACCCGTTTCATTGAAAGAACAAACATTGAAGTTGACACCAACTTTGTTTACCTAGAAAGTAAGATTTATACTAGAGGTAGATGAACTAGTAAAGATTCCTAAAGCCACAGGAGCGTATACTGTTTACAATACGGAACACCTTGAGGGAAGCAAAGATCAACAGCAACACCAAAATTAAGATTTTCTGGTTAATGTGATTGGAGTCTACCTGTATGATGCTAAATCTTGGAATGTTATAAGGACTTTAATGATCAGGCTCTTCTGGCCAAATACTTTGCATAAACCTTTATCTCAGGAAATGAGAGAGAGAGAGAGAGAGAGAGAGAGAGAGAGAGAGAGAGAATAAATTGTTGTGGGTATGCCACATATGTTGAATTGAGATTAGGTGCCAAATGGAAAGAGGAAGTAGGGTGGACTAAAAGAGATATTTGACTGATTCTTTTATATTTTCTAAAGAATTTGTTGAGCCTTTTCTGGTCGAAATGGTCCATTTTAGAGTTTAGAGAATCCTGAAAAAAAGTTGGCTTTATACAAACAGACAACTGAGCGACAGGCGTACATTTGTGTGCGACAGACAAAATTTGGTAAGAAAATTTCAATTGAGAAAAAGAAGGTTGTCGATCGAGTACAATTTATTATGCATACAAGTACTGACTGTGAGATGATCTATTTTTAAGTATGGTGTATTTGGTTACTGAAACTTGATTACGGGTAAAAGGTTATGGCTATGTCAAGTGAAATAATTGAAAATTCTCCCTTTTTTGAATTATAACACATTCACTGCCTAATTTGTGTATTAGATGAATTCTTAAGAGTAGGCGTTAAAAAATTGTCAAGAGGGGTGTCTCATCGGAAATTCGTGTAGTTCACCTCAATTCACTACACCCCCACTTCACGGCTTATCCTCCTCATATCTGCTGGTTGTATTACAGAGTAAGACTGAATGCCTTTTGTCAATGAACGTTTTCGTCTTCTCTTCCTTCAAAAGTAAATGTCATTCCTGATAGTGATTAGAGTACTTATGTTGTCAGTTTACTAAAACGTCAAATTCGGAAAGCCGTGTAGATGTAATTCTCTACCATGAATTGAATTAGATATTGAAGCAATACAGAAAAATGATGAAGTTACTGTTATGTTGAAAATTTTGAATTTACAGTGGCAGTAAATAACAAAATTATAATATGACAACAAAGCATGACATTACACAGATGTGTATAATTACCATATTTTACTAGCTGTAGTTAATATTCTCTGATAAAATCTACAATGAAAACTTGTTATTACTATTAAAACTCTGTACAAAAAAGAGGACCTGTTTGTCTAAATTAAAGTCTTTTTGGTTTCAGTTCCTGGTGGCGACGCAAAAATGCACTTTGCATCATTGATCCGCTCCTAACACCTTGAAAAAGATGTCAAAGGATCAACCGGGGTTTATGAAGTGAACGACTCCATGTTCGTTGTACATGTCTTTCACATCATCGATTGCTGGTGGATTAATTCTTCGGTCGTCAGCCGTTCGACAAACTCGACCTTTCTCATTCCTTCGGTCTTTTCACTATTCTGATGAATTATCTTGAAATTTGCATGCAACCCTGTAATTTTCGAGATCTTTTCATCTCGTGCGTTTTCCTTAGCATCCTTGAAGTTCGAGTTTTGCATGTCATCGAACTCCATGTGATGTGAAAATCATTTGATATTGAGAAGCATATTTGGTTCCAATATGCTGTTATTATTGGCAGCTTGCACAGGTATAATCATCACTCACAGTTAACGGCTGTTTTCTATGCTATATACATGTACATACGTTTTACTTGAAAATTCACTGAATGGAAAATAAGTGATATCTTCGCTACTTCATTGCATGCTTGGTTATTGACTCATTCAGGTAATTTAGGCATATAGTGAAAACTCCTACACATACTATTAAAAATTCATCACCCAAAGTGAAATGTTATATAGCTAGTGTTCATAATTGTTCCGTGGTTCGTGCCTTGTTTAATAGTAAATTATTTCAATATTGTGTAATATCCCATATTATTAATATTGCAACATAAAAGGGACACTTTTTCTTTAAGATGACATAAATAATAATGTGAAGAAAAAGTGAAAGTTCGTTGTACTTTTTATCCTCCCTTATAAGGTCTTTCATAGTGAAAGAAATCAATATTGATTGACCCCAAATTCCCTGTCCACTGGTGACCTTTTCTCGACTTGTGGAGATAAAATGCCTATACGGTGCTTTTCACAGCCTCTGAATGAGCTTTCCATCTGCCCGAGTGCTGTGAACGGGGGTTCAATGGCCTGGGCGGTCAGGCATCCTTCCGTCGATCAATATACCTGCTTTCTGTAAAAAGAGAGAAAAAAAAGCTTCGAAGGCGAAAGAATGCGCTCGGAGTCAAAAAGTTCGCCAAACTATGTTGTCAATTGCAATTACTAATAGATTGATCTTGCGTTACATTTGAGTGCTTTTGTTTGTCCTCTAGCTTCGGCTTGTGAATTCTGTAAATATTTACGTTGTATTACCTTTGGAATGCAGCATGTTTTCAAAATATATTTTGATAAATAGAAAAACTGCGACGAACTTATCTGTTTGTTTACAACTTCTTTTTTACCGATTTAAACGTGCGTTCATTTCGTATATGGAGCAGACTTTGATAGGGTTAGGAAGATCTTTTCTTTTTTCCCCTAAATTCACTATCACATTGTAGTTCAAGAGTGATACATCTAGATCTGTTACATTTCGTGAAGACAAAAAAAGCAAGACTCTATAATATTGATCCGCCTATACCAAATGCCTGCGGGCTAACTCTTGATTTATTTTTATTTCGTATAAAAAAGCATCATGATTGCTCGAGATAAACACTGGGGAGTAAACATATTAACATATACTGGTATCTCGTGAGCATCACTAATACGCCTCCTTAAAGAAGATGAATGTGACGCAGTAGTTCAGGACAATAAACCTTGCAAAAAAGACGTCACAAAAATGTCACGTGACACCAATCGGTTCTAATCAAATTTTTATCCTTCGTAAAAAGAAAAAGAAAAAAAAAAGACATGGGAAAATTCAGCCTTCCATTTTTTTTTTTTTTTTTTTTTAGGTACTGTAATTTTCAGAAGTTGCGGGAACGAGTTTAGCACATTGCTACGTATTTTATCTGTGATGACTACAAAACAAGTGAATAGGGAAATAGTAAAACCTGTGGGAAATTAATTAAAATATCGGTTTACAAAAACAAACAAGAAACAATAAATCCAAAATACAAAGAAACATCGTAAAACAAAAGCACAAAGCAAAAGCCAAAACAAAAGGAACCACAAATTAAATATAGGGACTTGTAAGGTAACAAAATTGAATTTGCATAACCTCCAAATAGTATAATTTCTGTTTTACATAATTTGTAATTTTACAGCGTAACATTGAAATAATAAAAGCAATAAAAAGTTAAGTTTAATTCCTATTCAATTTCATAAATAAAGAGACCATGTTTGTAGTTAAGAATAAGTGACATAGAATGAAGGTTGAAAGCAAAATGCACATAGAAAAAAATCGAAGTACTTTCTTAGTTTTTTAAGCTCCTAAAGGTATACATACTGACGTGCAAGAAGTTTATGAATATGCTACCGCTTATAAGGTGCTGTAAACAGGATGAAAATATGGAAATGCTCGTTTCTGATGACGCCATTTGTGATTGCGCAAACGGAAATCCCTGCTTGTTACTGTTCGCCGGTCTATTGTGCAGTCTACATCTGCGTCAGCATGAACAAAACTGAGCAAGTGGGTTTGTTTTTATTTTTTTTTTAAATACAGAGATGGACAAAAGTAACGACTGCATCCAATTGCATTACATATGGAGAGGTTGAGGAGAGGACATTATTCTGTAAAACAATTGGTCTACTGCATGTGGGGTTTCCTCTGTTTACTTGTGGTCAATTTTCTCAATTGTTCTCCGACCGTTTCCTGCTTTTAAATGCGTGTAGTTGATTTTAATTATGTTAATAGGTTATCGTCTAGACTAGACCAGACTGGAAGAATTATTAATGTGTTGTACAGGTTGTAAGTTACCACACAGGTATATAATAATCACTTTATAATTCGCATTGAACTATCGATTTTGTAACTAAGATAATAGAACTTTTACTGAGACTGCTTTTGTGTCGTGGCTTCTCTATGTTTTATGATCTGAAAGCCAGTGTGACATTCATGGGCCTTTAAATTGATTTCTTTTCAAAATCAGCATCGTGTTTTCAGTGTTTAATTTAATTAATATTAGAGATAATCTAGCTTACACTCATCTGAACTGGTCGTCATAAACTTATGTAGAATGACACAAAATCCTCTACATGAATTTGGAAGTATATCAACTGGAACTGAAAGACCGAGTGTATCAACTGGTGTTGGAAGAAGTGACGAGGTTTGGGATTCATGTCTGGTCTTTCTGATTAATATTGTCACAGATAATTTCTTCCATACTTTGAATGTAATTTTCTTGGCACTGAAAATAATTTTTCAAAAATACTTTAAGGAAACGTGTTCCTCTTGCATCAAAATAATTGTGCAATAAAAACACAAAACAAAAAAAAAAAAACATATCAGCTAATGACAACTTTCAATATTTGCATTAATACCGATTTCTTACAGCCCTCAGTTCTGATTCTCCCGTTGAACTACATCAAGATCCAATTCCAGGCGGACTCAGGTGAGCTTTATCAGGTCATGACCCTTAAAAATCTCATTCGTTTCTGAGAAGGAAAGCCTTTGATTTGGTCACCGGAAAAAAGCAGTCTTGAATTACTTTCAGAATCCAACAGAAGACACGTGTCGTCCCTGTTGGTGGTACCTAAATAAAGAAAATTTTCTTAAGACTATATTTATTGTATGAAGGTCTTCATTATTTACTCATTATGAATGTCAGATTTGACATTCTCCTAGAGACCAACTAGGCACAGGAACTCGATGTTATATATATTTTCCTTACTTCAAATAATATATACTCCTAATTAATAAAGCGTGATTAGGGGGTATATTTCTATCGTGTGAAAAAGTTCTTTTTGTCTCTTAGTAATAGAAGGAAGGGACTTTAATATAGTACAATCAATGATTAGTTTAAGATAAAATCAAATTCTATATCTATTTTACTTTATTGACAGCAAAAGAATCAAAAGTTAATTAGAATATCACACTCTATATCTCTGAAGAAATGTAACAAATGTAAATGGACATACACATACCGGTATAAAATTTAGACATCAAGCTGAAAAAAGTAAGTATAATTAAATATAATTTGAATTGAAAAATAAAAAATTAAAAAAAATCTCTAATAAGTTCTTAACTTGAAGGTTTTTCCAGTGAATTAGAAGATCGTCGAAAGATGGAAATGATTTCTATGTTTAGGATTGTTTTTATTTAAAGATATGTTTCTATAAAGAATAACCTAGAAATCAGTAAAAGTGCACAAAAAGGACGCAATGATTTGATCATCAAGCATTTCCGGTATCTGTTACAATAAAATGTTGTACAAACGTTTACAAGTTCTTGATCTAATTTTAGAGGGGGTAAATAAAGACAAGAAAATGGCATATCATTATTGAAAATCTGGAGATCTAAGACAGAAAAATGGGTTTCCATGATTCAGTCTTTCGATTACGTTCTTAAATTTATTTAGTACAACATGACAGCTTTTACACATCTTTCCATTTTCATTTACCTTTTTAAACTTACTTAAGTACAAACACTTAAATGAAAACATTTTTAAAAAATAAAACATTAATGCTAAAAATTGTTTCTAGTAATCACATTAACGCTCTTCTATCCATTTGGTACTCTGGTGGCACGATCTATTTGGATATCAATATCTTCCGGGAAGTTATTCGGGAAAATATTAAAAAAGTATGAAGTGTTATTGACATTTATGAGCTGGTTTCCAATTTTATATATACATATATTAGTTTTCAGTAAGCCGACGAGGAAGAAGTTAAATAACTTTTTTCAGGGAAAAAATATTTAAAGAAAAAAACGACACTATATATATAAACAGATGTTTCAGTTTCGTATGAGGAAGACCTATAATTCTAAAACAGGTCACATAGGTACAGTACTAGTAAATGTATTTGAATACGGTATACTTTGGAAAGAGGGAAAGAAAGAAAAATTTAGGTAAAGCATATTTAAGAGGGCAAAGTTCTAGTCTCTTGTCCTTTTGCTAAGTGTTAAGTGAATATAGTTTAAAACAGGCTTAATAGGTTCTGGACAGTGAAGAAATCGGCACTATTCCTATGGTTTCTAATTGCACAGAACATGTCATTCAGCAGAATCTCCAGCAAGCCACATGACAATACATCTAATACATGTAACATAGATCTGCCAATAAATGTAAAATACTGTTTCAACCACACTTCAAAATAGTTTTGTATATCATGCATTTATCTTATGCAAACCATTTTTCAAAATTTTCAGTTACAACTAATGATTCATTTTGAGACACGTGCGTGCTTTAATTGTAAGAGTCTGACACCATATATATAAGAGAAGTATGCATAATAATTAAAATACAAAAACATGAACCATGAGTACACTGTTTCTTATCAAGGAGGTTTTCTAACCATTATGCAGTGTCGATTTCTTTTGTATACAATTGGGTTTTAAAGTGCATCAAAATTTGGAGAATAGGGACTGGGCCTAGGGTCTATATCTCAAACAATTTCAAAGATGGAATTCTAATTTTTAGCGTGATAAGATATACTAGAAATATGTCCATAGGACATGAATGCCCCGCCGAGGGTATATTAGTAATGCAACATTTTAACACAAATTGAGAAAAGTGAGGTCAAGGTCAAAAGAAAGGTCAAGGTCAAAAAATATTGATGCAGTTGAATAGTTCTCATCAGTATGTATCAGCATATGAAGTTTGACACTGATTTAAGAAAAATGAGGTCAAGGTCAAAGGAAAGGTCAAGGTCAAAAAATGTTGATGCAGTTGAATAGCTCTCATCAGTATGTATCAGCATATGAAGTTTAATAACACTATCTTGAATGGTATCTTTAAAACTGAGCTAAAACTTATTTCAGAAAAGTGAGGTCAAGGTCAAAGGAAAGGTCAAGGTAAAAAATATTGATGCAGTTGAATAGCTCTCATCATTATGTATCAGCATATGAAGTTTGTTAAAAATATCTTGAATGCTTTCATTAAAACTGAGCTAAACACTAATTTAAGAAAAGTGAGGTCAAGGTCAAAAGAAAGGTCAAGGTCAAAAAATGTTGATGCAGTTGGATAGCTTACATCAGTATGTATCAACAAATGAAGTTTGATTACATTATCTTGAATGGTATCTTTAAAACTGAGCTAAACACTAATTTAAGAAAAGTGAGGTCAAGGTCAAAAGAAAGGTCAAGGTCAAAAAATGTTGATGCAGTTGAATAGCTTACATCAGTATGCCTCAACATTTGAAGTTTGATTACACTACCTTGAATGGTATCTTTAAAACTGAGCTAAACACTAATTTAAGAAAAGTGAGGTCAAGGTCAAAGGAAAGGTCAAGGTCAAAAAATGTTGATGCAGTTGCATAGCTCTCATCAATATCTATCAGCATATGAAGTTTGATAAAAATATCTTGAATGGTATCTTTGAAACTGAGCTTTGAACAGAGCTAAACGCAAAGTGTGACGGAAGGACAGACGGAAGGACGGAAGGACAGAAGGACGGAAGGACGGAAGACGGACATGACAAACACTATATGCCCCGGCCATATTCATGGCGGGGCATAAAAACATATTAAAAATATATACTTTAACAAACATTGATTCAACGGACAAAGTCAAATTAAGGTTGTGGCACATATTCGACCTTGTCACACGTGTGATTAAGAAGCAGATGACCGGAAGGAAGCGGGTGATGTGGGCATGATGGGTACTTAGACTATCTGTCGATCATCAAAAATACAGATCTCTAGAGAGACCACTTAGGACGGTCGTGTGGTCATCATAGCCTTTGTTTCCATATTCTGATGGACAGTTCGCTGCAGGAGGCTGCATGATTTCAATTTCTGTTAATATTTCAAACCAGAGCAGAAAACAATGTCTCTGGACACACAACAGATTGGTTATGATGTTTGATGGTCATTCATTAATCTGTAGAATGAAATTATATAAACTTTTTGTTCACAAAGAGTTACAGAGCTTTTAAACACAAATTTACAATGAATGTGAATAGCCCTCCAGTAACAGTAGTGATCACAGTATTGCTTTAGTATGTATTAGTAATTCTCTAGAAATGTTGCAGTGTCCGGGGGTATACAGGCATATAGCATCGTTTTTTTTAAAGAAAGGGGCAGAAAAAAAGTCACCTTAAAAAATTTTAACAACCCAAAGCAAAATAAAAAAAGAAAATTGTCAAAATTCCAAAATTCTATAACGTGGCGGTGGGGTGGGGTGGCCGTGGAGTCCAAATTTTTTCACTACCAATATTATTCATACCATATTACTTTGATTTAACTATAACACAACAAAAAGTGGGGGGGGGGGGGGGGCACCCAGCTTTTCAAGGAACATTTTCAACATTAAAAAAAATATGTTTAGAAAAGGGGGAGGTCTACCCCTCACCCCTTGATACTACGTGCCTGGTATATGCAGTACCCTGGCTCCGATCTTTCGTTGAAATCAGTTTCATGGCAGCTAGATGAATGTGAAGTATGTTATACTATATTTGACCCCATGTTTCAACAGAGACATATATAACATTTATTTATGTCTCTGGTTTCAATGAGCAATATGGCCGCCGGGTTGGGCTGACGTGAATTTTATTATTTCATTGACCAGTGTCGTACAAATTCGTGGGTTGTGCCGAGAGCATACATATACCACGTGGATGAATTTTTAAAATACTTAGTGTGTGGGTTACACTTCAGTTGCTTGTTTATTCACCTATCTGTATATTTCTCTTTCTTTTAGAGAAAATGTAGATGAAAGGTACGATTGAACTTTCAGGCTGTTAGAAATCCCTGCTCACCTGAGAAATATTATCAGGACTTTGACCAGGTGCTAATTCTATCTCTGTATCTACTTGACCTACACGGCGTGGGAGAACTCAGTCTTCCTTTCTCAGCCCACCGTGACAAGTGTGATACAACTATACACGATATTTGATACCTTGTGTCTTCTCAGTCCTAAAATACCTTTCACAGGTGTTCTGTTAGGAAGAATATTTATTTACAGCCTAGCTGTGCTAATGAGTAAAAGGACGCTCTGACTTCATATATTCAATATTCAAATAAGTTAACGCTCTATTTCCTCTCGGGATTCGTCATTAGGCTGATGAATGACGGTCAGAAAAATTGGAGGAAACATGAATGTCCCAAAATGAACACTTCCTTGATTTGTGGATTTCTAATAGATTGTGTCAGTTAAATTTAGAATTAAAATAATAATGTAGTGGTTTAACCTTAAATTGTATTTATGATAGCTAGGTATGTACATGTTCCAGTCATTGGCCATTTACATTGAACTTTTATTACACAGTTAGTAAATATTAAACATGAATATACATGTATTGGATAGACATATGGAGAGATGAAAGAATTACCGTGATGGTTGCAATTTTTAAACTAAGATTTATAAACTATAGATTTACTCCGGCAAATTATATATAAAATGCAAGATGGGTCTAGCTATATCCTTCAATAAAATGACACGAAATTTGCACTTTTTTCCCTAGATATATCTGCCAATTCCAAGAGTGGTTTCAGAAATTTGCAAAGATGGCTATAGAAGGTCTATTAAACGTTTTTCTCGGACAATTTATATGACTTTCTCTTGCAAAAAGAAACCATGGTTTGGAATGCATTAGACATTTATATGTACCAAATAGTAATGTTATCATTACCCAAGTGTATTTTTGATCATTAGTACGCGTACCTATGTATGTACCTATTCGAGGTATCGCACGTGGCACAACGTCGTAGGTTATCGGTAAAGCTCCAACAGTCGCGTGCGTGAGCGTAATGGGACGGCTGGCTCGAACATGTTGATGAGGTAGACGACAGCTGTTTGCATGCATTGTCCAGAATTCATCTCGTCCCCCTATTGTTAACAAATGCCAATGACAATATAAAACCCGTGATATCATCGACCACAATGGACATTTAGCGAGCAATAGATTAATGGCCAATACCGCCACTCAATGTTAGTTTTGACGTACAATTAGCCAAATTTCATTAGTGGAATCACGCCCACTGAAGAGAGAAAGAATCGTAACTAACTCTCAATCAATGATAATAACCATTAAATCTCCTTCATTAAGAATTTATTCAAATGTTTTATCGACAATTTAAGACAGATTGCCGAAGCCTGAGGATTTTAAGATTTCATAAGCGGACGATTGGTGCCATGCTGGCCTTCTTCTTTGCATTATAATCAGTCCCCCTGACCTTATAATCGTTTTCTTTTTTTATACAGCAGACTTATTCACCTGTAGTCTCTTACATAAGTTGCCGTTATTACCATAATTAAAAGCTGATGTAACTGTTGGATTCTTATCATCGACCAAATTCGGTTATCTCGTGGGTCAGTTTGCACATATATCCACTAAATATTTGCCCGTAGATTTCATATAAAATAGTTGATACGTATATTAACAAACATGAACTTGTAGCTTCTCTTTCCAATTTCAATACCAATTTCAAGCTTAGTAAACACTTTTGACCACAGTTATTCTAACCATTTCAGATGTTATTTCTACTCTCGTACTTGATTACCTGCTAGTTAAAGAACTCTTAGAGACAAAATGTACTTTGTGTGCACTCTTAGGACATGTGGATCAGATAAACTGTCTTTTGAGAGAAAGGAAATATGCTTTCATATCAATTATAAGTGCCTGAAGAGTGAAATAGTGCAGATTCACAGTTCATTCATTGACTGCGTGTGTTGAGTGCCCTATTTAATCGTTCATGCGCAGAACACTCCTTTAAAAAAGTATTTGTCGAGAATAACCTTCAATGAACAGATACATGGCGTACTGATGTAGACGTCTATTGATCCCTTGTTTTGATTCGTGGGCGTTTTGATCTGAAGGGATTGCGTCAGAGCAATGTGTTTACCGTAACCCCCCGAGTCAATATATTAACTATAAAGTAAGATAAATATATACTTGTAACATAGTATGCAGTTGCGGTGTGGTACGCCGACATTCTTGTCTAATCACTCGCAAAAGGCAAGCTATTTAAAGAATGTCAAACATGCCCAGTCTCATATTGTGACCTTAACCTAGAGCCCGAGAAAGACAAGCCCATTTCTTTAAATGATCGTTTTTTAAATACACTTAAACTGTTTAAGTTTCTATCGTGGAAGTATGTGGGTTCTCACGGTTTAGTACAAAAAAAGATCTATGCGAAGTGTCCTTGTATAAAGGAGCACATTTTTGCCAATAATTAACGTGAATAGTAGACACACATTCCCATGCAGCATCCTTTATCACGTGATGTCCTATCGCGTCAAGCTTCCTCCAATGGGTAATAGAGCGTGTCAGAAAAAAAGTCCGCATTGCGTGATATTGCCTCTTCCATCTATTTAACGTAGCTTACGCGAAAGAGTCTGGGTGCATGTCTTCAATTTGACGCACAGGGAATTACGTTTCCATAGGTCTAATAGATTCCCCTCTAGTATAATTATTGATTAACATAAAGAGCAAAATGAAGATGCAATAGTCCTTGAGTAGAGGCCGGTAATATAGATCAGGAATGAATTGTGATAAACAGCATTCCAATTTAAGGAGGTTGGATCCTGCCATCAAAAGTAATGAGAATTTTTTATCAAGTATATTTTTAGAATTTATACACATAGCTTAATTAAAAATCAAAACAAAAAATGGGGGTCAATGCGCTTCTTTTGGCGCTACAGAGCATTTAGTTTGACCTTTTTGCACTGTAAATACGTCTTACACATAAATCAATTTTTAAAGTTTTTCCTTCAATATTTTTTATTCAAATAAATTATGGGAACAAACACAGCCTTATTTCATCTTGAATAGACACATTAAAATTTGTGACAACGAAAAAAATTTCAAATTACTCCGCATGTTCAATTATTTGACCTTTTTGCACTCAAAAAATTTCATTTTTCTGGCATTAGAATTTAACAAGCAAAAAAAAAAAAAAATAAATAAATAAAAATCATTTGAAAGTAATGACATTTTACTGAATTTAAGAAGAATGGTAAAAAGTATCTTATATATTCAGAAAATAAAATAAAAAGTGGGGGTCTGTGATGTTAATTTTTAGATATTGCTAAAATAGTGCTAATTTTAAGCTTAAAATAGGGGTTTTTATTTTCTTGATTTTCACAATATATTTGCTATATTTATGAAATATGATGATAGAATTCATGACTGTTTATTTGATATATAATTTAGGACCAGTATAAAACAGTTCACTGCATAAAATAACTCTGTGTGCAGGCTGCATGGAAAATAGGAATCCAAACTTAACATACTTTAAATACTTCGAAAGAGAAAAAAATGATCATTTTCTTCTAAAAAAAACCTTCCGCCACAAAATACAGTTCCTCACTTAATGCTTTTGGTATGGAATTTAATCATGGAGATTTAACTGAATATAGTTTAATTGACATTGTAGAATCCAAATTTATTGTAAGAATTAAAACTTCATGCAGAATTTTTGAGATATAGGTTAAGATATAAATCTGCTCAAAAGCTAAATCACGACATCGTCTTCTGATGCACAGTTTGCAGGCGTTACTTAAACAGTTAAAAAATGCATGCCACGACTGCCAAAGAAAATAGTCAACAATTCGAAAATTTCATTCACGTATCCGAACAAAAACACGTGGATTGTTTCATGATGAGATAGCACGCGCTTGCAACAAGATTTAACCTATCTGAACGATAAAGTACAGAATCTGGGTCACGCCTTGATCGGTAATTGGTGCCGGTGCCCCATTCTACAATGTTTCACTCTTTATCGATATTCTATATGACACTGAGATGTGTTTCTGATACCCGAAACAAAGAACTACCATTTTACAGATACTTAATGATGTCAGAAAACAATGCCAAAATACAAGACGTGTGGCTTATCGGTCCGTTGGCTACTTTGTAAGACGGGTGTATAGTGGTGGAGTGCTATCTGCAGATTCAGCACTAGCGGCAGTGTGACCTAAATTCCCCAAAATCCCAGACGTTTTGTTGACCTAGTAGCCTGACTCATGAGCTAAAAATTATAACAAGACAGCGAGATTTATTTTCAATACAATGCTTTAATAATGTAATGTACAAATGAGAGGACACATAAATATTCCGTCACACTGGTCACTTCGGAATGTCTCTAACTTATATACTGGCATTTGGTTGCAATCTGTCATTATTGTTAAAATGGAGGGAAACATTTTGAGGAGTTTTAATTTTACTGAGTTACCCCCTCCCCCTTTATGAATGTTTACGTAATCCCACCAGTGCCTTGTTTCTGGGCAGAAACAAAGACCACACATAAAATTTCTGAATATCAAGAATTTTGAAAATGGGTGTTCGATGTCAGTCATGTTTTCTTTTCTCAACAGTGGAAGACAAATAAAGTAATGTAAATTAGAGATGCACCAAAGAAACACCCCACACCTGGGATCTGAAAACAAAATGTTTCCTTCACTTCTTTACATCTACAGGACAGATTAAATAAGTATGACTGAACCAGTTATTGTCCACCAGACTCAACATACAACATGGACAATCACCATGTTATATATTGTTCTGGAAATCTCTGAGGTAGACTTTCAAAAAAAAAAAAAATAGTAAACTCCTCATTTGGTTTTTTTTCCCAATACTAAGATTAAGAACAGTCAATGTGTAATTCTGCCTACAGTGAATATTTGAGCGACTCAGGAAAAAGATCAAACACAAACCTTTACACTATAAAAAGCAAAAAATCACAAAGCAATTTATACATATTGATAAAAAGGAAAAACATACATTATTATGAACATATTCTGGACAGATTATCATTGTAACATATATTACTTACTGGCCCTTAATGGGTTCTATTTTTCATGTTTACACGTCAAAAAGCATTCAAGTATAGTGTTTTGTCATGCATACACAATATATAAATATTGAGATCAATCAATGTATTCATGGAGAACACTTATATATTATTATATAAAAAAAATGTTGAGGTTTTCATTGGCTTGCGTTCCACGTGGCAGTGTCCTTGACAGGAACAGGTTTGACCTTGATAAAAACATCTCAACACAAATTAATGAAGGATGAATCTTCTATGCCTGCATTTGATGCCAGTCACAAACATTCATTAGTCACATTGTCACATGTGGCAATGGCAGGGGGCTGCTTTAGCAACTCAATGATATTTTTTTTTTTGTTCATTTCATAATTACTTAAAAAGTATAAATATAAATAGTTGGCAACATTTGCTTCTTTTTCTGTATAAAAAAGAGGGGAAGAATTAAGTTCTACACTTAAATAATAATATAAAACAGTTGCACAGACTGATACAATGATAATGCAACTCAAACAGTTACTTGGGAATTTACCCTGAGAAAAAAAATATCCCTGATTAAATCAAAGGAAAATAAAGCAAATCTCATCCACGCTCATCAAAAAGCTGAGAAATGTAGCTTCTGCTAGCACACAGACATTTTACTTTGTTAATACAATGGAACATTACTCCATATTTTTTTTTTCTTTTTAAATAATATATGATGAATGTTAAGTAAGTACAACATGCAAATATAATTTCAAGGGGGAAAAAGGGCCATCAAAACTATGATGTGGGGAAACATTGATATCCTGTAGGTCAAGTATACACATGTGACTGTTGTGAACAGCTCATCAAGGAGTTTGGAAAATAACGGGAGAACGATCCAATATTCATCTGTTCAGAAAATGAAATTTCATGAATTTTCAAAACTTTGTACACAATGATAAACTGCCTAAATTTTCTTTTGACTACTTTTAAGAAATTCTTGGATCCTCCTCCTACATTCAACATGACAACAATAGGTTATATTTTCTAGAGGTAAGAATATTAAGAAAGACATGCATTCTATTTATAACTACGTATATTAATATATCTGACTCTATAAATATCTGACATAATGGAACATTAAAATCACTTTGACTCTTTCTGTATAGAGCGACCACAAAACTTAACAATATACACTTTTCTTCCAATGCGTAATGTGTTGTTCATTAATTAAATTTTTTTAAAGGAAAGTCATTTTTCAAGTTTCATATATAATTAACCACAGAAATCAATTATCTGTAAATTATATAAATTACATAACAGGGTTGTACAACACACACTACACTTACACAATATATATATTATACTAAAATCATTTGCCCAGTGTTCATATTTTTCCAATTTTTTTTGTAGTGCAGTGGAATTCAAAACCTTCCTGATTCTAAAAATTTTACAAAAGAGACCATTTTTTCTTAAAGATACTGCAACTGAGCAAATGATTTCTGGCCAAATTTATTTACACCGGTCAGTCTAATCACAGGAATCAACACTCAGATCCTAACATTACAACACTCTAAATAAGTGATATGCACCTGTACAAAATGAAATTAAATTTCTAAAAAAAAACAAAAAAACACCTGATTTTATTTCCAGGGGGTTCATGGTGGTCATTAAAAGCAATTCTGAATGTTAAAATAAAAATAAATTACAGCACCAGATGATAAGTGCATAATGCCTTTGCTATTTATAAATGTAAAAGGTGAAAATGACAAAAGTGTGTCAAAAACACATTCAATTTTTTTTTTTTTTTTGCAAAATAAGAAACATATGAAAGCAGAATAATTAATAGACCACAGGCTAACTTCCTTACAAGTTTAATAATCACAACTTCCCCTTAGAACATCCTCCAATGAAATAATGTCTTTTTTACTCAAGTCTTCCTGGATAAAAAATCTTACACTTGTATATAAAGCAAGAAGTAAACCAATGCAAAATAAGGTTAAGAGTTGTTGATACTTTTACTGAAACAGGAAATAAAATATTTTTTTTCGACATAAGAAAAATTTTGTAAGTGTTCATTTATAATGCCAAATCTTAACTTAGTACAGTTTATTTCCAATTTTGACCCCTGTCAGTGAATTGTTCTTTGGTCGAGTATTGTAATGGGACAAGAGAAGAACAACCAAATATTTGAACAGCAAGAAAAAACAATAAACTGCATGTGGGATTTTTCCTTTGCAAATAAATAATGATTGACAAATAACTTTATACAACAATATATACAAGTACTTGGCACTTCAGTACCACATTATAAATAATAATAAATATATTATAAAATCAGTTTTATGACATTTCATTTCCACAATTTACGAGGACATTTGTTTTTGTGCGATATTGGAACACGTCTGTGGTAAAGTGAAATATCATAAAAGTGACCTTCATACTTTAAAAAAAAAACAATAAAAAAACGTAATTTTCTCTTTTTTCATGACCACTATGCACTTTGCAAAAAATGTCCCAAAACACAAAAGTGGATGACCATGAACTGTGTTGTCATAATTACCATGGAAACAACAGAGAAAAAAATGCCTGATGATGATGGGATATATATAATTAATATTGTGTTAGGTACAAGTGTACCAATGAAAATATCAGTATCAAACTACAGAGTAAAATTTGGTTGTAAAAAGTCCTTGTAATATATATATGGTATGTTACATATATAAATGAGCATTTTGGCAATAAGTAATCGAAACGCTCTCATCAGGCATTCACTGCATTGTGGAAATTTCTCATCACTGCTGCATCGTTTGCTGCATGTATCCATGTAATAAATCACTGAGGATCACAAGGTCATTAATGTTACGTGTTTGACTTCCCAAGGCGAAGGCTTCTACGACTATTATGTCCTGACTAGAGCCGTCAAGCCACTTTGGTCTGGAATCAACAAGTTCACCTTTACACAAAAAGGCTCTCAGTTCTTGAGTATAAGGATATATTTATACAGATCTTTTTTTTTTGCTTTAAAATCTCACAGAAAAGAAACCATCATTCATACTTTTATGCACCGTTCATCCAATTTTTGCACAAAATTAAATAAATTAATTCTCATTTTCACCACACACATAAATATACAATCATACAATTCCAACACTGATATTTCAAATCAATTTTGCTGCACTTCTTGGCAAGATAATACTATCCCCCCTGGACAGATAGAACATTTTGCAGAAGTTCACTGTGATTTAACACTCCATGGCTAGGGGAGGAGGTTGGGAGAACGCATCTGAACACTTGAACTCCGTCAAAGAAAGAGCAGCACTGTTCTCCAGTGACGGAATATTGTCCATATCATTTTCCACACAGGATGTGTCCAGGAATTCCGTTTCTCCGAAGCTGTTTGTACTGGAATTGCTCTCGGTATCATCAGTTGACTGGCTTCGCCTGATCTCTCCACCGCGACGATTTCTATTCTTGTGGCAGCTGAAGCAGGGGTGTAACAACTGAGGATCCACCAAGACCTCTCCATTTAGGCCCTTGAATATTGTGCCACAGCAGACTTCTGTCCTGAAATACCAAAAAATAAAAGAAATGATTCAAGAATAAAACACATCAGAATTACTTCTCCAGATATATTCAGTATGAATTTTCTTTTCCATTTTTTTTTTAAAACCATAACATATTTCATGTACTTTGAATGTGTACACATATTATATATTCTCCCTCACTACATTCGTCTGAATATAACAATTACATTCCAATAAAAAGAATAATATGAAAGAGCTTGTTTGTAGGAATGGTACTCGCTATAACCTTTTATTTTTCATGACATAATATAACTATATTGATTTATTACATCATAAATAACTGTTGCATTTATACAGACATGTAGAACCCTAAACATACGTAGAGTACCAAATTAAACATTCTATGCATATCCTTCTTTTAATAATATATGTGTATACCCATATGTTATAGCGAGACCCGATAATCGAACATGAACAAGTGAGGATATACAATGTTTATAGTACATGATCATTTAATAAGAATGGAATGCAACAAATCTTATTTTCTGATTCATAATTTTAAGCAGTGAGTATATATACTTGTTAACCAAAATTTATTTTTCAAAGCTTTTTTTCAAACAAAGGCTATGTTATGTTTAATTTATTTGAATGTGCCCTACTTTTTCCAGTAGCTGAGATCAAGGAAAGGACTGATGCGTGGGTCGGTCTGCTTCCTTTTGTTCTTACGCTGACAATTCTCCTGACTTTCCTCAGCCTCAGATTCCTCACTCTCACTGCCATCAAACTCATCTTTGTCACAGCTATCCTCATTCACTACAAAGTGTCAGAATAAACACTCAATTAACCCTTCCATTAGGACTCTTAACCACAATATTCATAAATTAAAATTACCTTGTCAATTTCACTCTCCCAATAAATGATCGATTCTTTTGATGTTAAAATTCATCTTTTATTATCTCAGTGCAGATGCTCATGAATATTTGTGAACTTTTATTCAAAGGTATTACAAAAAAACCCACTTCTAAAATATTGCATTCATGTAATGTAATCAAAGCAGCATACTGGAGTCTGAAACAATCCCCTTGGTGTGCTAATAGTCTATTGATTTCCATTTGTCAGTTCTTATATCAGTAACCAATCAGTGAAAGCCAAACAGACAGACTGTGTACCTGAGTGCCTGTTGTGTTATCCCTGGACTCTCCGACATTCCCTATTAAACAGTCATGTACAAACATAAACTCCTGACACCAGATAACTCACCAATAAATAGTCAGTATATATAGAATTTCTATCAGACTGTCCGGGGCCTATACTGAGTATACCCAGGTCACATCTGGTCAAATCAATGTTTATGGCCAATTCTCTTAGTAGATAGTTCTGAACTGTTTAAGCTCAAGTCTGCAGGATAACTCAGAAAATGACCAAATGGTGGAATGCCACATGTACAGGAAATAGTTGAAGGAGAATGAAAATAAACAAATGAGGTCAAGTTTTGTGTTGAAGAATTGGAGCTCTGCTCCCTGGCCCTGCACTGACCGTTAGATTCTTCCTCTGTGTAATTAGGTCAGATCCAGTAAAATACCTGGCCTGTGTTGAACTTTTGACCACACATTGACCAAGGTGCAATCTGTTGAATTTGACCATATCATGTCTTCATTTAACATATTGAAGCTCAAGATAATATTAACAAGACTTGTAAATTAAACATGACATTATTTTCAAGAACAATTTCACCAAAACACTTATTTTCATATGAAAGAAACCATTCTTTTTCCTCTCTCTCTCTAGAGCTATGCTTTTTTTTATTATTAAAAGATGAATAATCTTAAGTAAAGCAATGTTCAAATGAAAACCAAATCTACATAAGCTACATGCAACAAATCCATACCTAATGAAAATATTCAATACATGGGTTTATACAGTAAGAATTTTTTACACAAAATTCATTTAGCAAATATTTGTATTAGCTCTTTTTCCAGCTAATTTAATTACAAAGAAGAATTTCTTTTGCATGTTAAAGCTTTTATAGATGAGTAACCAGCTGTAAGCCCCGAAACATAAACATCTGTTTAAAACTCGACAACACAAAAACCATACTCTTCGAACACTACTTAGAACCATGCTGATCAAATCTTCATTCAGTGTCTAATTAAGAAATGCCTTAGTCTCAGCACCTCTGATCTCCCCACACCAGAATTTTTTTTATTTTTTACCCTGGGGGATAACACACACATACACCTGATCCTTACACCCTATGATAACTCAACCAAAGAGTTAAAAAACAGCAGATGTTTGGAATTTGCATTTAGTAAGACAGAGAAAAGTATTTGGGTCATTGAAGACATTGGAATTACTATAAAAGGCAAGGTGTGGGGGAGGGGGGTAATCAGCTGATCTGCTAATCAGCTGATGAATATCCTGCAGACACACACTGACCATATGCTTCACAGCAGGAAGTCTCTATACACAAGCTTGTCAGACAAGATTAGTAAAACCTAAATCCATCCTGATTCCTGTTTTAACCCCTCTAGCCTACGTCATGCTTAGCTTGCTATTGCACCTTCACAATAACCATACATCAAATGAGTCAAATGTAAATAGATGACTAAAATCCGTACTCCTTCATGTGACACTAATTATCTGTGTACACATACAGTACATTTTTTTCCCTATTTTTTTTCCCTCCAAAATGTATAATTTATCCATTCCATGTTTGATTTAACAAGTTTGACACTCTCTTACTCTCTTTTTAACAACATGTTTGTGACAAAGGTTCAAAAGAATGAAAATGTCAAGTATCTAATGCTCAGCTCACTTTCAAAGAGCCATCCTAGTCTGGGAGACCACAAACCTACTGCTAGCTGACCTAGATTCTTTGTTCAGCTTCATAAAGAGAGAAAATCAATTTTAACAAGCTTTAAGGTATTGTCTGTTACTTTTTGGAAGCTAACCACTCTGGAACAGAGTATGGGATCAATATTTGTAATGATTTTGTGGTACATGATGGGAACCTGGGTCAGAAAAATTGGATGAAATTGCTCCTAACTGAAAAATAAATCAATGCTTACTTCAGTACTAAAATATTCACCTCCCAATGACTGTTTAAAAATAAATACCATGTAACCAATTTAAGAGGATGTTAAATGGATATAGCCAACAATTTCCTTTGGTCGAAAATGACGAAAACATCTGGGACTTCGGACTCGTACTTTGGAGATATAATAATCAGACACTACAAAAACCTACATTCTTTGGTATTATACAACTGTAAATGGTTGGAAGACACGTGTGAACTGAAAAAAATGAAAAGAGGGTGGGCATGCGGGGGAATTGTGATTGTCTGTCTTCATGCCAGAAAGATATCTAATGACATCTTCCAAATATGATATAATCAATTCATAAGTGAACTTGGTCAACCCTCTGTGGGTATTCTGAATACCACATTAGTGCAATGAGGTTTGATATACCATTTCATCAATTTGTCTGTGTCCTAGTTATTCATTTGCATATTAGAAGGCAGTTATCAGACTGATTATATAAACCATGTCCTAGTCAATTACTTTAAAGTGTTTACTACATTTGAGAAAAAAATCATGGTTTACCGAAGTCTTTAAAATCAATTTGTTACAGAGTGACATTTGACAAGGACAAAACTTCATTGTGTTCCTATTCAATAACACAAAAAGTAAGACCAACCTTCTTAACCTTGAAACAAGTGAAAAGAAATGAGAGACATATTTCCATAAAATATATGGATACCTTTGATGTTTATTTTCAACTTTAAAAATGATAAGTTTTACCAAGCTAATATTTTTATGATTCACTGAGAAGGAATGGAACCTCACTTGCTATGCAAGTAGCACGGTGAAGAGTTTCTTGATTGAACCAGAGATATTACAGAGATAGAGTAGTTGTTTGATGTAATTGTAGGGGGTCGGGGTGGGGTGAGGTGGATGAAAGAGGGTGTCGGTGAAGAGTTTCTTGATTGAACCAGAAATATTATAGAGTAGTTGTTTGATGTAATTGTAGGGGGTCGGGATAGTGCCTTGACATGATTGCCATACCTGAGATGTCGTACAGAGTTCTAGGAATGCTACTGGGGTAAAGCTTCTTGGACTTTAGAGGAGACTTGTATTTATTGTTGGTAGGGCTCTTGTTGTTCTTGACCTTCATTGAGGACTTAATTCCTGGGCCTGCTCTGGCATCCACCACCTACAAACATACAAACAATATGCACCATTTGTGACTTCACCTCTTAAACTACAATATCTTGATAAAATACAATTAGCAAGACACTACCTATTCAAATACATGTCATATGTTATAGTGATAAAGCAAAAAATCAAACAAATGTTTCTTCTCTGTTGTATGTCAATTAAAAAATTCCGACCTTATGTCATGCTCTGGTAATTTTTAAGGACAATCAGTTTATTCATTTGCTTAAGTTAAAATAAAAATTACTTAATTTAGAAAACACAATTTAATTAAATAATCAGATGTAAGAGGAGACAGAGAGAGAGTGGTGTCTATACTTCTAGGCTTCATTCTGGTGAGAAACCAGCGAATCATATCGAGCATTGGCCAGGTCACCATGTCATTCCATGAGGTTCTTTACCCCATCAATCCATTCAATTGCAAAGTGAATTCTTCCCGTGACGTTCAGAGCTGTACTAAGCACATTCACAGCTGACTTGCTGTCAGTAACCGATTATATTAATGAAGGAGGGATTTTTTTTGTGAGGAGTGCATGTTTTATTGACTAAAGGTCATTGCCTACATGATTAAAACATTGATTACAACATTAAATCCCAAATAATTTTCTATAAAATATAGGCCAGGAAAGAAACTCTGCATGATAAATAAACAATGCCAACTTCAGAAAGCATTAAATTAATACTGCATGTACATTTTTATCTCATTAAGTCTGAGCCATAACATTAAGTCACTGACCTAGCGTATCTTCACACTGTAGTAAAGGACACTTCCCCATAACAATCAGACAGAAAAAAATCTACCTTTGTTTAATAAAAGTTATCTATACATGTTGATATTGTATTATTGATAAATGTTATCATGATATACTGGGAAACTATGATGACCCTTTTCACTTATCAGCATGTTTATAATGATTACATTACACTTCCTCAATTTTGATCGGTACAGTACTCGGAAAATAAATCACAAATGGACTGATGGGAAGCACACATCATGTGACTACATTCTAGGTAACAAGTTAGACTTTATTACTATTTCTTAGCCAAATGATCTGTATAAATTACTATAGATAACATTTTGCACAGGAGTTAACTCTCACTGTAGTGTACTTAAATTGTGCCCTTTCCTGTTTGTGTTTTTCATTTAATATCAATGGGAGTGCTACTTTTCCTCATGCCATAAAAAGAGAGGCCTGCAGTTCAAAAACATGATTTTTTTTTAATATTGATGTCATGACATATTCTAGTAAGTAAGGTTGCTGTAGGCAAAATATCATAAAAATATATAATGCGATAAATGTTGTAAGTGGACATATTAAAAGTGATTTGTGGGTATGGTAACCTGTCAGACTGGCTACAAATAGCTGCACACACCTTGTCAAATACTACCCCCAGGTCATAGGTCAAAGTCCAATAGTAGCACTAACATAACCACACTGTCAACCTTTTCTTACAACAACTAACAAGATCAATGAACTCATTAACCTAATCCACTGATCTGGTTAAACACTTATCTAGTCTTTTTTAACAAATATTCTTCCTACATTATTCTAGCTCTTGTAATACCCTTGGGAAACTTAATTGACTTCAGGCTGCAATCAATATTTGTTTAGCCTAAAAGCACAGAACGGGAAATGAAAAGAATCTCCTAACTTATCAACTAAATGAAGGAAAGACCCACACATCACATATGGTAATGTTTTGCCTTTCATAAATGTAACACTCCGATCAATGACCTACATTTTTGTATTACACACATCTGTCAGGATAACATTACAGAATAGAGCTGTAGATATCTGCTGATTAATTAATAATTGGACTCCCTTCTAGTGTCTGTGAGGGAATCATGAGTCACAAAGGAATGTATGTCACATGAGGTATTCAGATCACATCACACATTCACAGTGTCAAACTCGTGTGTAATTCACTCACATATCAAGTAAACAGTTTTCTCTCCTTAGCCTGATCAAACAGGAAAAAAAAAATCAATTCTTTATATTTTGAACTAAATCACCTGTCAGATAAAGTGGCGGTCTGAACTCCCACACAAAAATCAAAAATAGGTATACCATATATTTTAAAACCCCTTGGATGCTAATATCATCAAATGAGTCATAACTTTGAACATAGTATATCTCCAATTCCCAGATCTCTGCATAAGTCAGCATATTGAATTCACATAATGAGTTACTTTTCTGCAGAGTAGTTTGTCAAATGTCGTCAAGTGCATTCTTCAAATTGCATGCCAGCCAGAATTAATGCAATGCACTTAATGTTCTTACACTAAAGGTAATTCTAAAATTAATTCAAAAGTTCCTTTTTTCATTGGGGAAAACAATTTTCATGAATTAGAAATTCATGAATAACCCATATTATATAAATAGATGGTTGACATATTAAATGTTTTAAGCACATAGAATTTATATATATCGAGACAGCTAGGAGACCGGCGCTGCAAAAAGAAAAAGCGAATTGTTGATAACAAACTGACCTACTTATTGGACATAGACCATGAAGTTTAAACTTGTTAAAGGTAATTCCATGGGTGTGCCTATTTGTTGACACCCACTCATAAAAATGATATTGACTCAAATCAAACTCACATGGTGCCAATGTCTGCTTGTTCCTTCTGGTAATTTCTTCCACCTCTTCACCAACAGGACACATGCATTGCATATCTCCCCTGCCCTCTTTTCACGAATACGGAAGCACTTTTCAAATTCACATTCATATCTTTTACTGTCTGTGAATCGTGAGCTAGAGGACTTGGCTCGACAAATACAGCATCCATTAATGCTTCTGTATATTTTGGGTTTATGAAAACTGAACATTTTTCTGTCACTGGAAAAGAAAAAATGTGTCACTATTTAAAAAATGTCACTCATCTACATATTTAGGTCAAAGAACCCTGTCACACTGTAAAGGTACATGATAGGTTACTAAAGTTCACTACGGTAGTTGACTTACTGAGAATTCTCTCTGAGGAGAAAGATCTCATAAATAGAAATAAATCAATATCAATTGACTGCATTTAACAAGTCCCTGTCAATCAAGTACATATTCAGTCCATCACATTGTTCATGACTAATTTTAAGATTTTTTAATTTCTACACAAACAAATTTCCTCAACAAATTATCACACATGTACAATGATTTGTAATAAAAATATGTAATAAACAGCAGTTCAGTGACTGGCATGTGATTGTGTGTGTATCCACCATCAATGCCCTGTATTTAATTCTTTCCTGTTCAATATTCAGTTCCTGTACCTTATTGACATAATGAAGTATCATAATTTAAAATTAATTTTTATCAAAGTCAATTAAAAGAAATTTAATTACTTTATCTCACTAGAGAAACAAAGTCATGAAAATGCAACATAAAAATAAAACAGAATTCACACGTTTCGTTTCCTCACCCTTTGAAATTATTTCCAAAAAGTCATTCCCTGGTCTTTCCACTAACACTGTGAATCCTCGTAAAAGGGATTCAAGTGATATGTACTTGTCAATGAATACGACACCTGTGTACTAATCATGTCACTGACCACTGAGGTCACGGTTCACTTGCTTTTCCTATTTTGGGACAAAGGAATTTCTTAGATCTGAGTTGGCGCAGACTCACTGAAATCGTGCACATACATGTGCCGCTTACTTATCCGTGTTTCGCAGAAAAAACAAAAAATATAAGTCAAACTCGTCACAAAAAGATTACTTTTAAGTGAAATAATTATTGTCAATCAAAATAGTATAGTATAAAATGACTGTCAAAGTCTTTATAAGTATTTTTCATTGAATTTCTGGTATCCATTGAATAGCGTACACTCCTTACCAAATGGGTCAAAAGAAAACGTCGATGGAAACACATTAATTTTTCAATAACAGCTGACAAAAGTCAATTTAACCAAGTATTTAGACTGTTTCTTATCATAAAAATAAAAATTAAGACACATACCCGATTATTTGTGAACTGTCAGTTACGGTATTCTCCCGCACGTTGAAACTATCCTCTGTTGAACTGAGTTATCAGTTGCTCAATGAATGCGCATGCCAAGTGGAGCTTTTGTTATGCAAACGAGGTCGAGCGGAAAATGCCGAAGTTACTCCTTAGGGATATAAAATTTCAAGTGCCGTAAAATGTATTAAAGTATAAATCTGTGCCTGATTTCTGCCTCAAGATATCAATTTAAAGAAAACATGTTTTGAATTGCATTTTTATAATTTTTTTAACATCTCGCGAGAATACCGACTTTGACCAAGAAAGAGACGCCATTTTGGTACAGTTTATCTCGATTCCCGCTTGTGAAGATGAAAAATTGACAAGTTTTAGGAATTGCTTGCACACTTTAATATTTTATTTCTTTAGTTTAACAATGTATGCTATTTAATACTTGATTGCAAACTGTTTTTATGACAAATGTGTCCATAAAGCTAAGTAACTCGTGTAAAGTGATGAACCCCAGTTGAGTGCCCTCTTGAACTAGTATATATTTTCTTCAGAAAGTATTTATCGATAGGGTGAGTAGCAGTTTAAGAAGTTTATTTTCATTTTTAAATTTAACTAGTTTATTTCTTTTGATCGACAACAGTTTCTGGATATCAAGGGATACGTGTCTTCAAGGTCATTAAAATTGTGTTGTCATGTCATGCTGTATTTTTTTGTGAGGCTAGATCTTCAACTTTCTTTTTCTGAAATAAACTTTAGAGTAGTCGGAAAATTTGTACATATTTGTTATATCATGTGAAACTTGATAGTAGATTTTTTTTAGATCTTGAATCATGTGATTGATTATCTTAGAAGTAAAACTGAAAGTAGCAGTACCAATGTAACACTGAGCAAATTGCAGTTCAAAATATGACATTAATATAAATACACATTCTAGACATGACAAACTCTCCAGCAAATCATCAATATGAGCAATGAAGCATTTAGACTGCACTTCATTGAATTAGGCATCATTGATTGAATTTGAAAGTGCATAATATCCCTCAATGAAAAGGAATTTGTACTGTAATAAATAATTGATTTATAAGCATGAACTTCAGTGAAGTGGTTTTATTTCCAGGAATGGATTTTGTTATATTGGTTATTAATACCAAATTATCAAACTATGATAAGTTAAAATTAATACATCTAGACAAGTTAAGAAAATGTTTATGCAAGTAATGAAAGTCCAAGAAAAACATTGACAATGAAAATAAACAAACCATTCAATTACTGATAACAATTTTTAAAATTGTGACACTACAGATTGTCAACAGAAATATTATTGCATTAAACATTCGATGTTGATAATTTGAATTTGCATACAAGAAGTATGCTTGAATATATTGTGATATATCATATTCCTGATTTTTTTTTAATTTCAATTTTTCAGCTTTCAAAATGTTTTGGAAGTTTAATCTTATAACTACCTCCCATATTGACACAATTCTGGAAAAGGAGGTAAGTGTTAGTGAATACATTGTCATGTCAACATATGTTTACCTTCATATCCCGATCCTGATAAAAATTGTTTTAAAATGTAACATTATTGTTTTAAGGATGTCACTTTGCAAGAGCTTATGGATGAAGAAGACATTCTTCAAGAATGTAAATCACAGAATACGAAGTTGATTGAATTGTAAGCTTTTACATTTTGTATGCATTTATCAGAAAAAAATGTTTTAGTGAAGAGTTGCACACTTTCATTGTTTTGTTTTGTTTTTATAAAAAGTATAACAAAACCAGAAAACATGGAGGAAATGGTGAAGTTAATCACAGTAGAGCCAACAGATTCAGATGACGAGAAACTCAGATACAAGTAAGATTTAACTCCCTACCTTGACAGTTGAGATTCCATTGTAAAAATTGGAAAAATATTACCATAAAAATAACCTTTAATTAGATTTTTTCCTGAATTGTTGATTTGCATATTGTCTAATGTTTTCCTGGTGATTCTTTTAACAGATACCCAAACACTGCCTGTGAGCTGTTGACATCTGATGTGTCACAAGTCAACGATGCACTCGCTGACAGTGAAGAGTTGGTCAAAAAACTGTATGCATTCTTGGAAATGGAAAAACCATTGAACCCTTTATTGGCCAGTTTCTTCAGTAAAGTCATGGGATTGCTGATCACAAGGAAAAGTGAAATGGTGTGGATTTCATTTTGAATAGCATACAGAAGTTGTAACTTTTTAATGTTTTTTTAATAAACTTGATTTTAATGATAAGTATTTTGATTGGTCATGTTTATGCAAATACTTTTTATAATTAAACTTGGAAATTTTATGTTATATCACATGAAAATACTGAAGACAGAAATATTACCCCCCCCCCCCCCCCCCCCAACCAAAAAAAAATATGATAGTAAAATTTTGTCTTTTTCTTCAAATTAGATATTTAACTTCCTTAAATCTCAGGAAGATTTTGTTGGAACATTACTGGACCATATAGGCACTTCAGCCATAATGGACCTTCTACTGAGGCTGTTAACCTGTGTCGAGTGGGTGGAGCTCAGGAAGGCAGTCATTGAGGTAAGGAATAAAAAAGAGAGAAACAATTAACATTGCTTAATAAAGAACTGGGAAGAAGTGATGACAAAACCATTTTACAAAGAAATTGAAGTGGTTGCTTGAAAGTTTAAGTGCAGAGTGAATACATTTTAAAGAAGTGAAGTTGGGGACTTGTGTATTTGAAAGTTACAAGAAGTTCAATGAGGTTGAGAAGTAAATTTTTCCTTAGAGATACATGTATTTTTTTTTCGAAATTGGATGGACATGTGCAGCATTCGATCTTAGGCTAAAAAATATATATGTTTGTTTCCTGTAACATTCCAAAAAAATTGAGGATAAGGTGGGAAAATCCACCTGGCCGTAAATTGAATGGTTACAGGAAACCAACAATTTTTTAGGTCTTACTGATAATGCACATATTTAAAAAATGTTCAAAAACTGATCATTTTATCAAAGCTTTTCCAGCTTTTTGAAGTGTTGATTTGCTTGATGAAGCTTGCTTGTATAGTCCCCAATTTGCAGATAAATTTTTTTTTTTTTTTTTTTTTAAATTGCACATTGTGCATAATAAAGTGATCATTAATATGTCTTCTACAAAGCTTAACTTAGAAGAGTGTTGAATTCCCTTTGTCATATGCAATGTACTTCAACAATTATTTTTACATGGTCAGTTGTTCAAGGTAATTTTTAACTGTTAAAATGATTTGGTCCTTAACTTTGCATACATTTTGATTTAGATAATACTAGGCATTCATACTTCTGTTTTCTTCTTAACTGAAGTATTGGTGATTTGTTACGGACATGTGCAATATTTGAAACCTTGGATCTAAAGCGTAAAGGAGAAATTAAATTTTACGTTAAGTTGAAATGCAGCTTGGGGATGTAGACAATTATAGCTATAAAATTGCATCGGCATGGGAAGATAACGTTTAAATGTTTAGAAATATCAGAATTTCTTATGAAATGTTTATATTTTAAAGATATATCAACTTTTTTTTCAACTTAACTGAATATGCTGAAGTCCCATTGTCAAAATGCTTAAAGTTGTGGACCATATCACATAATGTTTGCATTCCTCTTTTTTACTGTCTTAGATTATTATTTTTCCTTATTATGGAAAACTTGGTTCTGTTATTATGAATTTTGTATTACTATTTTCTACCAAATTTTGTTAATTTAACTCAAAAAATGTTAAATATTATTATGAACTTAACTTATATACCGGTGTATATAGCCACTCTGATGAAAAAGATAACATTTGAATTATATTGTTTCTAGTGTATCAATTATTATATGCATGAACATTTAATTATCAAATTATTTGCTATAAACAGATGGCCACTTACAGTTCCTGAAATGAGTGTTATCCCATTTTTTGGCATCCCATTAACTGTTTGCCCAGCATTCACCTTTTAGGACTGTAAAATATTTATGATTTGTTTGACAGTGGTTGAATGAGAAGCAGATAGTGGAGAGGCTGATCGGGTGTATTGTGCCTACTCAAGATGAGGATGTAAGTTGATTTAATATGACTAAATTATTTGAATTGATGATCCTTTCCTTATATCCTTTTGTTTCGATCATTACACTGCAATTTTCTCATATTTTGTGTATAGGTTCACTGCAATGCGGCGCAGTCTCTGTGTGACATTGTGAGGCTTGGCCGGGAGCAACTTTCACAGTTACAGGACAGAACTGAAACGGACCCGCTTCTTAACACAGTGGAACAGTGAGTTTTCAACAGATCATTTACAACAACTTATGAAACTCCCTAAGCAAGAGTCATATTCATGTGGTTTAATACTCTGTTATTTTGTTTTCAGAGAGGACAATGTAGCTGACCTGTTGACAAATATGTTAGATACAGGAAAGAATGAATCAGTCATAGTAAATGGATTGTCTGTGATACAAACTCTATTAGAATTTAGAAAACAAGGGTATGTGTCGAAGAATTCACGGACAATTCTTGCTTCAGAATACTTGACATGAATGGATCAGATTCACAAGAATTTCATAAATTTTAATGCTTGTGTAAAACTTGTTTAAGAAATTTTCTTTAAAAATTACATCAACACATTTGATTGTAGAAAGAAACTTGGATTACATTGGCCTTTTTTTTTTCACAGCCCAGAAGGCTCAACAGACCAGATCACCTCACTGGACACTGATCGCCTGGCCCAGGGGGTCACTAATGTCTTACTGGCTATTACCCCCAGACTTAAAGATTTTCACAGTCTTCTTGTAGAACCCCCTAAGGTCAGTCTCAGTAGATGATTATGTTTTACAGTATTTCATTAAACGAACTGAAGAGAAATTAGACATTATTTTCCAATTGATTTTTTCATTTGACCTGTGGAGTATGAATTATAGAGTATTATCTTCTTTGATGTGTATAAAAATTTCATGTCAGTCATTTTATCCCTATTTCAGCAACGTTTTGAGACAATGCCAACAACCGTAGGAAATCTGGATCCTCCTCTCGGCAATACACGTCTCCAAACTGTTAGGCTTATAGCTGCAGTTGTTTTAACAAACACACATACTGTAAATGTAGAGTTAGCCAATTTAGGAACGACTAAGGTTTTACTTGTAAGTATATGCTTGTACATGTATTAAATTTTTTTTTAAGTTTTAGCATGTTTCTTGAATGGATTTATTAAAGACACACAGTGTAAATATCCTTTGTTCTGTCTCTTATCTGCTTCATCCACACATTATCTTTGATAAAGCCTGTCTTATGACCAGAAGTTATACTTCAGGTTATTGTATATTTATTTGTGAATTCCTTAGTGATAGACAGAAATACAGGTGACTCTCGATCTCTCGAAGTTCAAGGGACCGCAAGAAAAGTTCGAGAGATCGAGGGGTTCGAGAGATAGAAAGTGAATAAAATCCGGAATTTTCAGTTCCGATCATCATTGTTCTACTATTATAAATACCGGAAGTATACGTTGATAATATCATTGCACGTTACTTTTCATTCGTATTTTACAGGTAATTCACTTGATTTCAACAACAATGATCATATTTTGAATAAATAAAACGATCTCTTTAAGTTTCAATATTTATTTGTTCTCATTTCATGATTACATAAAACCTGAATAGCAATCGTCGGTGTGGCTACCCCCCGGGCTTGATCGGGTCCTTTACAAGATTTCTCGTATTAAATCGGTATTTAATTCTTGAGATAGGATTTCTTGTGCAATGTTTGTCATACTGGGATTATGTACACTCTAATAAAACTTCATAATCTATGGAAAATTATTGACACGCCTCTTAAATTATTTTCTAAAAATTTTCGTCTCGCTGTCAAGTCAAAATAAGTTGTGAAGCAATTCGTTTATAATTTACCAATTATTTATATCAACACTCGGATGCTCACAGGTATAGTGTCATCTATGTAAACACCCAATTAACACCTCCATGCCAGCCCCAGGCGTTCACTGTTATTCAGGTAAGTCCAAGCTGCATTAATTTTACGCTTGATTGGCGTGTACACACGCGCAATCAAAACTTCGAGAGATAGAGAGTAAAAAACAATGAAATGTGTGTAACGGGACCCAGGTCTTGGTTCGAGAGATAGAGAACTTCGAGAGATGGGAAGTAAATTTGCTTAGTTATATAGAGGGAAAAAACGGGACCGGAGGTTCACTTCGAGAGATCGAGAACTTCGAGAGATCGGAGTTCGAGCCATCGAGAGTCACCTGTACTGGTATTCCAGTGTACAATCATAAAAATTTTAAACTTGTTTAATCTGGATGCTATGTAATCACAAATCTTGCTTAATATGATGTAAACTGTAAGTCCTTTTCAGTAAATTTATTTGTTTAATATGTTGTCTAATCCATCCAGTTTCTTTGGGACCATTGGCATACTTGGGAAACCATAAACTATAAGTAAGATGTCAAATTAAATTAGTTACAATATTGTGGTAATTTCTAGGTAATTCAAAAGAAGACACATGAATTAAAAAGTAAAGCTTAAAAAGATACTGTGCAAAACCAGACAGTTAATTTAAAGTCAAAACGTGTATATAAGAATACTCACATTTTTTTTCCTGCAACTGACTTCCAACATTCTTATGGATTAGAAAGCCATTAGAATTCAGCAACTGTATCCCCCCACCCCCAAAAGTTCCATCCTTGTCATTTAACTTCATCTCAAATTGTGATCTCTTATGAAAAATTTCAAATGTTTTAATTTGACCTTGTCTTAAAAACAAGCCACATGCTTCACTGTTGATTATCCAATATTAAGGAATAAGAAATAGGTAATGGTACAAAAATTCAGTCCATATGTAATTTTTTTTCTTCCTTTTTTTCTGTAAAATTAACACAATGTAAAATCACATTACAGTGTTAAATACTTAGAAAATTTTTTGCCATACCCAGTCATACATGTACATGGAAAGTATACATATTATCCCTTTGACTAAATCTTTGTCATGTTTGAGACCACTAAGAGGGCATTTAATTCCTACAGAATAAACTTTTTTTTAAATTTGTATAGGTACAAATTGATACATCTATTTGATTCAGATGAATTATTCTTTATTTCAGGATTTATGTTTTCATTATACTTGGAATAACTTTTTGCATACCCATGTAAGTCAGTGTGTTAACACTATTCTGTATAATTCTCCGGTGGAAGTTGATGGAAAGAAAGAGCATCCGCTTTTAGTTCAGGTACTTCTTAATTCATGCCTTTACTATCAGTTACTCTGGAAATTCAAATGGAGAAACAAGAAAATGCAGAAATGGCTAGTGATGTGATGGTACTAAAATCATACTTTCTTTTCCAGTTATTTTCTGACTGCAATATATTACAAAGAATTATGGATATTTGGGAAGAAAATGACCAACAACAGTAAGTTTTAATGATAGATATTGTAATTAAGCCTTATTTATGTTAATGATTGAAATAATTTTCTAATCCAATTCAAATAAAATAAAATATAGAAACATAGTTGAATTTCTGCTTTGATTGGAGTCTGAACAAAAGAAAATACTCTGTTCTTTTCTTTTCTTTTTTTTTTTTTTAACTTTTTAAATATGAGTTGTCTCATTTGGAAATTTTGTATGCGCTTCTTGTGAATTTATGTAGTGGTCTTTTTTGATTGTACGAATTATAATTGACATTACAGAAGTCAAGAAAGGGGTATGAGAAGAGGGTACATGGGGCATCTAACAAAAATGGCAAACGATATCGTGGCTGTGATGGAAAAGGGAGAAAACTCAGATTTGGTCAAAGACAGCATTGCAGGTAAGTCTCAAGCACAATAGTCACATTAGATTTCTTGTGTTCAAATGTGGAAAAGAAAAGCGTAATCTGAGGTCTTTACCAAGTATTATATAGAAGAGTTGTTTTTATGCAAGTAATATGATATTTCAGAATTACCGGAGGAGGTTAGGGAGAGGTGGGACAACTTTGTGGCTGGTGCATTATCAGATGTTAACAAGAGGAACACAGTAGAATCTGTAAAAATTATTTACCTACTTTAATCTATCTTGTAATAAATTTACATTCATCACCTAAACATTTATATTTAATTCATAAAAAAAAAAATTAAGTAAATTATCATTATTTAGATGTAAAGGATGACTGCACTTAACGCCTGTTTTTGGGTCTTTTTCGGTTGCTTCTGTTGCTTTTATATCTAAACCTTAATTCACTTTTGTATGTTTATGAAAGAATCCTGCCAATTTGGAACCAAATTTAAATCTCAAAATGATTTTAGACTGTGATACAATAAAATGATTCAATGTTTTTTGTCCTTACTGCTTTCCAAATATAGTGAATTTACACTTACCTGCCCTTGATTGAACATTAGATATGCATGAGAGGTGGAGCTAACATTGTAAATATGGGTCTAAAATTAGACTTGATAAATAACAATGACATGTTTGAAAAAAGAACGTGATCACTCTTTCCAATCTCCCTCTCCATTCCATATGGCACAAATAGACTTCTGACAAAGGTTTCAAAACGAAACTAACAATATGAGCACGTCAATGTAATTAAAGCATTGTATATCCATGCCAGATGACTTAACGTGTTCGAACACAATGTCCTAGTTAGCACAAAACATGCTACCTTACAAGTCACGTGACGGAATTTAGTATTCACAAAGTTACCTGAGGTAGGACATCACGCGGTTAATTATAATATTCAACATGTCACAATCCTTGGTTACAACACAGAGAGCGAATGTAAGAAGAAGCAGTTTTTTTCTCTTTTTAACCATGAGCGCATGTTTGTCTATTAATCTCCTTTTGACACATTATTATTTATGCAAATATACAACTGCTGTGAAACGGAGAACAATAGACAAACATGCGCTGACTATGTATAAAGTCAGTAAAAAAGTGGGCGTCCTCATTATCGTACGGAGATTCAAGAAATTGTGATGACCCCTGCCTTTGAAAACAGATTCGAACTTCGTAAATACACACTTTTATTAAACGTAATTACATAAAGTTGCAGATTGGATGTTGGCCATTCTTGCAATGAAAAGAAAAATGCTTGTTTTGAAAGTTTATTTTGTCGCAATTTTCGCATGTCCTTAAGTGCAGTCATCCTTTCATAAAGAAGGATGTCTTCTACACATATTAGGCATAATCTAGTGTAGACATACTATTTTTCCGCAGGGTATTAATTTACACCATGTACACTGTCACAGATTTACCATGGAAATTAGTCTCAGCATACTTAAAGTGCATTTAGGGGATATAGTGGCAATCTAAGAAAGCCGCATAATCTTTTACCTTCCGATTAATTTGAAAATGAGATTTGCAGAATTATAACCCCATGGAAAAAAGTGTGTTTACAATACTTGAAATTTGCCATTGTATTTTAAGTCAAGCTGAAATGTTGTATCAGCAATTGTGTACTTTTTTGTAAGCAAGAGAATAATAAACTGGCCTAATGAGAAAGTTTGAGATAAATATTTTGTTTTCTGTAGATGCGTGGTAGACCTTTGACTTCCAGCAGTGATGATGAAGAAAGTGATTTCCGAGACATTCCATTCCCTCAGGACGCTGCCATGCAACAGGTGGGTGTCTATTGTTTGTTTAAATAGCTAATTTTAGTATATAAATGGTGTCCAGTGTTTGTTTTAATGGTTAATTTTAATGTATAAATGGTGTCGATTGTTTTAATAGTTAATTTTTGTGCATAAACAAAGAAATTATTGCCGTTTTCTTAATACAAGGAAATGTGAAATTTATTCTGGATGGGGGACACTTAAATAAACTCTCTTTTACATTTTAGAGTAGAAATTTGTGTATTAGATACATTTTGTGGTATTTGTGATGTGTATATCATAAGCTAGTAATTATTGCTGAAATGTTTTATGCATGTATCGCAATCTTTTTTCATATACATGTATGGTTTTCTATTTAGTCAAAACTTATTTAAGATATAGCATGAAATCCTTTATCAAATTTTGAGAAAGGCTGAAATATGTATTTACTGTAAATGCCGGTACTGCTAAGGTAAAATTTAGCATGGTTCTCTTATGAGGTGTCCAGATCTCACAGCTATCATCAATATCTTTTAGTAGTTGTGTGCTTTCTAGCTCTCAGTTAGAATCAATCCTTCGTCCTTTAAAAGGCAGGATTGAATTTGATTGGCTCGTTTATTCATCAGGCCTTCTCTGATTACCAGCTGCAACAGATGACGTCCAACTTCATCGACCAGTTTGGTTTCAATGAAGAAGAGTTCCAGGAGCAAGAAGAAAAGGCCGAGTAAGTACATGTGTACTAGCCACTGTGTTGTCTTTATTTCCCCAGAATATGTACTGCATGTAATGTGACGGTGTGGTTTACTGTGCCTGTCTCCACTAGTCTCCTAGAATCCTGTAAAGTTGTATGTCTGTTTTTCTGCGTTATCTCTAGTTTTGTAATTGTTGTTTTAAGTGGTGAAGAGATGATTTAGTGCTGTTTCATTTAAGTCCAACAATGAAGTTAGAGCATTCCATTAGTTTTATGTCCACACTTTTCGAATAGACAATACCCTTCAGAAGAAAAACTAGGGCTATGTTAATGTAAAAGCCACCATAACTGAAGTGTGTGTTTTGTAAATTTTATGGTTTTAATATCCAAATTGATAAATTAACAGGGCTAAGTAACAAATTAAAACAGTATTCAGGATTCTCTCTGTACTGAGCATGCTGTGTCATTACAAATGTAACTCATAGTAGACAATCCCTGTGTAGACAGAGTTCTGTAAAAGTCATTGTTACATATTGTAAATCACTTTTCATTCATGAGAACTTTATTTTCGCATAATTACTTGAGGCTGTTTGCTCATTAAAATTTCATTCTTGCATTTATTTGTTGTTAAGGATGATATACATATATATAATAATAACCTCAATTCGTGAAAATTTTGTCTCGCTAATTTTTACCAAATAGCTATCGAGAAAAAAAGATGGTGGGAAAATAAAGTGATCTACAGTATTTTTGTGTGTTGCATGTGTCCTTTAATTTGGATTCATGACATACAATTGTATATCATATGTGTAGTGTGCTGAATATTTTTTTTTTGACTTTTTGAGGATAATAGAAATAGTTCAGTCTGAAAAAAAAGATGATACTGTTTACAAATTGAATTGAATTCTCATTTTACAGTTCACCATTTGGGGATCGTATCTCCAGTATAGATTTCACAGTACAAGCAGGGGATGAAAATGTAAGTCTTGAATTATTTAAAAATAATAAATAGATAAATAAAACATGTATAAATAATTGTACAAGAAGAGGTAGACTTTCTTGGAAGGTCTTGGGGCTATTAAAAGGTCAGATAAACTTCATAGGTCAATAAAGAATTTAAGGCACACAATATTGATTCATGGAAAAACAACATGGTTTTCACTGCTCTAGCAATATTAATGCCAGTTTCTATAAATATTAATGAAATAAACCTTATTTATTTTACAGAGTGCAGCAGCCTCAATGTTTGAGCAAGCCTGTAATGAGAGAATTCAGCAGTTTGATGATAATGATAGTGATGAGGACATATGGGAAGAAAAAGAAATTACATTCTCACCTAATGCTCAGCAACCCAACCGAGCCACGTATGTCTTAATTACTCAGTATAACCATTTCTACAAGTAATACTAGCAAAGTATGTGTAACGGGAAATGTTTTTTTTTTTTTTTTCAGTTTTTCAAAAAGATTTGTTTTTCATATATATATACATGTATATAAACACTTCGTGATCAGCCTTTGACAATCTTACAATATAAAATTGATTTTTCCACTTTAGCCGGTTACCAGAGACCAGGGATGATAGTGATAGTACAGACAGTGAGGAGGAACTGGACTCCCCACGAAAAATTGTCTCACAGCCAAATGAAAAAATGGATGTTGATAATAGTGAAAGTAAGTTTAATGTTTATGCACATTGACTTTGTAGGTTTTCTATTATATTCAAAATGAATTCCATTTTCCATCCATTTAATGTGGTATTGCAGTAAATCAGGCTTATAGCAAAGTGCTAGGGACAAGCAATTTTTATTCCATATTAAGTGATTTGTTGCACCTGTTAAAGTTCACTATAGGTTTTAAAACCACGGGGAAAATCACTTCACTGTAAGAATGAATTCATTGTGTGTTCTCTGTAACTTTGTTTTACAGTGATTATTATGCATCATATTTTTTAGATTGGGCCAATTTTGATGACGTAGCAACGGAATCTGTACCTGTTGCTATGGATACTTCTTCCTGGAGTCAGACATCTACCTCCGCTGAAGCTTCATCATCGAGCGAAAAATCGGAGAAGTGGGCGGACTTCAGCAACAAGTTTCCTAGGGAGGAGACCAGGGATAATTGGGCAGATTTTAGCAATATTAGAGATTTGTCTGCGTAAGTATTTTGCAGTAATGATGCAAGATTAAAATCTGGAAATCAAGAGAAAACGCTTAAATTTTATTTGAAGAAATTACTGCAATTCATTGATTTACAATAACAAGATAATGTAGAAAATAAATGACACTTATGAGTACTCAAATAACCTTGCAAAAAGTTTTATGTAAGCTGTACTTGGTATTGTTTAACATTTTTACAAATGATATTACATACAAATATTAGAGTTAGGACATATGTACTTACAGTACTGATCCTGGACCCAGAAGTAGCTCTCCTGTGGCCATGGATACCAATGAAGTCAATTCTAGGCCTGCTGCTTACTGTGAGTCTGATGATAGAATTGAAAATAAACTTCTTATGCATTGTGTTAAAAATAAAATTACATGTATATGGATTTCTTCTTGGATTTGTGCATCCTGGAGAGGCATTGCCTTAAAAGGCAGATTGAAAAAAACCAAAATAACAGTGTTTGCAATTTAATATGTACTGCACTATGGTATCTGCTGTGTAAAAAAAAGTATTTTAAAACAGTAGGAATGTGTTCAAGGTACTTGTAATTCTATATATTCAGTAGCACGTAGTGCACCAGCAGATCTGGCGGTGGAGTTGAATAGTGAGGAGCTGAGGACCGAGGACCTGACAGAGAAGGACAGTATGGTCCAGGAGGAGGAGGTGTCCTCTACATCAGATGATGCAACCCTACCACCACAAACTCCTAGGTTATCAAACTCCTCACCAAAACAACAGGCTAGGTTAGTGAACTCCTCACCAAAACAACAGGCTAGGTTATCAAACTCCTCACCAAAACAACAGGCTAGGTTATCAAACTCCTCACCAAAACAACAGGCTAGGTTAGTGAACTCCTCACCAAAACAACAGGCTAGGTTATCAAACTCCTCACCAAAACAACAGGCTAGGTTAGTGAACTGGTCATCTAACCAGTACTGACAAAATTTCTGACATACAGGCCCTTAGTTGATATTTTGTGATATCATTGTTTTGTCAGTATACTTTCATGAATTAACAAACTGTATTATAAACTTAGTGTGTTTTTTTTATATATGCCCATATATGATGGGACATACTATGGTATTGTGATCATGTCCATGTCTCTCAATATGTCTGTTAGCTTTTTTCTTGTGTGGCTCATAACAGGTCTAGAATAATAAAATTTTGTCAGCTGATGCATCTAGGATAGAAGGTTTATCTCCTTTTAAAATTAGGTCACTGTGTCCTCTAATTAAGTTGACATGGCTAAATAACTGGATAATCATTTGGCCTAGAATCTTCAAACTTTGATGGTTAATGCATTTTAGGTACGTAGAAGGTGTGCTTCACCCTAAATTAAGGTTGCTGTGACCTTTACGTTGATATTTTAAAAAAAGTAGGTTTCAAGGGAGCTAATCTGGAGCATATCCTTACAAATGTAAGATTTATGCAGTAACCTTGTACAAAAAAAGTTACATCAAGAAATGCACATTTTTTCTTGATATATTTATACATGCAGCTGTATATATTTTTTAAAGATAATTTACTTGTTTCTATCAATAATGACATAAATATACAATAAATACATGTATTCAAGACTTAACTACATTATCACACAACAGATTAAAAGTAATTTACATTTTTCCCATCAGAGTAATGATCTATGCCAGTTTGTGAGTTTGTTCAAGTTCAATTGAACATTCAAGGGCATTTTAAATTTTGAAGAGCCAAACTGCATCTTCATGTTAAAGATTTATTAATGATTTTAATGTAAGAAGTCTGTCCTGATTCATTTCTCTAGGAGCATCTCTGATCAAGCAGGATTTATTTGTATCTCTTGGGAATAGGGTAGAGGAATTAAAGATCTGACCCCTTAGTTATTGATAGCATCTGTCCAAGTACATAGTTCTTGATGGCCAGCCTTTTGTTTTCAAAATAAATCCTATATTGTATAGTACATGCATCTTACTAAGATGACAGATAGAGAAGTTTTGTGAGTGTAATCATGAACTTTGATGTTTTAATAGGCAGTGGCATTGTTCATCCTTCATAAGCAGTACAATGAACGAAGCTGCAGACTGGGCATTTGTTTCACATCCAGTAGAGCTATATATGATGTACTATTTGTTCTAATCACTAATTACAGTATAGGTGCACATCAAACATTAGGAATAGAGAAATCATTTCAATTTTTACCAAGGTTGTCATGGATTTGGTTCATACTTCTGTTTATGATACACAATATCTGACTTGCTTATCATGCGCCGGTGCAGTGCACTTCATAGTAAATGTACTGATATTGCACTGGAACACACTACTGTGGAATCATCATTGTTCGTGAGGGATCAAAGTTTGTGGATTTCATGGGTCTTCCTTACCCACAATTTTACATTCCCACAAACATTTATTTTGTAAACATATTGATTCATCGAATCTACTGTATAAATGAGTAACCCATGAAATTACGTCCCCACAAACAAGTCAGATTTTGCCTGCCTACAAACATTGACCCCCCCCCCCCCCCCCCCCCCCCCCGAATTAAAATTATTCCACAGTGTGTGACATCATACTGTAGTAATGACTGCTGTTCTCTAAGTAAACAATCAGATTGAGTATCTGTGTTCAATATTTACAGTTCAGTGGAGCCTGAAGAACCCTCATCTTCCACCCCAGCAATTCCTGCCACACCCCCAGTTGTTTCCTCCCCCTCATCTCAGTACACACCTCCAACGAGGCCCTCAGGATCAGAAGATGAGGGGAGTTCGGTGGATGCTGCCCCTTCCTCCTCTGTTGACAGGGCACCTGCTTCAGCACCTGAAGTCTCCTGCTCATCATCAGACAGCTCTGTGGATGGACAGGAAGACAGGTAATCAATTAAACAACTGGTTTCATTATAGCTACATGTTTTTCACTGTATTGCTTCGAAGACTTTTTTGCAGGACAAGGTTCTTTGTTTAGCAGTTTAAAAAAGTGATTCATTAACAAGCTGTTATATTTGTACAGTTGATATGTTTTACTAACAAATCTGAAAAGTAGAAGTGTTAGATTCAGTGCATTTTCTTTTTTGAATTGTTTATTGTTCTGATTTGTATTAATTAGGATTGAAGACTCCCTCAGTGCAAACTTTGAGTGAGTTACCATGTTGTGCAATGGGCCGTGTGGTACCTTGCTATATATCTATATGCTGATATTTTTTTAAATACTGGAATTCTTGATCATAGAGGGATTGGTATAATACTGCTATGGAGGTATAATGCACCTTAAAAAAAAAGATGGAAAGTATGATACTAGTATAAATACTGTATAATAAGCTTTTGGTATTGAATTTTTGACAGTAATATTATCAGAGGAAAAATAAAAGCCCCTTTGAGGATCAAAATTTATCAAAAGCTACCCAGACATTAATCTGTGCTGAGATTCGGATTGGCTGGATATGTGGACTGACACCCTCACTGAATCTCTACTCAGTCCATAATTCATTGGAAACTGTGTACTAGAAATGAAAAGTTTCTATAGTATGTTTTTCAAGTAAATTCTCTGCTATACATGTATGTCTATATACAATATTACACACATCTAATTTAAAAACAAACAAACTTTAGGAACTCTTTAAAATCAAGAGATAAAAAAAATACATCATGGAATTCAATCATTTGAACAGAAACTAAGTGCTTGTTTTAATTTTGGGATTAACATACCTAATCTGTAAGCAATGAAGTATTGAGAGCAATAGAGAGTTACCAGGTATTTTTACATTCAAATGACATCTTCTGAAGCAATCAGCAGTGTCACCTAGGTACACAATAATAGCTAGAACTGGCCAAAATTTTTGAGATCTGAATTATGAACGACTATCCCGAGATTTGGTAAAGGTCCGTCCTGATTTCCTACCAAGTCGAATCTCATCTGAGATTACCCAGGATGAGGATAAAAATAAACGGGACATTTAACAAAAGTGTATTAATGTACTTTCGTCTAAAGAAGATGTGGCTGTGTGTTATTCCTCCTTGATGCATAATACAAGCACATAATTTTTTTATCTTCAAGAATTCCTATATTGCCCTAGAACTTAACATGAGATGAATTGAGCTTTAGATTTAAGAATCTTTATAATCTTGACTTTCAAAGGAATGAATATAGTACACTGCAACGCCTAATGTCTGAGAGGCTCCCATTATGTATTTTTAAAGCAGTTGTTCCATGAATAATATGCATTTCATATTTTAAAATATGTTCAGTTCTGGGGCATTTTATTGTGTATACATTTTCATAGCTTTATTAGGTATGCCAAGCTTAACAGACGATGCTTGTTTTCTCCCATACTCTCTGTTTAGAATAACTTGGTCAATTAAAAGCATTGCTTAGATACATTATTATCTGTAAAGCAGATTTTCTTTCTTTTGCAATGTTTGATTCCAGATTTGAAAGTAACATTATAACTTCTTTCAGATTATTTTAAAAAAAGCAATTAAAAGAGCTGCTATTTGCTCTAAATCAGCTGTTAAACAAGGCATTTTTCCACTTTCCTGGTGTATTGTAGAGGTTAATGTGATATTAGAAAAGAATAATGTGTTTTCCTCATTTGTTGTTATAGCTGTTTACCAAACACCCTTGACATGAAGTACATGTATTACAATTAAACATACTACATTGCTGCTATACTATTGTAATATCTACACATATTGTTAAACCATATATACATGTATACCTAGATCATAATGGTTCTCAATGAGAAGCATTTTTATCTAATTATAATGTTCATATGATACCTGGCAGTGCAATATGAAAAAATACTTCAGATTTTATGTATGTTTCCAGATAGATATACATGTTATGAATTTTATAATGTCCTTTCAGTAGAGCTTGACAATCATGATAACCATGTGAATTCATCACATTGTAGTTTCCTGACAAATGCTGGACTGATGAAATCACCAGTTCATCTCCAGGGATCTGGGGACAAGGCCGTGGAGGCTAATGGACCGATCCCAGAATCCTCCAACATCAAAGAGAATCCATCCTCCGAAACATTGTAAGTATGTAAGCTAGTCGGAAAATAACAGGTCGGACCAATGGATCTTTAAAGGCCTTATATATAGGATCTCCCATGATTTGTAGTTGGATATGATTTTTATCCAACGAGTTGTGTGTTTTTTTTATCCCTGAGCCTTGGCGAGGGGATAAAAACACACAATGTGTTGGATAAAAATCATATCCAACTACAAATCATGGAAGATTCTTTTTATCCCATGTTTAATACTTCACAACCAATGTTTTACACTGTTTTATATAGGACTCCACTTTATTTTACTTCATCACTCTAACGCAAAAATAACTAGTATTAATTGTAACGGGGACCGTTACAGATGTTCCCCAAACGCTCCCCAACTTCCTTTTGGTGTCTTATTCCCTGTAAGCTTCATTAAATAAGGCAATCAAGTATATTGGGTTTTTTTTTTACGCATTACACGCGCTCGCACAGGCATGCATGTACAAAATGACCATGTCAACTTGTCTACACTTTTAATACATCTTATATTCAAATTTCATTAAAAGATAAAAAAAATTCGGCTATATTAAGTATATCTGTCATTTTTCGCATTGCACGTGCGCGCACGTGCATGCATGTCCATGATGACCGTGTCATCTTGTCAACACTATTAATATATCTACATATTTTGGGTATCAAATCATTTCATCAAAAAGTATAAAAGTTACAGCTATATCAAGTATATTGGTAATTTTAGCATTGCATGCGCGCGCACGTGCATGCATACGCATGTTGACAATGTCATCTTGTCTACATTTATAATCTGTCTATATATTCTGAGTATCAAAGCATTACATCAAAAAATGTAAAAGTTATGGCTATATCAAATATATTGGCCATTTTACTCATTGCACGCGCACGCACGTGCATGCAAATGCATGCATGTGCGCGCTGATCATGTCATCTTGTCTACACTTCTAATATATATTTATATTCTGAGTTTCAAAGCAATTCATCAAAAAATGTACAAGTTAAGTCTATATCAATTGTATTAGTTTTTTCAATCAATGCGCATGCGTGCACGTGCATGCATGTGCATTCTGACCATGTCATCTTGTCTACACTATTAATATATCCTTATATTCTGAGTATCAAAGTATTTCATCAAAAGATATGAAAGTTATAGCTATATCAATTATATTGGTCATTTTACTCATTGCACGCGCACGCACGTGCATGCACGTGCGCGCAAAATGACCTTCGTTCCGCAAATCTACATAACATTCCTATTAACCCTAAAAAGGTTTCAACTCAATCGGATGTATAGTTTCGGAGATCACTCAAGGACAAAAAAGTACCCAGGAAGAAAAATAATAATAACTAGACTCTTGTTGCCATGGCAACAAAAAAGTCTTCCGTTCTTCTAAATCTGTAAGAATTTGCTTTTTTCTGTGTAAAAAACATACATATCATATTTACTGTGAAAGAAAAAAATAACGGGAAAAAAGTCCTTTCAGTACTTAAGGTACTTTGATTTTCATTATCAATCTTGTATAATACATTTGGCACCTATAAGAGATATACGTATATCATTAGCAATTTAAAAAAAAATGTTTCCAATCATTTCTAAGACAAACAAACAGACGAACGAACACCGTACTATCATAAACTTCACTGTGTGTATGTTTTGGCATAATTGTGATGGTGTTATAAAAAAATATAATGAATTAATTTAGTATCACATTAAACGTAAAGTCACTGAGTTTTGTAAAGTTATAATATCAAGATTTGACAACATACCTATAAGACAAATTAATCAATTACAGTAATTCTTCAGCAATCGATTGATTGATTGATTGATTGATTATACGTTTGTTGTTTAACGTCCCTCTCCAGAATTTTTCACTCACATGGAGACGCCACCACTCGCCGGTGGAGACTGTAAATTTTTGTCCTATACTTTGGCATTTATCGCAATTGAGCAGTGGGGAATCTTTTTTATGCCAGCATCTTCTGCGACAAGGGACCTCGATTTATACGATCTCATCCAAAGGACCGGTCTCCACGTCCCACAGTCGAAGTTCATAATACCGAGATATTTTATTTTTTATTTTATTCTATTTTTTTCACAAGTTTGTTGCAGCAGATTTACTTAAAGATCATACTTTAAGATCATTTCGAACTCAGGCTACTTAATTGCAGTGCATACAGCGTCAAGTGATTTTGATTGACAGGTCAACACACGTGCACTTCGTGTGATACTTTTTAAGCTGAAAAATATACAGGATGTGACCATGACTGACTATGAAATCAGAAAACATCTAATAAAGAATGGGTGTGACCGATAAAGAACTAATTTTTGGTCTGGATCGGGATTAAGAGGGAATCTCTCCTCTCTCTCTCTCTCTCTCAGACATGTAAATTGAACATTTCATAATTATAAAATATGAAATTCTGTATACATGTAAATGGTAATGTTATTCACATGTTCCAGATTTAAATCTAAAACGAATATATAATTCAGATTCAAGACGGGGGGGGGGGGGGGGGGCTTCAAAGGAATTAGATAATTTTATGAATTACAAGGAAAAGTACGGACGTCAGTTGCATGTACATGATTATATATCATTGCATAAAATTGTGTTCATTCAGATATACTTATCCCACATATCAACAGACTTGTACAATTTTTTTATCATGTTTTTTTTTTTTCAAAAGAAACATATAGCGTACCATTATTTCACACACTCTTTAACTCTTTGAGTATTTCACAAGAATCCAAGAGTCGCCTTTTCACATCTTTTATAATTCCTTGGGTATATAGAGTGTAGATCATGTGTCATAAATAATTTAACCTTTTATCAAATATACATGTAATAACCAAATCTAATCTATAGATTGATTTTCTTTCTTTTCAGTGGCAGATATCAATTTATTTATAAAGGCTTTAAAACAGTACTGTATTACAATTTTCTATTGCTTAATTCCTTTTTTGAGTGTATGTAATATTTTTTAATATCGAAAGTAAAACTCGGAAATCGGGATAATTTCGCATTCAGATCATAGAGAATAATAAATCGTCTGCATTATAGAAGGCTTATAACTATCGTATTCTGAACTTAATATACGAAATAGATAAAACTGCATGCCTGTCCATCACTATAAATGTATATTCAGTGCTTATAATATATTTACTTGAATTAGCTACCTAGCATATATATATATATTAATTTTTTTTAGATATATTCATGTGTAAATTAACTAACTGTCAATACAGACTTACACTACACTGGCAACTTCAAACTTTACATGCACTGGAAGCGGTAACCAACGTCCTCTTAAATTTTGAAGAGTGAATATAGAACGTCTAAATATTTTGATATGGAGAGTGTATATGTCTCTAACGTCATCGATACTATTTCCGCCTTTATCTCGAAAGTTCTATTCTCACTTACAAGTCAGAGTTATCTTTCTTTGCCCATTGTCTACACACTAGGTAAATAGGGAAAATGAGGGTACCGAAAATCTGCAAAATGTGGAATCTGATTTCAAAACAAATTATATATTTAGAATTTGTAGAATAACCTCTGTTATACATAATAATATCTTGAAAAAATATTAAAAAACAAAAAAGTTGAAAATTGACCAAACACAAGTTCACTTCCGGTTCGGACAGGAAGTACCGGAAACACACGAAAACAACTTTGAAACAAAGAGAATGTCATGATCTAATACCCCTGTAAATTTCACATCTTTACCTCAAACCGTTTCCGAGAAAAATTCCGGACAAAAGTCCATTTAAAAATTGGAAATTCGGCCGTAACTTCGGACCGGAAGTGAATTTTTCAAAAAACGGAATTTTATATAAACTTCATATATCAGCCTACTATCATGTGAAAAATTGTGAAAATCTATCCAACCATCTCTGAGTAATCGCGCTCACAAAATTTGGGAGGAATAATAATAATAATAATAATAATAAAAAGAAACAATACAATCACTATAAGTCTTCCGTTGTGAACGGAAGACTTAATAATAATAATAAGAAACAGAGTAAAAACAATATGTTCCCAAACTTCGTTTGGGGAATATAATTGTGACGTCACAACTGCACTTACATGTAAGTGTGTGTTATGAAAAAAATATCCAATGAGTCATATCCACAGGATAAAGGGGTAAACATGGGATAAAATGTATTATGTTAAACAATGGAATTGTGGGGAAGTATAACTTTTATGACGTTTGTTTGCTTGATTTTGTATTCATCAAGAAATGAAACCAATCCTATGTAATACTGTTTAATTTTCCTTCAAGAAAATTTTGGACTATATTCTTTGATTGTGTGTTAGAGGTTTTGATGAAAAATGCAAACAATTTCCGAAATGCTGATTGTTCCATTTTCTAGAAAAATCAGTCTTGCATACTCCTGATTTTGCTAATGCAATATAATGATATTAATAGTAATAAGTTACTGTCTACTGTTGGTAGTGACTTTGAAGTTAAAATATTTATCATGAGGTTATCATTTTCTAGCATTATGATATATATAGTCTTAACATTTTTCTGGAGAAGTTCATGATGTTTCTTTTGAAGTTTCTTTGACTTTTTTTTTGGAGTGAAAAGTGCAATTGAAAGTGAAGCGTATTCTACATGACTTGATTTTTTTTTCATTATAGAGCTCAAGCCAAAGACTCACCAGAAAAAAGTGACACTGTTTTAAGTTCATCATCACCAACCCTACAGAATGGACCCGTTTGATCTGCAGATGTTCTGTTAGAGTTGGTTTTTATTATATATGTATATGGTGTGATCAAGTCTGTCTGGCAGTGTACAGCCTTATACTACACGGCCTGTGATTGGATGTGAAAGATACTACATGGCCTCTGTAATGATGTGAATGCTTGTGGCAGAGAACTTTTATAGAGCATGTGGGGGAAGAAAGTGAAGCATTTTACAATAAATTCTATGGGACACAAACAGTATTTTTGCTGATGAGAAGTTATTCTTTGTCAACTTAAATTTTATTGAGAAGATATTTGAGGCCAACATTTTTTTTTTTTGTTTAGGATGTATAGATGTAAGAAAGAAATCAAATGAATTATTTTGCAGTGTTGCAGCTGACAATACTGGTTGTAAATAAAGTTTTTGTAAAGATTATATTCCTGTGTAGATAGTCTCTGCCAAAAGTCTGCCATTGACTTGTGTAATAACCTGTGATGTATCAAGCTACTGGTCCCTTTATCTTCTGTGATACCGTACCTGGTCTCTGACGGGGGGCCCAGTTAGTAACTGTTACTGCATTCCTCATTACCCATATCTATCATCCAAATGAAACTTACTTTATAAGAAAAATTGTTTAAGAGTATTTTTACAGTTTAATTTTGCCATTATAATATTGTAGGTTTTCTTAAATAATTTATTAATGTATAGGTACTGAAACGTAGTTGTGAAGGTGGTCTGTTATTGTTCTATATTCAATTATTTATTGAAAAAAAAGTGTGATTTTCTTTGAAGGGGGGGGGGGGGGAGGAGGGGGATGCAGCAGCCCTGCTTTCACTAACTGGGTCCCACATTGCCACTATCACTCACCATTGCTATATTCTACAGGTTGGTGCTTGATATATCCACAGTAATTTTTCTGCATATCAAATTGAAAGTCATGCTACATTTCTGGCTTGAATCGTATCAGTTGCTTCATTATTGTACATTTAGTTTGACAATTTGATATGATTTCATTTAAAATACTGTATTTAGATTATACATTCATAAATTTTTCACCCTGTAATGCTTACCTGCAGTACATGAATTTCACTTATAGGTCAATTCAAAGTATTTAAAGAAATTGGGATAATTAAAGAGATGATTTTCCTTGCATGTTAATTGATTAGTGACATCAATACAAGGAACATTTGCATGATACATGAAGGTTCTTCAGAGGGGAAAAAACCTGTGTGTTCATGAGTGATGTAGGGAATTGGACATGTTCATAACTTTTCTACATAGTAAATAAGAGATTAAGCTGACTACATGGTTGCAATTCAGAGAAAAGGCTGAAACTATGTCGCATGCATTTCAAATAATAGGACATTTATGAACATTTGTTATCCCGGAATTTTAAACTGCATATATGGACCAAATAGAATGTGCCATAATTATGGTCTTTTGTTTTTTTTTTTTTGTAGTGCATTGAAATTTGTGTTCAGGAGGCTTTGCACTTGATTTTGTTGAAAAAGATTTGTTACTAATGAATGGAAAGAAAGAATCTGTATTTTAAGTTTGAAGAATTTTTATTTACATCCATGTCATTTTCAAAAATAGATATTTTTATCCGTCTGCACTTGTTACCGGATGAATTGCACACACAGTGGTGTTTGTAAAACACTAAATTGTCAACTATGAAAGGATACCTCAAATGAACAAGAAATTCTTGCGTTCACACTAGAATGTTACACTGTTAAATGGTTGAGTTGGTATCCTTTGTAGTAGTGCTGTACATAACAATCAAATTTCTTTTTACTGTATATATAGATATTTTTGTATGTCATGATGAGTGTTAGTGGCCTCAGAGGGGGTTTATTTATTTGACTTTTAATGGTTCACGACCAGCTCTGGGGGTCAGACAGCTACTGTTTTAATATTACAGGTAGGATATATCATATGCAACTCTAGGCAGTAGTGTTTTTTATACCAGGGGAAACAGTTTTATGTCATTGTCAAATCAAATGTTATTTTGTGCAGATCATAGATTTCCAATGCAGTAACATGTACATAAAACAAAAATATATTAAAACAAACAAAATCTTAATTTCTTTCATGGTTGTATTTTTAGGACATGATGAATAGTTTTGCATTTAAAAAGGTAAGCATTGGAGTTTTTGTGACATGGTTGTTAAGAAGCAGTGTGCGTTAACCAGGAACTTGTCTGGGTTACCGGGAGCCATATTAGGAAACATTGGTGTCTCAGACCTGCCTGCTGTTTATGTCAACAATGTGCCATTTTTTTAGTGTAAAGTTACCTTTGGTATGGAAGTGGTTTATTCAATACAACAAGTTTTTATGTGGAGAGCTTGAAGTCCAAGAGACCCAGAATGCTCTACACATTGTATTACAAAAGAAGTCATTAATGACTAGGTTTCCAATGCAATGTATCTTCACTTGAATTAAACTCATTAACATGTACTTCATTTATAATTACAACATCGAAGAGAATGGGAGTGGATAGGTAGGATAAGGATCTTTTTATACGTGAGGGGTTTCGGTATAGAGTTGGTGGAATATTAAAATGTGATGTTTCTTGAAAATGCAACAGTAAAACATTTCAAAACTTGATTCCAAACTGATAGAATTAGACATTAGCTGTATTAAGATGAATTTATTTCCTGCAGAGTGACACTCTAAAATTATTATGCAAAGATAATTTTAAAATTTAGAATTAAAATAGGTCCTAAAAAGATCAAGATGAAAGTTATGACAATACCAATGATTCTATACATTTACACATAGCCTCGGAAACTGTCTCAGGAAAGATTGCAGTGGCCAAATATATATCATTCAAATACTTTTTGAAGTAAGTAAGGTTTATTTATTGTACCATTTTCCCAAAATTTCCATTATAAGCATCATTGGTACACTTGTAAGACAATGATAATATACCATTTATCATTACATTTTCATTTTTAGCTCTTCTGAGCCAAAGGTTCAAAGAGCTATAATGCCATGGCCATTTGTGCAGTGTGTGTCAACTTTTTTGAAAATGGGCCATATCTCAAGAACCCCTCAGTCAATTTTTTTTTTCAAATTTGTCACAGAGTATCCTTGGCCCAAGGGCTTTTATTTATATACTGTACTAAAACTAGGGATGTGTCCCTTAAACAAAGGGAGATAATTTGGGAAATAAAAACAAAAGTAGTGGTTGCTAAATAATCTCAAGAACCACTGGGCAGATTATCACCAAACTTATATAATGTTGTAGATTAAAATTTCACGGGGAATCACCCTGGGGCAAAGGGCGTGGTCTCAAGGTCACTTCAAAGTTTACCAAAATTGACGTTCTGTTTAATATTTTATATTTTGCCCACTATAAGGCTTAGGATCATCAAATCTTGTCAGTTGATGCATCTTCGGACCTCATATCATGTTGACTCAAAAGTAGGTCATGGTGACCTACTTTTTTAATTTTGCAGGTACATGTATTCATTTTCAATTTAATTTTGATGCATAACTTGGATACTTTGAAACCTATGATCATCAAAACTTGTCAGTTTATGCATCATGGGACCTTGAAGTGTGTCAACCAAAAAGTAGGTCACTATGACCTACTTTCTGAATTTATGGCTTATCATTTTCTAAACATTAAAGGTCATTATTTCAGATACTAAGAGGTTTAGAATCATCAAACCTTGTAAGTTGATGCACCTAGGGGTCTTAAAACAGATTTATCAAAAAGTAGGTCACAGTGACCTACTTTTGAAATTTTACAGGTATTTATTTTCAAATTGTTTAAGGGGCATATTTTGAACACTTTGAAGCATAGGATCATCAACCGTAGTCAGTTGATGCTTCTTGAGTCCTCAGAGTGTGTCAATCAAAAAGTAGGTCATCTTGACCTACTTTTGCAATTTCATGGCTTAATTCAAATATTTTATATACTAATTGGCTTAGAATCATCAAACTTTGTCAGTTGATGCATCTTGAGTCCTCAGAGTGTATCGACCAAAATGTAGGTCATTGTGACCTACTTTTGCAATTTCATGGCTTAATATAAATATTTCAGAAACTAACAGGCTTGGAATTATCAAACTTTGTCAGTTGATGCATCTTTGGTATACCTGGAGTGTGTCAACCAAAAAGTAGGTCACTATGACCTACTTGAGGAATTTGATGGCTATTTCAGATACTTATTTGTTTAGAATCATCAAACTTTGTCGATTGCGTCGATTGTTGCCATGTTGACCTACTTTTGGAATTTGAATTTCAAGGCTTTATCCTTATATATAGGTTACCAAGAGGCTTAAAACAGATGAGATTATAGATTGTACAATTTTCAGAAGAGCGATTCTAGACCCTTGGGCCTCTTGTTTATTTTATTTTGCCCCCCCCCCCCCTTTCAAAATATTTTTAGTGTTTGGATTGGAAAAAAATTATTTCATGGGATGTCCAAACGGGAGGTCAACATTACCGCTACATTGCGAAAAATTTCAACTCATTACCACTACATTTGCTCAAATTTTCGGACGATCATTACCGCTACATTTTATCAAAGGGACTAATACCGAAAACAACTCATTACCGCTACATACCGAATCGGCCAGCAATGGCACGGGATATGAGTTCCACTCAATATAATTCACTCACCATGTAGTGAAGTACAATTTGAAGTTGATGACAAATCGCGGCAATGCAGGATTAGTTATCAATGGATATAAATTTTGTTTAAACAAGATCCTCCCGGGTCGAAAGGAGAATAACAACACAACGCAAAAAAAAAAAAAAAAGAAAGAAAAGAAAAAGAAAGAAAAAAGAACTGAAAACAAAATATGACATTCATCTGACGCTAAATCGACTACAGACTTATATATATACTCATTTGATTAGAATGTACTTCACTACATGGTTCTACTTTCACCTCCCCGTGGTGAGCAGGGGAAACAGGTCTTATGCATGTATATGTATGTTGTGCTGTACACAATGTATCAAGGACAGGCCGCTTTCCTACTTATATATGACTTTAAATATATTTTTTTTTAATTTACTCGAACACTAATATCTCTAATACCATGGATATGTGTAAGTGATTTGGAAGTCCCAACTACTTATTCCTTAAGTATTTTACCCGCGATATCTCAAATCCTTGGATACCTCGAAGTTTTTTCTCGGTCCCATCGAGTTCGAGATAACGAGGTTTGACTGTAATTCAATTCATTGACAAAAAACAAATGTGGTGCAAGTCATACAGGCAGTATACAAATATAGTCACATACGAGGGTTGTTCGGGAAGTTCGTAGACTAGCGCCATAAAATTAAAACCGCTTGTAAACGATACATCAATGAATTTTTTAACGTTTTATTAGCATCATCTTTTTTATTTATATAATAAACTATACATCATTAGTTTTATTTTTCAATAAAATGTTGATGTTTTTGAAAGCAATAGTATGTCCAGGCGGCGTAACTTCGAAGATTACGTTTTTTCTTCCTAAGTGTAACTGGGAAAAAATTCTTTTCTTTGATATGAGCATTTGTCATTCAAAAATCCCGTTAATTCAGTCATGTGGTATGACACATTTGCACCGTAAAATTTGCAATTTTTACCCCATTCTGTAAGTTGCTTGAAATTTTATCGTAAATTTTATATGAAATGTCCAAACAATTATGGGGTTGTAATGACGTCAGAAAGGGGTGGGTGGGTTTCTTTTTCCAACATTCTATAAAGTTTCACCCTCTGGAAAAACTGGCATAGACCTAGGGAATATTCAAATGGGCTTTTGAAAAATAAAATGCATTCAGAGACTTGTTTTTAAACGCCGAAAAAGAATAGAGAGACGGGAGATGTAAAAGTTAATGTCGATATGTAGTAAGGGTGTTCAAAATTTGTCACGTCGAAAAGTGACGTTGATCGTGTGTGATAGATGTTGAACTCCGACAAGCAAATATGCTGTTATAATCAAGTGAGCATCTTTCAGATCTATTTACAATATTATATGCATTGTAATCAGCTGTTTATGACATTGTAAAATCATATAAACAAGACGGGTTTAAATCTTTACTTAATCCCAAGGAAACTCATCAAGATAAGTGTATGAGGTAGAGAATGCGGACATTGAAAAACAATGAAGTCATGAAACTAAATGGCGACAGCGCCGGGTGATCATATAATGTCTTTTTTATTTTATGATAATTTGGTAAATATTCAAGGTATCAAGCTAAAATTTTCAGCATTTCTTTAACTTTTGTTGTTTTATGTTCATATAAAATTTTGTAAGCATAGACTACATATAGTATCAATTTTATCGCGTCAGTCCATGAACTTTTCGAACAACCCTCGTAGATTTTCTTATGTAAATGCATCACGTATGAAGTTACAAATATTTCCTGTTCATTTAACAGATTAAGAATTTCATAAGATATACATTTATTGTTAAAAAGTGTGCAATATTCACTTCTTAGTTGTTTATAAAGAGGACATACAAATAAAAAAAATGATGTACATCTTCAACAACAGTATGGCAGTAATACAGTATATCTCTCATCTCTTGGTACAATTGGATTACAATATCTGCCAACCTCTATCTGTAATTTGTGGGCACTTATTCTTAACCGAGTCAAAAAAGAACGAAGCTTCTTGGGAATGGAAAAAATTAAGTATATGGTTGAATTTCAAGCTTGTTTAGATTTTTGGACTTGTATTAAAACTGGCTGTAGAATGACACTTTTCCATTACCTTTTTCTTTGATATATCTAATGTCCCTGAAAATACAGGCACCTGGCGTTACTTACTTTTCTTTTAATAAAAAAAAAATATACCCCCTACCTAATAATTCACGGTAGGGGATATATTTCTTTTATTAAAAGAAAAGTAAGTAATCAGGTGCCTGTGCCTGAAAACTTTTTTCAAATTATTTTCAAAATCATTTATAGGTAATTATAATATATTAGCATTTAAACCAATAACTTCATCAAGTATATTCTTCGTATACAGTTTTGCCAACAAGTTTTTCCATTTCCTGCAAGTTTTTCATCCTCTAAATATGCATGTTGTAAAAGCCAACTTGACTTGAAACAATTTTCTGTAACCTGTAATATTAATAATATATCTAAATGATAATTTATATATTCTGAAAATAATGAGAAGTGCACCAAACTCTACTCTCACTTATTACTTATCCAAATTTCCGAAGCACAAGTCAAAATGGGCATAATGCATGATTCATTTTTAAATTGAACCTTTTGAACGTATCAATTTTAGAAAACAGGTCCCCGTTAAAGTCGTTTCAAGACTAAGGCCGGTTGCTGGATCCGCCTATGAACTATGCGCCATCACTAGAATATAGCAACACCATGGAAATAATGATGAAATTAATTTTGTTGCATTTAGAGAAAAATGTTATATTTAATCAGAATATTGCGCCCGTATAGATCGATCTCATAACATTTGGCATGGTAGTTATCCGGAAAATTTTCCAAGACCGCTTTACTTGTACAAAGACATTGTTTTTCAAATATGGCGGACGACGAACACGATGTAGACAAGTAAGGGCTATTTTTACGCAATTTCATACTTTTGAAAGAAAAATGTGTATACTAATTGATGTAACTATTCTTTAAATTGTTATTTCCTTTTGATTGAAAATAATTGTGGATGTAAGAATTAATCAGGTTAATGTTTTTATAACTCATGATTGCCAACTGCACAGACGCAATGCATTCAATCCCTTTCTTTCAGCTTTGACGATGATATTGATGACGATGACGAACCTTTGGACGAAGCTGTAGAAACACAAGAGGTATTTGTATTATTATTTAGTTTTATTATTCAGAACGGTGCCTTTGTTTACCAAAATAGCCGAAAATTTTATCTGTAAGTGTAAGTCATTAAAATAAGGTTTGGGCCTGGGAAGCTCAGTCGGTAGAGCACCTGACTAGTGATGCAGGGGCCCAGAGTTAGATTCCTGGTCCAGCCATAAATTTTCTCCTTTCCTGTTACAGACAACCTCTGGACTTGCAGGTGAAAGTCCTTCCAGAGGCAAATAAGAACTTTGGTTGTGTCTTCGAGGGCGAAGACAATTTAAGGAGGGAGGAATATAATGATTTTGGCCGTGGATATCAGCCTGGGTAGTATTCTCCATTCCTGTTGCAAAATAAATGTGAAAAACCTGGCTTAACAAAATTTGCAGACTGAGAATTTGGGATTATTAATAATTCACTTTCACTTTCCAGACTTGGTAATTTCGATTCTTGTGGTCAAACATTCATTATAGCAATTTAATAAATTATATTCTATTTTGGTCAATAAAAAGTCAGGGGTCAGACTGAATTCTGTCATTCTGAAAAACATAAAATTAAATTTTTGTTATGCCTAAAACCTGTCATTTATAGGAATTTTCAAAAAGATGAAAAACAGTCATAAAAATTTGGAGTGTTTCTAGAATACTGAGATTTACCCCTCTCTAAAAAATGTAAGATCCACCAACAGAAAAAAGGACAAAAAACTTCCATTTCTCAAATATAGTTGACTACAATCAGGGTTGCAAATAACACTTAAAACCTTAAGGGCCATGTGGGCCCCCAACTTCACAAGTTTTACTAGCCCACATTGATATTTTGGGGCCGACAATTTTCTGTTTACTTAGTTTAAAAAAAATTCTTTAATCTTTTCTTATAATCTCAGAGAAAAATACTTTGCTGTCTACAGTCTTTCAATTCAATTTTTCTTGCAGGTGTCAGCACCACTTGTATGAAATTTCATGTTTTCTTTCACTTCAAGACATGGATTTTGAATTATTTCTTCTTTTTACTTTCACTTGTTTTACTAGTGTACTACTTTTTTATGGTTTAAACTTTTTGTCAAGACATTTCCCTACATGCATGCTTTTGCCAGATGGTGTACTTTACATTATTATTGGGATAAAAGCCATGTAAAAGTGACAAGTTAGTAATTAGTTTACCAAAAATTACCGATAAAATAACAACTTTCACCTTCAATGTTGATGTTCAGATACATGTGGTTGGCATTTATTAGTGAGCCAGATAAAATGAAACTCATGTAAACACTCTTCTTTTGGTGGTAAATTCAGAACTCTCTTTTATATATAAACAGGATAGAAGAATTAAACTGAAAAGAAAAATATGACAATAGTAAGCCATATTGACAAAAATAACGAAAATACGTAATTAATAAACATGGTATACATGAAGATGATCCATCATTTTTTATAATAGAGGATTTCAGTCTCTTCCTTGACTGATAAAGTATGGATTGTTCTGAAAATGTGGGAATTTCACAAGTGATCATTAATGGAAAGGGAAGAGGGAGGGAGTTGATGTTCCTTTGTACAGAGTAAATACTTTTTGTTTCAAGGATGGTGACCCAATAGACATCCTCCCAGCTGATCAAGCTAGCCAGCCTGTGGAGCCACAAAAACGAATCACAACTCCATATATGACAAAGTATGAACGAGCCAGAGTCCTGGGGACAAGAGCCTTACAGATTGCGTGAGTGTTGCAGATTTATTGAATTGAATTATGGAATTTTGATAACCTGCCTTTTCTCATAATTTTTCTGTTATTTTTATGATTTTTGAACCCCTTAATACACTCTATGATTTAAATGCTGAATCTTCAGATTTCCAGATTCTCACATTTTCAGTTTTAAAATCATTACTATGTAAATAGAGCAGACACTTGAGTGATAGAAAATCGTCACACAAATAATCATACATACTGCAATAGACAGCCAAGAAAGTTATGGAAATATTTTTTGAAAGCCTGTTTCTTGTACAATTGTTCAGTGTCACCATGTCTGTGTTAGTATTCTATTCTGGTCTGTTTTCTGAGAGTACAATAATGAAGTCAAATCTTACAGACAAATAGGTAGAAAACTACTTATAACATTCATTTGGGGTAGGTAGATCTATAAAAGGGTATTAATCAAAAAATTCATAAAAATCATATGAATGACATATGTTATAAAAGACATAATTAGTATTGGAAATCAGATTTTTTATGCAAAGATTGTAATTTTATTATAATTTGGAATAGGATGTGTGCACCAGTAATGGTGGAATTGGAAGGAGAAACTGATCCTCTACTTATTGCAATGAAGGAACTCAAGTATGTTGCTAAGGTTTCTCTCTGTCAGTTCTTTAGGCCCTATTGTACAGATATATATAAAAAATAAATATAAATTCTGTCATGGAAATTTAAGACAAGTTTATCTTGTATATAATTATTTTAAAGTGGAATATTGTAAAATACCATAAATATTTTAGCCAAATTTCCTTCATCGTTGGAAACCCACGGTCGGTCTCGCTTCTCTTACCTCAAGGTAAACGTGGGTTTCCGATGATGGTTTTCCTTAGTTTCTGGAAAAACCATGAGGCACTTATGGTTCAGTGTATATAATGTAATGATTGAAATAATATTTGTAATAATACATACAAAAACTCACACCTTCAATTTATCTGATTTATTCAGAGCCAGGAAGATTCCGATCATTATTCGCCGTTACCTCCCTGACGGAAGTTTTGAAGACTGGGGAATAGATGAGCTCTTGATGACCGAGTGACAGTGGTTGTGTAATAGATTGACTGTATATTGTGTGTTTCTGAGAGAATGGATGTATGAAAGAAGTATTTTTTTTTTTATCATTTCATCATTTCATTTTTAATAAAGAAATCATCCCATTGATTCAGTGTAATTATTGATGAACTGGAAGGTACATGTTTGCATGTCCACAGAACTTGTTTGTAATTGTAAACCAAAATCTTTATGACAATGAATTGTTAGGATTGATGATTCATTGGACAGACCAAGTATCTATTATTGGCAATACTGGCCAACATTGATACACAGTTGGTACTTGTGTGATCAGCATTGTAGTTACCAGCTCACTGGTGCTGAAAAGATTTTTTTTATTAGCATGTGTACATGTTGAATGCTTCATAGATACTATAACACTTTATACCCTCCCCCCCCCCCCCCCCCCCCACCTCCAGCTTTCTTCCTTCTCAACAGACTAACTGCCGGACAACCAAAAAGATCAGAGGTCATATGTGATAAGGAGAGTGTAACCCCAGTGTAATGTTAACTGGTACATGTATGTTGTTGACAAAGCAATGGCAAATGTAACTTTTAATACTCTGGAGTCGTTAGATTTTTTGGTGGCTCCATATTCCTGGAACTTGTGGGTTTGTGGGTGCCTCTTACCCACGAATTAACATTCTCCATGAATAAATAATCAAAATAATTTAGTAGTACACTGTGGAATCATTAAAATCTGTGGGGGCCAATTTTCATGGATGGGTAAAATTTTTCAGGTTCATGAGGATGTAAATTCATGTACTCGCTCATATCTACAAAAGGAATGATGACTGAAATAGTAAACAAAACAATGTTTGTCTTAATTTTGGGGTTTATTACACAAAATTTGTTTTTAATACTTCACATATTTTGAAACAGCTCATTCATTTACATACACATATAATCTTGTATACATCATACATATATAACACACCACTCTTTACTTCTGTCATGAATTAAACTCAAGCACAAATAATTTAATTTGCAGTGCACAAAATTCCCAGAACAGGTCTACTGGACTTTTCTTTCATTACTTACATGTATTAAATGAAGGTAGAAAAAATTACGATTTTTTTTTTTTAAAACAAAAAGGTCTTTGTCCAATTATTCTGATTGATATACTTTAATAGTACATATATTGTATACATTAAAACACATATCTTTCCAAACGATAAAGAGACCAAAAATCACTGTTCAAATATTCACTTTAAGCATGAATAATGTAAATTACATTTTGTATTTTTTGTACTGGGTAATTTTTGCTCCCATTTTGTATCATTAATGAATTATCCTCCTAAATTATGAGCAGAGCTAATTAAGCAATAGTCTTATATTAATGGGGCAAAACAAATTTAATAAATGGATAACTTTTAATACAAATTAAAATTGCCACTAGGTATAAGGTAAAAACCTACAGCAGGGTTTTGCAGGGGTACGTTCAAAGATAAAAACCATCTGTCAGAGGTAGAGAGTAAACAGAGTGAAATGGATGATAACACATTAACAGCTGAGTGTGTAGTGGGGTTTACAATCAAATGAATATTTATGTATTTGTTCATTAATATTAACTTCATCATGAAAACAGGTAATCAAAGATTACAAAGCTCACCTCGATGAATATTATCAATGAGTTAAACTGAGTCTCGCATAACAATGTTCTGGTAATGTGCAACCATAGATACAATATCTACACAAGTTTGGTCCAAGTAGGATCTATAGATACTTGAAATTGAATCTGCTCCAAAAACTTTAACTGTACAATAATCCTGTAAATGTAGGTCAGATCCAGCTTCCAATGTTATCTGGTAGTGCACATCACAAGAAACTGATATGATCAATTCAGACAAGTTCAGTCACAATTGGGCTTATAGTTACTTGGGTATGAACCAGACCTAAAACTTTAACCTGTTCATTCATCTGGAAAATGTAGGTCAGATCCAACATCCAAAGGATGTCTGTAGTGTGCATCCCTAGACGCATCATCCATGCAAGTTTGGTCCAGGTAGGGCTTATAGTTACATGGGAATGGACCTGCTTCAAAAACTTGAACCTGGTCTCTCATCCAAAAAAATGTAGGTCAAATCCAGCATCCAAAGCATTTCTGGTAGTGTGCATCCCTAGATGCATCATCCTTGCAAGTTTGGTCTAAGTAGGGCTTGAAGTTAATGAGGAACAAACTTTGCTCCTAAAACTTTAACCGGGATGCAAACACAGGGGGTGTAGCATCAAATAAGGTGAGCTAAAAATCTCTGAAAGGTGGATATCTTACAAGCTAACAAGATCAAATGAATCCTTTATCACTTAGAGGACTTAACAGATCACCATCAATATCACACTAATAAGTGGAATATTTACGATCTGCATTTTTTTAAATCATGGTACACATACAAGTAATGCCAAATATAACATAACTTTTAGGGAATCAGTCATGTAAATCATTTGAACAACTGCAATTTGGCCATTACTTGGCTTAGGAAGAGAAAATTTTCAGTTCTTAAACTGAATAGCAAAGCTAGTACATCTGAATATTCATTATTGTTAAATATTTATAACAAAATAGACACACGATTGTTTACGATCGATAGTTATCAAACAAATACATGTTCATTAACCAGAAGACTTACTGTACATTCAGATGATTCACACAAATTGATATTGATAAAAAAAAAGGATTGATGGAAAAAAATCATGCCATCAGTGTACCTGTGAAAGCCCTCAGAATATAGCACACTGCTCATCAATCTCTAAAAAAAATGGAGTTCAGATTGTTTACACATACTCAGTATTACACATATGAAGTACTGCTCATTCTCCCATACATGTACTCACATACACTTAAAATTTCTGCTATGAAAGAGATATTTCCTACAAATCAACATTCCGATAGAAATTTTCCAAAAATTACAAGAAGAAATGCTTTTAACTAAGTTTGATAAAGTGTACAAATTTGTTACAAAATAAAGATGTAAAAATGTTAAATTTTCCAAAAAATACAATTGTTAAGTGTCAGATCTTTAAATATTTAAAGGAAGAGGAAAAAACTGAGTGAGGTGGACAAAATTCACTGTTAAATGCTGGAAACTCGTGCTGTGCCTTCAGAAAATGGACCAATGCCTGCTCTAAAAGCATTGACTACAGCAGCATATCAACAGCATACACCTGAACTGTCATGCTCTACAGTAAAACCTATTTTGCACTTCTCTGGAATTCCTAAATACACATGTATCACAATTAAGCCATGTATATGAACATGTTAATATTTTCCTCGTCTCTTTTCATGTATTTGTGTTCTATGAGCCACTCTATTTGCTCTTTGATTAGTTTTTTAGATGGAAGGAACATATTGCGCAATATTTCTACGAGTTCTGTTTGCAGAGCTGCATTTGTGATCCTCTTCCTCATCTTCATGATTTTAACAATGGCCTCCTACAAACAAATAATGTTAAAATTTAACTTTAGTATCCTTAACAACTGAATAAATAATACTATCCTAAGAAGGATAAAACATCACCTAAACTACAGGAACAAATTTCATTTGACATCTGTTCCTTTGGATGATACAGATAGGTCGTTAACAATCTTGGCATGAAAACAAAAATACCAATACTTTGAATAGCCCTCTATCTTGGAATTTTTAACTATATATAAATGACCTTTACATTACAAGTGAGACATTGAAACATTCTTGTGACCTTGACATTATGATTAATACATTGGTTCAAAGTCATGTACTGACATTTCTGTGACCTTGAAATTATAAATGACAAATTAGTCTAAGACAACATGTACTGACCTTCTTTTGACCTTTACATAACAAGTTCAAAGTCAACATGTACATGAGATCATAGTACAAAGACATTCTTATTCACACATATAAGCTTAGCTTGTCTGTCTATGTTTGTCTGTTTGGGAGTGGGGAATTTCTTGGTATGTAATATAATTTGGAGAATCTATTAAAACCTATAATCATCTTGTCTGTTGAAAATGAAAAAATAATGGCTAACATAGACCTGTCTACATATATTATCTTGTCTTCTGAGAAGTACCTTCCAAGTTATTGAAAGGAAACTGCATGTATGATTGAGTTACCTGAACACGAAGGATCCTCAACTGCATTATTCCTTCATTATCTTCCTCCTTGCTTTTTTCAGTAGAAAGCTGTAACCGACCCACTAGATTAATTTTGCCTCTCTTCTGGACTTTTCCATTTTTACTGAAAAATTAACACACAGTTATGTTATACATGTAGTAGATGAATCCTCCAAGTTAAGAAGTGGACAAAGTGCTAGGTCCACTTTATGCATCAAATGACCTCGCCTTAATTCAATTAATTGACTATCACCCAATGTCAAATTTCAAACATCAATATAGAGATTTAGTGCTTTAATTGACTATCACCCAGTGTCCAATTTCAAATATCAACACAGAGATTTAGTGCTTTCATTTCAAGTAACAAATATTTCTTTTAGAGTCCAAGAACTGGAAAACAAGCCCTGTGAATTTGCAATGTTTTTGAATTTTGCAGAAAATACCTTCAGACAGGAATTAAAATATGACCACACCCTTGATCCAAAAAATAAAACATGTTTTATAATCTTCAGAACAGTTCTATAATTATCTTTTGCACATTTTAGATCAGCAGTTGTGCTCTATACAAAATTCTAAAAATAGCTTCAACTTTTGGCCATTTTGAAGAAAATTTTAGCGTATGGTAATAATGACACTATTTATGATGTCAAAATACACTGACTAGCAAGAAAATTACATCACTTTCAATAGATATGCTGTCACCAAGGATCCAAGTCATATTGAATGCATTGTAAAATATCATTTCTTAGAAATTTACAAGGACAAAAAAAAGGCCGTAAGTAAACTTGCTCTTTTTTGCTTCTCAAGACCTTTACAAACTTGCTCTCAAAATACATGTATAAACTGAGGAGTGTACTATATGTAACTATATTTGAGGACATACAACTATGCTCTTTACAAAGCATACCTCAGAGGTAAGTACACTAATTTAAGTTTCTATCAGATACATCACAATAAAATGACTTACATGAGTGCAAATTCTTGGTTAACCCAGAATTGAGTGGCATCATTGAAATCTTTGGCTGACTTGGCATCAGGTTCACATAGTAAAAGCTGACGTTTAATCTTTGGAAAAGCTATAAGTGACTATAAAAGACAAAAAGTAATATTTTTATTCATATACATGTATATGCATATCAATATCATGATTACATATTTTCCTAAGAATCTCCAGTGAAATTGTGGCTCTACTAGTCTGAACTGATAATTTTTTTCTTATTCTAAAAGAACAGCAAGTCATTCAAAATTATTAAATTGAATAAATGGAGGTGAACAAACCCAGAGAGTTCTCCTGAGTTCAGTGTCTGGTAACTCGGTGGCTAACTTCAGACTCTCATACGATATCCTATCCTTAGGCCTCTGGTTCCACGCAAACAACACGGCCATTTGAAAAGTTGTTACTTCTAGGTCAAACCGACCTATATCATTGCCAAACGTTATCTAATTGGAGAGAATAAAACTTGCAAAAGTCACAACACAAGCTAGTACGGTCACTTTTGAAGTAATCTATTGAAAAAATGTTTAAGTTTTAATATTTACATGTATATGTAATTAAAGTTTTAATTCTTTTAATCAAAACTAAATGGTAAAGGCAACACAAATTGTAAGTAACATCTCTCATATATCTTTAATATGTTCATTTCCCTAGATTTAAAATGATTATTCTAATTTCACTTATAAATGATGAAGCACAGAGTATTCAAACTGTTAGGCAATATGAAATTAAACAAGATACATGTACATATTGACCCATAGTTTTAATGTATGAAGACTGAGGTTCTCTGTCCTGATCTTAAAAGTCATCCCTGGTAAATTAAACAGGAGTGTTTACAGTGAACTTACGATTCCGTTAGACATGAGATGGTGCCACTGTAACTTGCGGCCACTGTGTTTTTGTCGGTAGAACTCCTCCACTTGTGGTATATAGTCCTCCAGTTCCATTGGCAGTGACACAGTGACACGGTCACTCGACCGGGCCCAGGCTCCAGCATTCAGTATCTTTATGTTGATTGAATCTAAAACAAATATTACAGTCAAAATCACTTTAAAAATTTCGATTCGTGGATATTTCCTTATGATATTTTCTATTCTACATGTATAATAATGAAGCAATGTATGAAACATTATAGAAAGATGCCAAAATTGTATAACTTTTAGATAATAGCTACTTGCAGGACTGTTGCTTATGAGAATGTCCAAATATTAATACTGAATAATCATGTTCACTAGACATAATTTTCAAACAATTTTGAAGATATTCACTCATGAAAGTCAAGCACATTTCCACAATGTACATGTAATACTATTGGCTAACTAGTAACCTACAACCACTACTTGTCAGTACTTCACCTGCTATGCCCTCATTATTATTCCGATGGGCATCTTTAAATTCCTGGTTGAGATCATCACTGACTTTGATATCCTGGAACATCCTGGCCAGTTTGTTCACATAATCAGCTGGCATACCAACTTCCTGATTATACATACATCATAAATAAGAAAACATTACACATAAAATACATACTGGTACATGTTAAATCAAAGATACACATTACTTGCATGTACCTTTTTATCATTATAGGGTAAACAAAAAAAAATTGAATAGACAGTATGCATGATGGCATATGAAAAACCTTTCTAGGTCATGAAATCCTTTCAGGGAAGATAATTTAGAATAACCATTCAAATTAACTTTTAATTTTCAAACATATTACATGTTCTTAATACAGGAAGTACAGGTGTCTCTACTTACCCTTAACCATTCCACCATATTTTCCTCCTTCTCATTGTCAGCTGAGGTGTCTAATATAAGCCTCCTTGTTAAGTGAGCCTTATGGTACCGCATAAAAACATCTTTATTCTGTACATACTTTAACACCAGAAGCTGAAATACAGCAAAATTCTTAAAATTAACATGCTTTTACACTGCAAAAGTTTTCGGCCATTCCAATTTCTAGTTACTGAGAGAATAATGAATAAGGTAATATAATATCTTTGTTGCAAGTACATGTATTTTTATTTCGAAGACTCAAATGTTTAATGATAACCTTTTTATACACAGACAGGCCACATGAAGTACTTTCGTTACATACCACATCTCTTAATTTTTTTTCCACCTCCTCTGAGGTCAGTTTCTTGCTGAGTGGGGTCTTTCTTAATAACATATCACAGTAGTTTGCCAAAAGTTCAGGACATTTAGACTCTGGCTGAGTTTTGGCACCAATGCTAAAGTCATGAAATTCAACAGCCCAATTAGTTGAAAAATTCATTCCATGTACTGCATCATATTGTAGATTTTATTAATTCAAATACTCTTAAGCCAACAAATATTCAAAAATTATTTTGATTAATGATTTCATGAGTCAAAAGAGACACGTTACCTAAGAATGTAAAATATAAGAAAATGAAAGTTTTAAAGTCAAATGAAGGCTTCTACATGAAATGAGAATTATGCACAAATCTGTATATCTTACCCTTTATTTTTCATTGGAATTTCTAATTTGAAAACTGATGTATCATTTACAACATTTTTATATGCCTGTAAAAGAGGGTAAACAAAAACACATAAATCTGTCAGAAAGCAGCAAACCAAGAATTATATATTTTTTAAATTTTGAAAAGTCATCAATTGCACTCTTTCATTAAACAAGTATTTTGCAGTTATCTCGATTATTTTCTTTCAAAGACAACTTACCTTATCTCTAGAAGTAAGAAATCTGGGGTCATCATTAAAAGCATCAAAGACTAAAGTACTGAATCTGTTAAACAACTCCAGTAGTTGCTCTACATACTTCTCAGAGTCCTAATTAAAAAAAAAAAAAACAGTAACAAATCATGCAAATAGTCAGAAATTAGTCATGAGATAAAACTGTGAAGGAAGCCTTCATTTTATTTATGATATAAACCCATTATCAGCTGCCAATGGAAGTGACCTTGAACTTAATTTCTACCAATGCAAAATCATATCAGTGATGAATTAGTGATGGCGAGAAAGTATTAGAACTTCTGCCCATTTGTATGACACAAGAGATATTTGTGAAACACTTATGTGCCCCCCCCCCCCCCCCCAAACATACATTATAGAGTGCTCAAGCCTTTATTATGGGCAGCATACATTATGGGCAGTGTACATGAAAATGAAATTGACCTTTTGAACTTAAAATCAATAGGGGTCATCTTATTCTACCAGTATTATCTAAGATGCATCAACCAGAAATAGTCTTCTACATCACATCTCTGGCAAAAACATGATTCTCATGATATATTGGTAATTAATTTGTTCAACCTTTGCAGAGATAATGAATGGAAAGCAAATAATTGGAATTTTTCTAAGTCCAAGGGGCAGAACTCTGTCAAAAATTGCTCGATCATACCCAAAACAGAACCTGACCTAGATATTTTTATGATAAATCTGTATACCAAATTTCATTTCAGTATGTACAACCTCTGCGAAGAAAATGAACGGAAACTGTTGCTGGACCAACAGACAGCAGCAAAGCAATATGCCCTCCCTTCTTCGAAGGGGGGCATAAATATGAGTACACTCAAAGTTACAGACATTGGGCAAAGTGACCCCATCAGTGTTTGTCATACAAAAGACTCAAAAGGCAATCCCCTAATATCTACAGCATCTTTGAAACATACTGATGGGCTATTCCTTCCCCCCCCCCCCCCCATCTATCTCTCACCGAACATATCATATTAGATGTCGGAGCTCTTTTACCCACAAACAATATGTAAACATGATGTTTAAAGTTTTCATCTTTGCCTGATGGACAAAAGTAACAATGTACCAAAGTAAGCCTAAGTAAGAGACTGTAAACTAGCAATAAATACATCCAATCTTAACGGTAACCTACTGTGGTAATGGTTTCAGCAGCGGCTATCATATCTGCCAGACCCTGACTGACAATGTAAGCCTCCAGATCGTGTAACATTGGAGTAATGCCATCTGGCACTCTGTCCATCAGGCTAAACATAAGACGCAGCTCTGAAAAGGCAAAATCACAGTTAGTATAGCAGGAATTAAAATGAAGCATGATGAATTTACTCTGATATTAAAGTACAAGTAATTCAGTAAAACTGAAGTCAACTAGAAAACTGACCAGTCAGCAAGGGCCCTGCCAAGGGGTAGAAATATAAGGGTGCAGCTTACAGAATGAGAATTTTAATTGATTACAAAAATTAAAAAATATATTAAGAAGAATATGCAATAACAACTGTATTTATAAAATTTCAAGATAATTCCTAAATATCCAACAACCTGTAAAGAGTATCCCTGTATTAACATAAGGCAGTAAAAAACATCATATCTATAATAACTCAATTAAATGTATATTCAAACAAGAATAAAACATGTGTTTTATAAAATGCCAGCCTTCAGTGAATGCAAATATCACCCAGGCTTGACTTTAACTTCAAAAACAACATCAGTTGCACACAAAGGTTAATTTATCTGAAAGTGACAAATAAAGATAAGCCTGGAAAATGTTCTGCCCCAGACAAGATAATTAATCCCAGGGGATTAATTGTACTGCTCTCTCATCTTTTTCTTCCAAGTTTACAATAAGAACTTTTTCAGTAATGACAGAATGAGTTTATTATCAGACTACCTGTTAAAATTAATAGTATTCTTAAATTTACATACAGCAACAAATAGAAAAAAAAATTGAATAAATAAATAAATAACAAAAAAATTTAAAATCATATCATGATGTATATCTTGTTTTTTAGAATTCAATAAAATCATAACTCATTGTGTATTTTACCAAAATAAAATATGAACATTATTTAAATCGACATTTCAGAGAATGTAAACATCATTCAGAATTGACCTTAACTTCAAAACAAACTTCATTTGCACAGAGAGGTGTTAATTAATCTCAATTTGACAGAAACAGATAATGCTTTGTATTTTCTTCAAGAGGAAAGTTAATTAATCCCATGGGACTAGCTGCAGCTTTCATAGTTTACAATAGGAACATTCTCATCAGTTAACTCTCTTTGCCCTGGCATTCATTCTAATGTAAAGTTAAAGAATCTACCCCACCACCCCAGCTCCAAACTGGATGACATAGAGAACCAAACTTAGCATCAAAATTTGTCTTATTGCCTCTTCAACCAACATACCAAATTTGAACTTAATTGGTCAACTACAAAAAAAGTTATTAGAAAAAAACAAAATTTGTGGACGGAAGAATGACAGATGGACAGACAGACAGACAGAGTGATTACTATAGGGCACCCGCAAATCCTTGCAGGGCCCTAATTACTATCCACCAAGTGAAATGATGAGATGTGTATGTGCAATTCTGAGAGGGCAATGTACAAACGATGATTCACAGAGTGAAGTTAAATTCCATAAATTTTTAAGTAAATTAGCAAAATATTTCATAAGTAATTATTACATGTCCCTAAAAGTAAAACTAATTTTAGGTATGCTTAAGTTTTCTTTTAAGTACCTCTATAAGTATACATTTTTAAGAAATGATAAACAATTAAAAAATAATTAAAGGAAATATTGTATATACTATTTATATACCTGTAAGATAGCTTGATTCACTTACTTTCTGTTTCATTATTTTTGATCATTGAGGCACATTCTTTGAGAATTGTTTCTTTGAATGCGGTAACCAGCACATTAACACAACACTCAGTCAGCTGATAAAAATTATGAAAGCTACATGAGGTCATGACTGTACATAATATATGAACATTTGAGGTAGTTTTCTGCTTTGTCCTTACCTGACATTAATACTTCTTCTATATTTTTTAAATTCAAAGCAGTAAATCAGCTTTAACATTGTTATCTCAATCAATAACATTATTTAATATATACACTAAGGCAAAAAATATATTCTTGGTTAATTTTCTTTGTGATTTAATAAAACAGATATGAAAATTATAGTAAGTCAGTGATTTGCTTACTGTAGCGACAGAGTTACACCCCCATCCTGTTTCTAAATAACGTAATGCTCTGGTTTCCTCTTCCTTGAGTTTACAGTCCGCATACCTCATGTAATTCTGTACACCATTAGCTTCTAAGTAAAGAGGGGCTTTCAACTTGTAGAATTTTTCTGTGGCTTCTAAATATGCCTTTTCAAAGTTTTCTCTGTAAATTTTTAACTTGTCTTCTACATCTGAGCTCAGGTTTACTGAAAAAATAACAGAAGTCATGCAAATATGCTCACTCAACAGAACATCAAACATCCTTAAATAAACAGTCACAAACCAAGAACAAAGACAAATCATTCACACTCTTTGTCGTGCCTAGATGAATGATGATATTTAGAATATTCTTTTAACATTAAATAATATGATTTTTCCCCCTTAAGATTGTGCAATTCAGTTTTGTTTTTCCTCTGTCCTTGTTAAAAAAAAAAACCATTCATATTGTAACAACCTAGATTGGAACTTAATCCATCATGCACTGGTGCTACAGCCATAGCAGGTCCCCCCTTAATTAAGTCTGACTTAAAAACTTAAGTGACCTAGGCTACCACATGTCCTTTCCCTAGCTATTAGAATATATTGAGTATCATTACAAAATAAAGTCTATTGATTTTCTCACCATAAGACTCTCTGACTCCTATAACAAGCTGAGAATCAAATGCTTCTCCGTTTCTTTCTGCATAAATAAGTTTCATGGCACTGTCCTGTAATCGTTGCTTAATGTTAGAGAAGATGCTTTCATTCCAGCTGTCCAGCATCAGCTGTAATTATACAGAATATAGCTACATTAGTGTTCAATATAGCCACATCAATGTACAATATAGCCACATCAATGTACAATATAGCTACATTAGTGTTCAAAATAGCCACATCAATGTGCAATATAGCTTCATTAGTGTTCAATATAGCCACATCAATGTACAATATAGCTACATTAGTGTTCAAAATAGCCACATCAATGTGCAATATAGCTTCATTAGTGTTCAAAATAGCCACATCAATGTACAATATAGCTTCATTAGTGTTCAAAATAGCCACATCAATGTACAATATAGCTACATTAGTGTTCAAAATAGCCACATCAATGTACAATATAGCTTCATTAGTGTTCAAAATAACCACATCAATGTACAATATAGCTACATTAGTGTTCAAAATAGCCACATCAATGTACAGTATAGCTACATTAGTGTTCAAAACAGCCACATCATCAATGTAGCCAAAGTATTTACAGTGTTTAAGGCTTAAACCCTAGAGTCATTGTTATAGCATTCCACTTTGAACAGTGTTTGTTGCTTACACAGGCTTAAGCATTTGAAATACATATGAATTCAATTAAACTGTTATGCTTTAAAACCTCAACTTGTAAATCCCTTTAAATCCCATTCAGGATAGATATACATGTACTATATTACTTATCTACAACCATGTATGCTTCTTACATGTACTTGCTTGTACAACTTTATTGCAGGAATGTTCGTAGTGTAGTTTACAGCCTTCGCTTGAATGTGCATGAAAACTTTATCATCACTGTTGCAGAAAAATTAAAATTTTCCTTGAAACAACTTATTTCTACTAACAACTAATAAAACATTTGAAATTATGTTGACCTTTCTGACAAGACTTTCTTCTCCCTGCGTCTTTTTTTGCTGGACACTTCCGTGGGGTTTCCCTGCCAGTGATGTCACTAGCTGCATGAATGGTTTTGGAAGATAATCACACTGGGTGAAAAATTTTCCCCATTCAGCTATGTATGCTTTCAATAAAGAGGAATCCTCTTGATGCTGTAATACCCTCTGTAAAAGACAGTGAATTCAAAATCTATTTTTAAAAAATGATTCATTAAAGAAGGTTAACTTAAATCAAGGAAAAAATGTTCATATTAATATACATTTATTGACTGGTTTCGAGGGCAACATGCATTTTGTCGGACCCAAGAACCAAGCTGCTTGCCTGAGGCTGTTAGGCCGAAGGCAAACAGTTTGGTTCGAGGGGTCGACAAAACGCATTTTGCCCTCGAACCCAGACAATAAATGTTTTGTTATACCTTTTTTTTTAATTTATTTTATTATTATTATTTTTTTTATTGACATACATTTATGTCAAACACCAACAAATACAAATGCGAATTCAAATGAGATTTAGCTGACCCCGCCCATTAAGTGACGTAAGCAGTCCAACATCTCATTGACAGGTCCAATATCTCATGCGGTCAAACATTGATTTTTTTTATGCCCGCTCAGTAAAACATTGAAAATGTTAGACTTTTTTTAGTATTGATTTATATAGGAACAAATTTTTAAAGGTATAACAAATCCTGATTATTTCACATACGTGTATAAGAATTTGTACACGACTGGACAATTGCTTAAATAAAGAGGGTAGTGTTGAAATAGATGTAGATACTGCTATATAAAACATTGAAAAGACTGACCTCAAGTGGAGGCTTCTAATGAATACAAACAGTTAACAAAGTACTACATGTCTATCTATATATAAAGAGAATAGGACATCCCAACATACCAGTCTCTTTTGGCTTAATAAGATAGTCTAACATACCAATCCCTTTTAGCTTATTTTCTTAATAGCTAGAGACATAACATGACACTGTAAAACTTACTGCTTGAGCATGTCTGATGAAGTCTAGAATATCATCTTGTAAAGCTTTGTACATTTTCTGGGGTCCTTTGTCATCCCAAAGGCAGACAGAATGCACAGCACTAAAAATAAGATTGAGATGAATTGACATTACTTATATCACCACTAATGCTGTCCAATATAACACATTTTTTTTTAAAAAAGTAATAAACCTGATAACAATAAAAATCCAACCATGTTCCACCTACAAAGATCATTACATAATTATGACATATTACAGATATTTCATACTACACTCAAGAACCTGTGTTTTTGGTTCCTGATTCTAAACAATGAATGTCAAGAAATGAATACTGTGGAATATTGTCACAATATTTTGTCACAGTGGATTTAATGGTTACCCCTTAGACATGAATTTAAAATCTTATGCAATAATTAAAACATCATGGATGGATAAAAATTAAGTCTCAAAGGGATTCAAACCAATGACTTCTGGAATACCATGCTAGCATTCTAACACTGACCTATTAAATTCCTCAGTGTGATGTTTCAATAAAGTTTTCCTGAATGTATGTTGTACACATATTACATACCAGTAAATCTTGAAGAACCATTGAACTGAAAATTAACATGTTGCAAATGTTATAATTGTTAAGTATTATGCTATACCAGAACAGGTCTTGCCACTCTGCTTTTGTAACAGGCTCCTGTCGTAGCAACTTGAGTGCTGTGGGTCGCATCGTAGGCCATCTTTCTTCAAATTGTGATTGGCCCTGTTGCTGTTAAACAAAATTATTACAAGGTAAGTTTAGAAGAGTTCATGGTGGGTTTAGACCATCCTTAGAATTATTTTCTTCTGAAAATCCGCTTGGCTGGTTATTTGGACTGAAGCCTTCACTATTGAAGGCGTCAGAGTATTGAGACCAAATATTCAGCCAAGTAGAATCTCAACATAGATTATCTTATAATTAACACTGGCATAATCTCTCTTAACATTGCTTAGATAACACGAGAGGTCAGTAAGAGAAAATGTACATCAATTCACAAAATTAATCAACAATATCTCAAGTAAAAATTAAATCAACAACACAAATCATTGTCTTTTTCAATTACTATTGTATCCTTCCAAAAAGATTCATACAATTTTTAACGTTGTAGTGCTCTAGGAATCATTATAATATAAATTTCTATCATTTTGTAATGTTTGTTTACAATCTTAATTTTTTTAAATACAAATCTAAAAGGAAGAAAAAAATCTCATCATTGTCTCACAAGAATATACAGAGACATATAATACTGGTGACAATAACATTAAGAAATCCTTCCCTGCTATATTAAATGAAAATAGTCTATTTTATTATTACACCACAACATTACCTTCAACATCGCCATATTTTTTTCTCCTTATTCGGAACACATCTGATTACTTTGAACGCAATAGGATAATTACCGAAATATTCCGATGGAAACACAAGTCTCGTATTGCGCGAGACTGCTTACATCCCAACATGGCGACAGAAACAAGCACGCCTGTGCAAAACAGTGACACTAAAGGCACTCTTGGGATACCTCAGGCTGAATTTGTGGTATTCAGAACTTCTCTGTTTTCAAGATAAAGTCTGATTGCTCCAAAGCAACATCATAACATTGTTTTTAGTAAATCAAGAATTATATAAAATTGAAATTTTGAGGGTTTGGGACAGTTTCATGATTTACATTATTCAATTTGGTTAATTGACAATTATGGTAATTTTCCCTTGAAGAAGTAATTTAAACGTTGTTTAAATAAAGAAAATAGTTCCTTATAAGTTATATAGTACTGGCCTACTTGAATGTCATTAAGAAATTATTCAACTAGCTTTAAGTACATGTTTTTGCATGAGTGTTACTAATTCATGCAACAGCATGCTCATTGTTAAGGGTGCGGAATCAAGAATGGTGGTTCAGAAGATAAATTTGACTTATGAAACACAGCTAGAGCAGACATACTATGTCATTCCCAAAAGGCTGCTTAATGTGCTTTATCTGAATATATAATTCTCTGTCAATCTTTTTATCTTTACTTAAGACTTTCAATCTAACAAGATTGCTGTTGTCAAAAAGAATGTTCACTCTAATGTGTAAAGGTGTTTTGTTTTGAATCAGGAGAATAACTTGAAAATGAAACACGGACATTTAAAATGAAACACGGACATTTATGTATATGATCTTAAATTCACTGTCACGGAATTTTTGTTACATCACTCAAAGCTTTGTGTCCAATATTTCAGACTTAAGATAGCACTCTAAAAATTGTTGCAAATTGAAGATTGGTATCAGGACCAAGTCACATAGGAAGGCCGAGATAGTTGCACTTGACACAATTAAAATACAGTTAAAATTTAATTCATTAATATTGAGTGATGTAACGGAGACACTTCAAGTTTAATTCAAATTAATTAATTACAACTGAATTATATTTTACTTGTGACACTCATTTTTGTTCCTTTATATACAAAATTTCTGTCCATTGTTCTCATTTACACTCAAATCTAAAGACTAATACATAAAAAGATCACCTTCTGTTTCAGACGTAACAGGACACAAACTTCAGCACACAGAAAAGAAAATTTCCTCCAAAATTAAAATTAATTGAACAAATTTTTTATCAAAGGATTTGCACTTACATTTGGGCATTTTTTGGCCAAGTTTGCATAATCATATGGCAAAGGAAGAAAATTATATGCCTCATTTCAACATATAGAGATGTAACACTGGACACTGAAGCCTTCCAACAAACTTCTTTTTTAATTTACTTAATTGTTAAGTTTTTACTTTGAATCAGATCACAGGAAACTTTAAGAAAATTTTAACTTAATAAATAAGTCAACAATTGAACAAATTTTCAGTTTTATTTAAATAATATACATTGTATTGTATATGCCCCTTTCTACACAAATGTCATTTTATCTTCTGTCAAGAGATCAATCTTGATCTTTTCCAAGTTAAAGAGTCACAGAAGTGATCCGTGGCCATTCTGTGACCTGAAAAGAAAAGAAAAAAATGGTGAAAAGGTAGTTTGACAAGGATATTAAGTCATTTAAGATCTATACTCATACTTTGATAGTGATGTAACACTGATCTCATGATATTTTCACAAATTTAACTTGGACACAAAAACTGGTGTACTATGTTACATCATGTAATGAAGTTAAAGAATGACAGAACAATGTATAATACACACTATTTCACTCAAGTTTATTGTGTGTTTTGCACTTCTTAAAACACCAATTAGGTATTTTTGTCAGCTAGAAGCCAATCAACAAAAAATATGCACATTCATAAATAGTGATGTAACAATGACACATTCTGTTGTAGCTTAATAACGTCAAAGTTACATCTTTTTTAAATTTTCAGATGTTTTCTAAAATTTTCTAAAATAGAGTTTACAATGGTTGTTACTTGATACAATTAAATTAAGCTCAATCAGTTGAAATTTAATCACATGTAAATGAACATTTTTGAATTAAAAGATTTAGGTAATACTTGATTGGGGGGTGTGATGTAACTGTGGACACAATCAGTTCAACCATGGTGTGAAAATAAATAAGTATAATTCTTATATTAATGTAGCATAGTTCAATATTTACAGTTTATTAGAAAATTAATTCTTATTTCTTGGCAAACACGCAAATCTGGCATTATATATGTTTCAAAATACATCCTTAAATCGCCGAAAAAGATGAGGTCCCCCAAAAATGAGAGACGTAACATGTAAATGACCTACCTACTACTTGCGTCTCCTGTCATCTTTTTTCTTGGAACTCATCCAACACGTGCACAGGTCTCAACAAAAATGAAAGTAGAGACCAGAAAATGTCATACAAACAGGATGTCGTCCTCTGGTCACCCGAGTATTTGATGTATGACACGTGTATACAGACGTAACGTTTTGACACGAAAATAAAGATAAAATTATGATGATTATTTTTGAAATAATACTTTCACATTTGAACACAGCCATAGTTTGTAAATCTTTTACAACGTCTCAAATTGCTATAAATAGAACATATCGATCGAAGTTTCCTTCTATTGTTTCTGAAAGCGGCTGTGCGCGAGACGTAACAAAATTGACACGAAATGTTACATCCCCAAGCATAAAATTTAACCATTGTTTAATTTTAAAAATATTTAATATTTTTTTAACAAACCCAGTAAATTTAATAAATAAATTTGTATATAATAAACGAATCAAGAAAATTAGGTGGATTGATGTTATTTACTGCTGCTATTCCTTCATTTCTTCGGACCATATGAAAAAATGTCACAGAGATTGTCCACTGAATTGCATCAAAAACAATCATTACAAGTTTGATTATTCGCTTGACAATCATTAAACCTCATTAGTTATTAAATATGAGCATCAGAAAATTATTAAATAAGTTTATTCATCAAAGTTGTGAAATAAAAAGAAATAAATGGCAATTAAGATAGATGTAACGAAAATTCCTTGACAGCGAATTTAGGATCATATGTCAATGTCTACCATCAGCACATTTCTACATGGACATGTGCGATATGGTTAAGGGCAATAATGAAGCCCTCCTTTTTTTTTTGGAGAATGCTACAACTCCATAAGATCTCCGTAATGGTAAAAGTGTGGAATGATTCAATACTGCACAGATTTTGGCTCAAATATTAAAAAGTGACTATTTTATTAGCATTTCTTACCAGAAATAAAAAAAAATTTAGCAATGCAAGACACAAATTTGTTTTTTTTTAAAAATGAAAAGTCCATATATCAGTTATTTTTCTTGTATGTCAACATCAGAACTTGAATTGTCTGCCATGTTTACTGACTTTGATCAATTTTATTTTGGGAAAGCAAGAGAGCAGATGTTTTATTCTTGTGAATGGATACATAGGGCTTTCATTGATAGATGTTTGATTGATACCATATGGCAAAATCATAAATCTGTACCGAATTACTTTATCATGCTAATCTAAATTTCAAGCTCAAGTCTCGGTACATCATGCCCCTAACATGGCAGCTGAAACAAGATGACATGTAGTATTTTACCCTGTGTTAGCATAGGCTAGGTTGATGTTGAATAAATAATCCATTTTATTTGAAGGAAGATGAATCTTAAGTGATTTATTAATTTTATCTTGCCTGAAGACACCTGTATTAAAAAACAAAAAAAAATTTTGAACCATTATGGAGATCCCATGGAAATGTAGCCCTCTCCTGAAAATCAGACAAAAAATATCGGAGAGGGCTATGCTATTGGAGCTATGGGTACTTTTATACTGACAGACCTCTCAAGAGTCATATAAAGACGGGAATGTTTCTATATAATATTGAATCAAACTGGCATTCCACAAGACAGTAATTTAGAGAGAGAGAGAGAGAGAGTGGCAGTTATATTGTGTGTTGACACCTTTCTCAACTGCAAATTGATTTGATTAGGTATTTATGTACCTGGCACAAGAATATGAATTCAGATACTGAGTAGAATAAATATTTCAATTTAATCATGTTTATAGGAAAGAATTATTCTCATATCAAATAAAAAAGAATATGATTCCATATTTGCATTTGATCAAAAATGAGATAAATCATTGCAGCTGTGCATATTTTTTTTTTGTCATGCAGGAGCTATAATAGCATTGTAATCTCCTGAACAGTTTCTGCTTTAAAGAATTTGATTTGTTAATGTTTTTCTTGTTAAAAAAAGTTCTATTCCAATTAAGCAACAACTTAAATGTAATAATTTTTCTACAGTGTTCTATAGCAATAATTTCAATTAAATATTATTCTTGTGTGGATCCTCTCAACATGATTTTCAGTTGTAAGTGACAGTTATAAGACCTCGGTAAACTGGTAACTTATTTTTTCAGGAGGATGTTGACAGTTACATGAAGAGAGAGGGAAATGACTCGGCAGAGGCAGTATTAAAGAGATTAGATGAATCACATAGCAAGTACAAATTCATGGAATACAACCTCAACACCAAAAAGGCCAGGTAGATTCAAACAACTTTGGCTGTTGATAATCCATGTCACCTTTATCTATAATAGTTATATCTTATACCATGTGTATTTGATATACTGCAGAACAAGAAAGATTGGCCTTCGGATGAAGCCACAGTTTTTCTGTCTTTTAGTTTTTTACTTTACTTATTTTCTTTTTGAAAGTTCATCTGAAATTCATAACCATAATTTGTAAATACAGTTAGATATTAAAAAAGAGGGGGTGGGGGTGGGATGGACATCCATTTGTTTACTTGATTCACTTGATAATAGTTTTTGTTCTTCATATGTATTGTTCCTGTTGATTTATTTGGCTTTGTAGTGAAAAAAGAGAAAAATTCAAACTATGCCTTTTTAATTGCATTTCAGATTAAAGGCACAAATCCCTGATATCAAAACTTCATTAGATATAGTGAAACATTTACAGTCTAGGAAGGTGAGTTTCATGTAGAAAATGGCAGCTCAGAATTGAACCATAGATGTCTATTTAGTCTCTGTACCTATAAAGTTTGGGGTTTTTGTTATTTTCATTCATTTCTTACTTGGTTGAGTCATTCATAAATTATCTTGATACATGAATTTCTACTCATGAGCCAACTTAGAGTAAAAACAATGAAATAAAACAAAACCTTTCACTCCAAAGGAGAAGATAACTCCGAGTAGTTTTTGTGGAATAACAACAAGGTCTTGGTTGTTATGTAACTTGTTAAACAGGTCTGGACGATTTCCAAATATGGAAGTCAAGAAATATAACTGAAAGTTGCATAAACATACTTCATATAAATGTAAATATTTTTTTGTCCAATCAGAAAACAGTATTTTTACACACCCCAAAATGGATTTCAAAGGAACAAAAGAGAACACATGTTTTTTTTCATCAAAAAGATTTTTTTGACAAAATATCTTTAGAAGTAATATGAAAAGTTTGGAAGAATAGAGTATTCACCACATATTTACTGTAACAAACTTGACATTTCAATCTCAAAAAGAAAAAAAAAACACCAATACATGTGTAACTGTGTTACAAAATGCAATCTTTTAGTGAAGAATAGAGGGCATTGTCAAATTATCATCAGTATACAATTATAATGTTTTCCAGAAAATGTTCTATGTTGGTCAATATAATTTTAGAGCCATCCAATTTTCATCGTTTCTTTCCATGCATGTAGATCTACAGCACACAAGTGTTCGTCATATATACTAGCTTTACAATATCACAGGTTTCATGAGTGCGGGCTGAATGCTATGTTACATATATACACTTTAAACTTGCATAAGGAAAGGTGTTGAATAAGGGGAAAAGGGAATGAAGATGGATGCTTTTTATCCCCGTAACTTACCATGCATACAAGAAACTGAATGATTTTGATATACAAAGGAAACAATAAAGACTGTTATATCCCCAATACCAAAATATCTCCATGCTGGGCTCTAAAAGCTGAAAATCTGAGGTATTTATATCAATTTTTTAACGCAAGTTAACCATTGAGTATACTACCTCATAGTGACAGATATTAATCCAACTTAAAATTTATTTTAAGCTTTTCAAGTCGTGTTGTTCACGGCAGAATTGTTATGTATACTGTTTTTTATTCCTAAATATGCATGAAGTTTACAAAAAGTTTGTTCTAAACAAACCTTTTGAGCAAAAAAGTTTAAAACCACATGCTTTGTTTAATTTCTCATGGGTTTGTCTAAATGCTGTTATCTGATTGGTCAGGAGCAATAGCAGTTTGTTTTTTATGAGTATTTATAGAAAGTGACCATTATCGTTCTTGACTTCCATATTTGGAAATTGTCAAGACCTGTTAAATAACACACTTGGCTGTTCCACTTACTCGTTTAAAGTAATGCATTGAATTCTTACATTGTAATTTTTATAATTGTTCATCTTATGAATTTTCAAGATGCAATGCCTAATGAATAATTATGTATTTAATTTAAAGGATTCAACAGATTCAATGGAAACTAGGTTTTTATTGTCAGACCAAGTTTATGCAAAAGCAAGAATTCCACCAACAGACAGAGTGAATTTATGGCTAGGGGTAAGTACATGTGTGTTGTAATAATTCATCCAAGCACACTATTCTTCATAAATCATAACATTGTTTACAATCTGTGATAGTCCTCTAATTGAGCTGATTGTGTATTTGTAGGCTAATATAATGTTAGAATATGGCATTGAAGATGCTAAGGTATTACTTGAGAAGAATTTAGAGGCAGCCAATAAAAGTTTATCACAAGTTGAAGAAGATCTGAGTTTTATCCGTGACCAGACAACGACGTTAGAAGTCAGTATCCTTACAACAATTTCCATGCCAGTGATTTTTGTCCTTGTGTGTAAATTTAAATCAGTTACAGTGGTATTATTTGACAGAGTTTTACTTTGCTTTTTGGAAAAAAAATTAAATCATCCAGACATTTTTTCTTAGACATGTAGTGACCATATTGATACTGTACAGCTGGTTATTTTTGCTTTGATAAGTTTGCATTTATTTACCTTTTGTTGAAGAAATGAAACCATTGCTTTAAAAAAATATTCAGCATCTCTATTTTCTCATACTGAATTCAACTCTATGAGGCAAATTTCATATAAAATATTAAAAAAAGTTGTTTAATCAAGAAAATTTTGTTTACAAAAGCTTATTCTTGTTCACATGTATAACAATTCATGAAACTGAAAATATTTTGTATAGTTGTTAGAAATGTGTATTTACAGCTATTATCAATTGACAATTTTCTGCCACTATCCATTACAAACCTACCACCATAAAGTTTACTTCCTTCAACATCTGTCAGTAATTTTTAGCTCACCTGGGCTGAAAGCTCAAGTGAGCTTTTCTGATCACCCATTTTCAGTTGTCTGTATTGTCCGTCTGTCTGTTCGTATGTCTGTAAACTTTTCACATTTTCAACTTCTTCTCAAGAACCACTGGGTCAATTTTAATCAAAGTTTCCACCCAGAGCATCCTTGGTTGAAGGGGAGTTTAATTATTAAAATAAAGGGCCAAGCCCCTTTCCGAGGGGAGATAATCAAGAAAAGACAAAAATAGGGTGCACGTGGGATCATTAAAAAAATCTTCTTCTCAAGAACCAGTGGGCCAGAAAAGCTGAAACTTATGTGGAAGCATCCTGGTGTAGTGTAGGTTCTAAGTTGTTCAAATCATGACCCCGGGGGTAGGGCGGGCCACAATAGGGAATCCAGTTATTACATTGAAATATGTAGAAAATATCTTTAAAAATCTTCTTCTCAAGAACCACAGAAAAGCTGAAACGTATGTGGAAGCATCCCGGAGTAGTGTAGATTCTAAGTTGTTCAAATCATGACCCCTGGGGGTAGGATGGGGCCACATTAGGGAATCAAAGTTTACATTGAAATATATAGGCAAAATCTTTAAAAATCTTGTTCACAAGAACCTCTGGGCCAGAAAAGCTGAAACTTAAGTGGAAGCATCCTGAGGTTGTGTAGATTCTTAATTATTCAAATCATGACCCCGGGGGGTAGGGCGGGGCCACAATAGAGAATCCAAGTTTTACATTGAAATGTATAGGAAAAATCTTCTCAAGAACCACTCGGCCAGAAAAAGCTGAAACTTATGTGGAAGCATCCTGGGGTAGTGTAGATTCTAAATTGTTCATATCGTGACCCCCGGGAAGTAGGGCGGGGCCACAATAGGTATTACAAGGTAGGAAATCAGGTGAAGAACAGCAGGGCCAAAGATACTCAGGTGAGCGTTGTGGCCCATGGGCCTCTTGTTCAGAGATTATTGTTGATAATTATGACCCAGATATTGTTTATTTCAATTATTATGGATTCAGTATTGATGCATTGGCTTCATTCTGGCACCAGAAAAAAAGATAATTAAAAATTAAAGAAGGAACAGAAAATATTGTATATTAAAGTGTAATCTACACATAATCTTCCACTCCGTCGATATTTATTTAGGACTTGGACATTAAAGAATCCATTTCAATCAGAAACTTTTTGACTAAACTTGTTTGGTAGGCAATTATCTCTTCCACTCAGTGACCCAAAAGAAATGCAAGGAAGTATAAGTCCTAGTGTATTATCTCTTCAAGTAAAAGTTGACATAAACAACTTTCTTCCAAGATTTTTGTACTTGTATGCAAAATATAAGGTGTGAAGATCATCTTCAATGCTTTTTGAAAGAAATTATCATATTTTATGAACATTGCGTGATTTTGTTAAAAAGTAATGTAAGTAATTTTCAAAAAGTTTGGAGATTTCCTTAACCAGTGTGTAGATATGGCCCGAGTGTATAATTGGGACGTGAAAAGGAGGCAGACCAGTCAAACTGCTGTGAAGTCCTAGTATCCATAGAAATCTGGACATTACGCCACAGTACTTAGAGCATCAGTCCCTACCACACGTATACAGCAGTGACAGATCAATGCTGAAAGAACCAGTGAACAGCATCTATTCATCTAGTGCAGAATTTACACTCTTCTTATTTGCTTTCCATTTCAAAGGACTTATATAAAGAACAAAATTGCAGACAGCCCTATTTGATTCTAAGATTGCATAGTGGATCATCTTGAAATACAGTTTTGAACCTTTTATTTAATAAATAAATCCATTAAATCAATAATAAATATTTCAAGCTTTATTTGTTTTATACATGTATTTTATGTATATTTTATATAGATATACTCTAAAGGGTTGAGTAAAAGAGGTATTGAACAACTTTATGTAATTAGGTCATCAGTTTTCTACACAATGAAAAGTGCATCATGGTAGCACTAGGATAGCAGACCAGTATTTCCATTGTCATTTTCAATTGCATATTCTCACTTGTGAATTTCATGTTGCTGACTATTAAAACTATACTATTAGGAAAATATAGAAAAATGGAGTAACATGCTAAGCAAAGGTACATGAAGCACCCATGATACTTTAGCCATCTGATGCAGATGGAGCTGAAGCCCCCCCCCCCCCCCCCTTTTTCAGCGGAACAGTGGGGTGTAAAGGACACCCAAGTACTATGAATCTTCCCACAAGTCTCCAAGATATATATAATCTCCTCATGCTCGTTCAGCCACCCATTCTTTTATCAATAATACATGTAAACTTTAAATTTTCTTTGGTTCTCAATTATTAAGAAGAATTGTTTCTTTGAATAATGGTTTTTCATAATTGTCACAAGGACATAGGATTATTACTTGACAAAGGCATGGCTCACAGTAAAATTTTTAGCTCACCTTAACAAAGTTGGGGGCTTACGTAATACCCTTGTTGTCGGTGTCAGCGTTCCAGGATAAAGTTTTTGGAGCAGATTTATTTTTGAGTATTTGTGGGCCAGACATGAAAAAGAAGACATTGACCCTTTGTCAGAATGGATTAAATGTATCAGATGTATGTTAAAATCTCGCATTAAGTGATCGAGGGACAATATAAAAACCATCTATCCTTCTGTTTTCAATAGTTCAGAAGTGAAAAAAGAATTAGATAGACTACACAATCAGTATGTACTGGTCCCAGCTGACTAAACAGGTAACAACATTGTCTTTGTAAGGCTCATTATTTTAATTGTCTTTTAGGAGAACTAGGCTTTAATTCTACAAGTGGCAATCAAACTTATACCCATAGCTCCCTTTCTGAGGAAGAAATTCGTCAAAATCATATGTCAGTTTTGAATATTTTTAATAATCCCAACAAACAAAATGAATTTGAATTACCATATTTATATTGGATTCCGAAACTTCATAAAAATCCTTACAAACAAAGATACATAGTGGATTCCAGTAAATGTTCTACCAATTTAGCCTCTCTCTTTACTACTCACTAAAATATTAAAAGCAGTGAAGGAGAAACTTCAGGAGTACTGTGCAACAATATGTTCGAGAAGTGGTGTAAATCAGATATGGATACTTAAAAATTCCAGGGAACTTATTTTGGAAAATTTGAAATAAAATTTTACCAAAATCAATAACATGAAAACTTACGACTTTTCAACTCTGTATACAACCATTCCCCACGACACATTAAAGTCCAGGCTTTTTGACATCATGCATTGACAGTTGCTTTTTCAATAAAAATGGAACTCGTAAATTTACTTACCTTGTCATTAGTCATTTGCAAAATTATTTTGTTAAAAAACATTCTGATTGTACACACAAGCACTCTGCAGTTGATATCAAAAGATGCTTGAGTTTCTGATTGACAATATCTATGTGGTTTTTGGAGACCAAGGTTTTCCAACAATCTGTTGGAATTCCCATGGGTACCGTTGTTAGCAGACCTATTTTCGTATTCATATGAAGCAGAATTTATTCAAAATTTTATACATGAGAAAAGGAAATCTCTTGCTGTGGCCTTCAACACGACATTTAGATATATCGACGATGTATTATCAATTAACAATAGTTATTTTCATTCATATGTCGACATGATGATTTCCCAGTGAAATGAAAGATACCACAGAGTCTGACACATCTGTTTCATATTTGGATATTTTACTAGAAAAGACGTAATGGTAATCGAACAACAGAGCTTTATGATAAACGTTACGACTTTAACTTTTCAATCGTCAACTTCCCTTACTTATGCAGCAATATTCCCTTATCACCTGCATATGGGGTGTATATCTCTCAGTTGATTCGATACGCAAGAGCATGCTCTACATATGAACAATTTCTAAAACGAGTTAAGTTATTGACAAACAAGTTGATGAAACAAGAATATCAACAGTCTCGTTTAAACATCATTATTCGGAATTTCTATCATCGATGCAATAACCTTGTCAGTAAATATCCATCATTGGGTAAAATGCTGACTGACGTTTTCCATACTAATTGTAAGGCCATTATTTACACACTGAATTGTCGACGGATTTTTTTCGTTATATACCGATCATGACAAGGGGCACACGGCGGATGTGACCGGTCGGCAGGGGATGCTCACTCTTTCATGGCACCTGATCCCACCTCTGATGTTTTTGGAGGTCCGTGTTTGCTCTGCTCCCGATTTGTATTGTTTCAATGGACTTTGAGTTTGAATACTGTTCTTTATCTCCATATTTCATTCTATGCCCTGTATTGTTCAGAGATGCATGTACAATGCTTTTAGTATGTTTATGTTTCATTGTACCAGTTCAGGTTTGGATGGATGCTCCGATGCATTTCCCTCCTGATCAATACATTAATAGAAAAATTAAAAAAGGAAAAAAAAAACTTTATTGATTCATACAAGCAATGACAAAGCTGACTGGTCAGAAAGAAAAGAAGGGACCGTACTTTACACAACGCTCACATGGGTCGCATGATGCAGAAAAATACATTTGGAATTATCTTGTTAGATAATAGTATAATTTTTTTAACTTCTGCTACCACACCGATCTCTTCTGGGAAAGTATATGTTCGAATTCACAAACTTGAGCTATTTGCAGTAAAACAAATGGATGGTTATTGAATAATTAATTAACTTCCTGTAGAAAGAGAGTCTTTCTATAAAAATCTGAACATCCTTTTCTGAAATGAATCCCTGCCTATTATGACATCTGCATATTCTTAAGATAATGACATTATAATATATGAATTAGTACTACACACAGACTTTAATAACCCAGCTGTTATGTGGATGATATTGTATATTTTTATTAGAAAATTATGACTATTTTAGTCCAAACCTAGTATCAAAACATTACTACGGATGTCGCTTGTTAATTCAACTAACAGAGACTTTCTGATTTGTAAAAATATTTCTTTATATCCTCTGTGAACCTCTGTGGTAACTTATATCTCAAGGTCATAAAATGAACGAATTTGATAATTTAGGTCAATTAACTTACAGGCTGTGTAATTTGAATCAACCTAGCTGTTCTGTACAAGGTTTTGAAGGAACTTTGAACTCGTATTACGACCACAAATGTCATTAATCAATATACTTTTTATTAAAAAAAAGTACTTAAAATCTTCTTGTAGTAACGGTTCTGATGAAGAAAATTTAAAAACAATCCCAATTTTTCTATGAACAAAAATTGAATTCTTTTTACCCAAGTATGGTTTAAGTAATTTCGGTAGAAACTGGCCTAGTGGTTCTAGCGGGAAAAAAGTGTAAAGTTGTCAGATGCCACATGGCATGGGGCAAAGACAGAGTGACAACAAATTTCAATGAGAGAGCCCATGCAGCTTGGCACTGGTGTTCTATAAAATACATGGAATATATATTAAACCAAATATAAGTACAAACATATATAAAAATACTATATCAGACTAAAATAAAACAACAATTGTACAATATAAAATATTAGAAAATTGGATACTCTAGAATGTATGAAAACCTACTAATTCATTAAGCACATGAGAATGCTACGAATACACTATACTATTCATATTAAATATGATTGAAGATCTGATAAAACATAAAAGGTCCACGTTATATTTAAACAGGTTTAAAAATGCCTCTGTTACATGTAAATACGATCTTCTAAAAACATAATGAAAAAATCCAATCTATGCATTTATCCACATAATCATATACTAAAAGTAAACATTCACGAATACAATTTCATTTCAGAAGTAAATAAAAGGTGCGTGGTTTGAAAACCCATTTCACATAGCTATACTTTCGTGAATAACCTTGATGTTTGACAATATGGAACAACATTAAATCATTTCGGACTTCAGACGATTGTGCCTTAATTTGTGTGCAATCTTCGCCAAGGTTACATTTTATGATAAGAGAGTTAAAAAATACATCTTAACAGTATTTTACAAACACTGTGATCTTTTGAGATGATTATGATTTTTAGAGTTCCGCGTTTATTGTCAATACATAACATATTTATACTTAATGGTTCAAATCAAAATAAAATTTCTAGTGAGGATTGGGTGTTTTTCTGGTCTCTGTACAGAAACAACACAATATCTCTGCATTGAATTAAAAGTTAATGCACTAGCTTATAAGCATTAAAAGATGTTCAAGGTGTGCTTGAATCCTTCTCCTAAAATGTAAACGGGTTCACACAGCTTATTAGGCACAACAAATAAATATCTTGATCAAAGAGGCTCATCCATACATGAGGAGAATTGTTGTGAACAGACCAGTAACAGTTGTACATATACCCGCCGTCATCAAAGGAGCTGTGTCGGTTTTTGTAGGTCCTAAAATGGTGAAATGATTTACATTTTTATTTAAGAATGCAATGGTGTGTAAGAAGTTGCATTATTATACTTTTTGTTATTCTTTAAGTTAATTAAATAACTTATTATTCTTATTCTAAAACATATCATTCCTATTCGATAAAATTATATTTCCTATTCGATAAGTTGTTGTTCCTATTCAAAAAATATGATTCCTATTCGAAAATTTGTCATTTCTATTCGATAAATTGTTATTCCTATTTAAAGAAGCATGATTCCTATTCCAAAATATATCATAAATATTCGAAAACATGTGTTTTCTATTCGATATCATGTCATTCATATTCGAAAACATGTGATTTCTATTTGATTATTTTGTCATTCTTACTCGATTATTCTGTCATTCTTACTCGATAATTTTGTCATTCCTATTCCATAATTTTGTCATTCTTATTGGAAAATTATATGATTTATATGTAATGAACTTGTTATTCATATTCGAAAACATGTAATTCTTATTCGATAATTTTGTCAACCCTATTCGACAATTTTGTCATTCTTACTCGATAATTTTGTCATTCTTACTCGATAATTTTGTCATTCTTACTCGATTATTTTGTCATTCTTACTCGATAATTTTGTCATTCCTATTCCATAATTTTGTCATTCTTATTCGAAAATTATGTGATTTATATGTAATGAACTTGTTTTTCCTAATCGAAAACACCATTCCTATTCGAAAACATACGATTCATATTCGTTAATATTGTTATTCTTATTCCATAATTTTATCATTTATCGAATAACAAGATTATCGAATAGGAATTGTATGTTTTCGAAAAGGAATGATATGTTTTTCAATGTTGTACCACCCCCCCCCCAACCCCCCAAGCAGATGTTATTCGGAATAACATGTTTATGGAATGTAAGTCGTTTAAATGTCGAATAAGAATGACACAATTATCGAATTGGAATGACAAAATTTCTCAAATAAGAATCACGTTTTCGAATTGGAATAACAAATTATCGAATAGGAATCACATGTTTTCGAATAGGAATAACAACTTATTGAATAGGAATGATGTGTTTTAGAATAAGAATGGCAAAATTTGAATAGGAATAACAAAAAATTACAATAATGCAACGTTTTACACGCCATAGCATGCCATAATACAGGTATTGTAAAGTCAGATAACTATATAGATATTTGTCCATGTATTTTCTATATATAAGGAAGAGGATCTAAAATATAATGCGGAATAAAATGATACATGTAGATAGATAAATAAATAAGTAAACAAATTAAAATTGAATGAATAAACAGAAATATATATAAAAAAAAGAAGAAAAAGTGCTATTGAACCAAAGAGTTCCATACCAAAATACGTCTCCTTAAACTTCTGCCTGTCCATATTGCTGACGCTGTGCTTGACTGTGACCTGTATTGTGGTTTCTCTTTTACTTATATCAGAGGAATCAATCACGGATACAAATGATGAAATTTGTAAGGAAAAATTGCCAACATATTCCGGTGGAGGCATGTAAAGGACATCACCAAAATCTGTTGCACCTAAATGAAGTGTATCTCCCTTGACGGTTCCCACCGAGAAAAGGGATTGGTCAGGGAAACCCTTGCATTGAATGGATATGTCAGCGTTCTTCACATTCGTGATTAGTTTTGAAGAGAGATACAGTGGCAAAGTAGAATTGCCCTGGTCTCCAGAAAACACATCCAGTAGTGGCGGATCCAAGGGTGGTGAAGCTAAAATGGACATTTTAGGTAAAATGTGTCTCTGTTTAATAACTAAGCAGTGTATCTATAAAAAATAGACTCACTTTCTGCACAGTTTCTTCCATAAAATCCATCAAAACACGAGCAAAAGTTGATGGCTTCGCAACGCCCATTCCCAGAACAATTGTTCAGATCATTACATCGCACTGTAAGGAAATTTAGAAATTGTAGTAACTTATGATGTTATTTTGTACATATTGAACAAATTTGATATGCATGACCTTCATACATGATTGTTTACCTTCTGGGCGTGGGTAAAATAAGGTGAAAATGTTGCTCGATGAAACGGTTTGGAGTGTTCCAGAGTTTCCGATCTTATCAACGGGATAAATAATTATAGTGTGGTTTTTTCCGGGATCCACAGGTAGGGATACTGCATTTTCTCTTACGTCACTTACCAAAAGAACCAAATCCGAATCTAAAGAAAAACCAGAAAGTGCTAAAAGTAGTTTGTCTTCGGAGCTTTATCAGGGACACATATTTGTCTAACAAACGTTGTATATATTGGGAAGTTCATTCATTTTTATTGAAATGCTATAGAGCAAAAAGGACAATGTTACACTTGGTCACAAAGGAGAGAGATACGCAGTCCTGTAATTGTTTACAAATCATACTTGGATAAAGATTCACTTACAGCACCATAAATTAGGAACTCACGATCAAGTAATTATAAATGGATATGCAATGGAGGCATAGGCAAAGAAAAAAGCAGAAAAATCAAAACAGAGCAACAACAAAAAACAATGGCAATCAAAACAATAATATCAACAAATGGGCAGCGAACAAAACATAACATCTTGCCAATAACGGGCGCATTAACAAATAAATGTATCTTTTTATATAATAATCAATTTATTTTGTAAGATTTCATAAATCTTACCTGCATAAAGTATATCAATGTAATCTAAGCCGCTTTCGTTGTCTATAACATCTAGATTTAAGATTAATGATCCATAAACCATAGCCTCCCTATTAACAGAGACATTATGAACATACGGAGGATCGTCATCAATCTACAAGATAATGTTTTAATAAGCTGGTAATAATATCCCACGAAGCTCTGACGTTTTACAATTAGGATGATTTCATAAGGGTCCTTTATTAGATTTTAAGATCTCATGAAAATGTCACTTCTTTTTGAAACTTACTGTATTAAATATTTCAGGCGTATCTATGGGTTCGTTTTGATCAAATATGATGACAGCTTTGGCAGTTATCTTATCCAAAGACTTGACATCAGAACTTGGTCTAATGGAGAAAGTGACGAATCCTTGTCCCGTTGTTCCGTTGTTTGGGGGAAGAAACCCGACTGATGGATCCGAGGGAGGTAATCCTGAAATATATTTAGAGAGAGAGAGAGAGAGAGAGAGAGAGAGAGAGAGAGTTATTAATTGAGAAAACCTAGGGAATTACTACTCCATACATGTACAAGCTTTACTTAAAGATTCAGCGATAAATTATATTTTTAATGGAAAAAACGTACACATTGAAAAAATATTCAACGGTTGAATTATAAAAGGATGACTAAATTATTTCTTTTACCAGTGCTTCCATTTATAGCCTGAAATTCCCATGTTGCCTTATTGTTTATGACGTCTAATCCACCCCTTATATGAACAAAAACACCGTACTCCTCTGTGAGGTTTACAGTTTCCTGCAAAAGTACTTCAACATTTATTTTGCAACCTTTCAAAAGTCTTTCAAAAGACCTTTGTCATAAAGATGTTGGAGAAAAGAAATGACCTCAGAGAGGATAATTATGTGCTTACCTGTATAAAAGATTGCTTGAAACTCAATTCTTTAACAAATTCTCCAAATCCAAAGCTTCCCAGACGGAAGGTTCTCGAGTTAAGTTTATGCTGAAAGATTATTTCGATGAAAACTCTTTGGGCTGGTGCTGTTGCATTTTCCATATTTTCAAATCGTATCTTGTAAACCAACTCTGCTTTGGAGGTTATAAATCTGGCTGCTCCGTATCCTGTTGGTCCCAGTATATCATTCTAAGAGCAAGAAACATATATACATGTATCATGTATTCTTTCCGAATTAAATCAAAGTAATTTATCCTAATATATTTAATATCGATGAATAACAATTAATAATCTACATTGTATTTCATTGGCTAAAATAATTATTAAAGAAAATATCTTGTTAAAAAAGTAATAATACGGGATCAAATGAGCCAATCCATCTCGTGAATTCTTCCCCTAATTTGGAAGGATCATCGCAAGCCTTTGATGCAAAGTCCGCCACTTTATCTAATTTTTCGGTGTATGGTTTTACTTTGTCATACATTCTTTGTAATCCACCCTTGAAATGGTGAAATTGACTATTGATGACAGCCCCGGCAGCTTTGCAAGCAAATGAAGGCTGCAAAAAAAAAATCGTTTTAAATAACCCCTTGAGATACTTTATTAAATGTACCTTTAACAATGTTTATCAGGCACATTAAACTTGGAGTACTGGTTTAAAAACGAATCGAATTTTCTTATTCTACCAATAATTAAAGACACTATATAAAACAATTTTAATAGAAATCGCAATGTTAAAAAGGCCAATTATTTTATTCTTATTGCACATTAATACAAGTAGACATATACAAACATAAATATTTGGGAATACTTACTGCACTGTCTACAATTCTACATGGAGGATTCCAACGATCACAGAATTTGTTCATAGCATCCCGCCGAGCATTGGCATCATTCAAAAGGGACTCTATTTTCTTTTTGGTATCATGATATGACTGAAAGAATCTCGTCTTTGTTAGCATCAACATATCATTTGTAAGCAGTTGTTAAAATTGGCACATCATATAATGCATGTGCGTTACTCAATTCCCAAGAAAAAAGGGCTTAGTTAAATTGAAATTGATAATGTAATGATTCAGCCATTACCTGTATCGCATTGTCTAAGCAGTCACATGGAGATAGAATGCACTTTCTGTGTTTGTATAAAAATCCACCCACATCAATTATCCCCATGGCGACTCTGCCCCAAGGTGTAGCTTTAAGAGATTTTTTTACCCAACCAACAACTTTATTTACACCTTTGTCTACAAGATGTTTCCCACAGTCTGAAAGTCCCTGATAATATTTATTTGATTCCTTAAAATCATCAATGATATTATTAATTCCATTCCCTTCGTTAAAACGTTTTCTTCGACGTGGTTTGGTGGTTGATTTTTTATTGTCAGTTGAGGTTTGTTTTTGGCTTGTTTGTTCGTTTTCATTAACTGATCTCTTTCTCCTCTGGATTTTGAGGAGATATGCATTGTTCCCTTCGTAGAGTCTGGACACAGCTTTTCTGTAAGAATGATCCACTGTTGTTTCTACATCTGCAAACAGAGGTATTATGCACATAGTAATTTATTTAATTCCCGAAACATGCATTAGGATATTTTTGTGGACATGGATAAAACAATAAAACATTAACAAATAAAAAGTAAAAGGGTCACTTAATCAGTGGGAATATCTTATGAGTGTATCTGAACAGAATTGTTAAATGTGTTATAATGATATTAAGTAAAATATCTTTACCTAGCTCGTTAAGACTACAGCGTTGATTTTCATTGAGGTATTGCACAAGATTCATATTTAAAGGATTATTTCCTTTAAACATGTAAAGGTTAGGCTGTTGACAAAATATTCCTTCTCGATCTTTGGTGAAAAAACGTCCACTTTTAGAATCGTACGGTCTTGAACCAAAGATATATATACTGGGCATTTCAAAAAATGTAAGCACTCCCCATTGTCCGAGGTATCGAAAGTGATCTTGCGTTCCTTTGGATGACGATAAGACAGCCCCGAATGGTTCATAAGCAAAACTATCTACAGTTTCTCCTTGTCTTTCTAAGATATTCACAACAGACCTACAGCAAGAAAATATACTTACAAACTCTACTAGCTTTACACTCCATAAAAATTTTATTATCGAAGATAGAACACAGTAAAACACGCTTATAATGGACACGCTCATTATGAATTGAGGCTTACAGCGAAACGATTTTCATTCTCCATGTCTTTTAAAAATATTGGGAACTTGACGGATATAACGAATTACGTTTTTAACAAAGCAAAACCGTCCCTCCCTGGCACTTGGTTATAAGCGTGTTTTACTGTATTTTGCAAGAAAATAAAAAAAATGAATGAATAAAATACTAAAACTGTGTTCTGGAAAATTTTCATCCCCGATTTATATTCGCCCCTTTCGCCCCCTGTTCCAAAAAGACGAATTTGAAGCGTGACGAATTCAAATAAAGAAAGCGTTGTCTCTTATGCTGGACGAATCGAAATCGTGGCAAAATTGTTTACAATAGTGAAAGAGCCAAAATAACACGGGGCAAAAAAAGCCCTGTATAATAGCCCTATATACAATTATATATATATATATATATATATATATATATATATATATATATATATATATATATATATATATATATATATATATATATATATATATATATATATATATAAGGCACTAGAAAACCAACAACACTGTAAATCCAATGTGTCGGAATCTATTAAATAGATACAAGGTCAAAAATTAAATTTTATAAAAAGCACTAAAAATGACCAAAGACACGAACAATAAAATTATCATCAAAGAAAGGACAAAGAAAAAGTTATGAAGTCATAAAAAAGATAATAGAGAAACAAAAAACAACTAGCACTACAATTAAACTATCATACACTTATATATTTACAATGTTACATGTCTAATTTGAAATGCAACATTGTAAATAAATAGGTGTTTGGTAGTTTAATTGTAGTGCTAGTTGTTTTGTTTTTGTTTTTTTGTTTCTCTATTTCTTTTGTTTTTATGCCTTCATAACTTTTTCTTTGTCCTGAGGAAGGGACAGGGAGTCCCGAAAATTAAACATGACAAGTAATACAAAAAGAAACAAAGCAATAATGATGTTCAAAAGAGGAAAATGAAGATAAAATTAAAAAAAAGAAATTAAGAGGGAGAACAAAAACTCACCCAAAGCCATCATATTGATAATAAAAATATTTGTTATTTTCTTTTGTTGCAATTAAGCCTAATCCGTCGGAATAAATATGGTACTTAGTGACTCCTTGAGATTCTTCTATCTACAACAAGAAGAGAGCATCTAAGTTTACATTTTAAATTACGTATAAGATTTGTTGCTGGAACATTCACAGTCTTGTCTATAAGAAACTCTGAGACGTTTGAATTACATCTTTATTTGCAATATATGTAAGTTTATATTTTTTTGATTTAGTTACCACTCCATTATTATACAACAAATTACGAATTAACAATAAATGTGTGTGGTTTTTAATTTTTTTTTTAGTTATAATGTTGATATAGATTTATCACATCGCAATAAATAAGTTCCTCCATAAATGTTAATTTTTCTACACAAGAATTTACCTGTTTTAATATTCTTCCCGATATATCTGTCAAATATGTCACATCACTGTCATTGCACCTTTTTCTTCTTATATGGCCAAGTGTATTATATTGAATTTGACACGTTACGTTTTCAGAGGCAAACCAAGAGATTCTATTATCTAAATCATATTCCATTAAAAGATTTGACTTCCTCAACATATTTCCATTTTTATCATAGGAATGTTGTTCGCCATCAATGGAAACATACTGATTTAAACTGTTCACTTGGTAGAGTTTTGAAATGCCGTTTTGAATCACAGATAGTCGATTTTTGCTTTGGTCATATTGTAGGAGGGTCGTCGCGTTGAATGGATCCTTCATCGATATGAGTTGTCCAGATAAATCGTAAGCAAAACTCCATGTGCCATCAATTGTCTGCATAGAGGAAAGTCGTCCTCTCATGTCATATGTGTATCTAAACTCAGAAGACACTGTGCCATTTGGGTAAAAATTTGATATCACCTTAGGAAGCCTTATTTTCTCATCATATTCATAATGTGTGGTAGCATTATTTCCAAGAATTTTTGTATTTATTAACCCATTTTCATAATAAACTGCTGTAACAATGATTTTACCATCAGTGTTGTCCTTCACAGATTTTATGTTTCCATACAAATTATAATCATATACTATGTCATAAGGGTCGGATTCAATCCTTATGTTTCTCAGACGATTGGAATCATCGACAGTTTTAAATACTGTGACGTTAACCTCAGTAGTGAACCCTTTCTGTCGTCCAAATTCGTCATACATAAAGGTGATTTGGGATTGTGAATCCTTGATAGACTGTATCTTATGATTTTCTGTATATTTGAACTGAACATAGTTGACTTCTGATTCTCGCAGTGTCAATCTCTGAAACTTATCATAATAATACGTACTCTCTATTCCTCTTTGGTCTTTGTGCACAACGACATCACCCAAGCTAACATATGTCTCATTTGAGTTGTCAGGATATTTTATCGTATGTATAGAATTGTTGCGTGACCTGAACAGATAGTAAGGATTTACATTACCATCCACATAAACTACACGATATCCATCGTCGTTGTTTAAAAACCCAATACTATCACCATTGGCATCTTGCACTTCTGTTATTTCACCACTTGTTATGAGTTTCTTCACGATCTGTAAAAAATGAATACCGATAAGTTTCAGATGCATATTTTGTTTTCACTTTTGTAAATGAAGGGAAATAGGTAAACCTTCAAATGAATTAAATGACAGTTTTGCTCACCAAATCCCCTTCCATGGTTTCTGCTACATTTTGCCTCCGTAAGGTTTTCACGATCGGATACCTATTCTTCTTATGTCCTATGATATTTCCTTCATGAGATACCCAGTAAGATTCTTTGGTATTTTGTGGTACGTGTATTATGTCAAGTCTTCCATTTTGGAAATCGTGATAAATTTTCTTTGAAATTAGCTCATCATTTATAAAGTTTTCTTCGGATCTAAGAAGATGATTGAGAGTGTACCGGAAAGCTTTTCTCATACTTCTGCCTTCATTAATTGTCACAAGATCACCGTTTTCATTGTACTTATAAGAAATTTTCTGATTGCCACAATAAACGGAAGATAGATAGCCTCTTTCATTGTAGCCATAGGAACTGAAAAAAGTTAAAATAATGTAAATAAGATTTTAAATAGTTTTTTTAGCAAATTTTCAGAAAGATTGATCTTTAGCAGAATGGCCAGGTGGTATTGCATGTTAGAATGTGAACATCTTAAATGCATAATTCTTTCAGATCCACAAATCATTAGGTTTATTCAAAATATATCAATACATCATGATAAATACACAAAAATATTTAATTTAATAATCTCATAATCCAATATCATGACATAGTATCATATCACCGACATTATGTTTGATGACTACACTTTACTTACCATTTTTCATATTCAGAAGTCGAATTGTCACGTCTAGATATTTCTGCTATATTGTTATGTTCATTGTAGATAATATCAACTTCCATGTACTCGGAATATAGTGAAGAGAGACGACCATTTATGTCGTAAGTAAACTCAATTTTCTCATTTTCTTGGATAACATATTCGATCTTTCCAGTTGTGAAGTTGAAGTGATAAACTTCGTTCGTTTCAGTATCCAAATATGAAAGTGTATCTACAAGTGAAGAATCCTAGAGATATATAAACACAAAGAAAAAACACTGAAATTGTAACAAAATTGAAATCTAATCTTTATCTATCTGTCAAATTCCACTAAAGTTAAATGATGATATGTTACCCTGAAAGGAGAGCGTTAGATTTCCCCATTCCGCGTTACTGTACATTCCGATTCCATACGCTGTAAATACGATCTCCTCTCTTTTCCAGTTAAGTATTGCAAGACCTTCGTCTATGCCAACCAAAGATGTTTCCCTATTATAAATGAATATTCCAAGTTTAATCTGTTACACTAAAAAAAAAAAAACAAAGATATTTCGAATTTTATTGTCAAAAATGAAAAATTAATATACTTCTTAAAATGTATTTGATTTCATACCAATAGGGCATCATCCATCCTAATCCTATTGGACCTTTTCCTCTTCTTAGACCAAAGCGCCGAGGATATAAACGGATTATATCTAATTTTACTCCAAATTGACTTGCCTTCCCAAAGTCGAAAGCTTTCACCATATATTTTTCCTCGCAAAGACCCTCAGCTATGTACAAGAGATGTTTAACAACATTGTCCAAACTATATTGACGAAGACCAAATACAGATATTTCATTCATCACCTCAGAAATTTTATATTGAAGGGAGAACCATGATTCACCAACAAGTCCGATGAAATTTTGCCAAATGACATCCCATACAGCTTCCTCTAGAAAAGTTGGTTTCATCGTAAGCTTCATGTTTATATATGAGTGTTTTTCGTTCGAATACTTCATTCTCGAGACAACTACTTTCATTTCATTTGGTACGTTTGGAGTGGATGATCTGATTTCAAATTGCAGCCTGCTTGCTTCTAATGGTAATAACATTCCAGCAGGACCATCAGGAGATCCAATTACAATTGTCCTACCACTAGTCCAATCATCATTTTCAAAATCATGAATATACTTTAACTGACCACCAATTGCTTCAATGTGAATCAGTGGAGAATACATTTCAGAGTCACCAGAATTTTTAATATCAACATGCATAGTATCTCTCTGCCCAAGGAAAAGAGTTTCTGGCATAGATATCTTTACCGTGATATATCCATCTCTACCATTTTTTATAATCAATGCATTTTGGAAACTGGATATTACTTGAGAATCATGATCAGTCAGGTTTAAACTGTAAGTTGAGTCTTTCTTCAAATGCGCGGCATCAAATGTTGCGGCAACTAACGATGATGAAAACCAGTATTCCTTATCACTCTGAACAGTGAAAGTAGAATTAAATAAGCAGGCGGAAAAATTTTCAGGAAGAAGAGTTCCACTTATTTTCAATGTTATATTTCCGCGAGCTGTTGCTGTTTTTGGAAAAGAATTAATTACTTCAAATTTAGCAAGCTTAGGTAGGAGAGAAAGAAAGACAGGGTTGTTTATATTTCTTGAACCGGACGTCTTCAATAAAATATAATAATTTCCTCCACGTGTATTTGTTACAACAATTTCTTGATAAGATTTAAATGGATCTTCAACCGAGTAGTCGAAATCATACTCACTCGGTGCACTTTCATATTTGATATAAACTTCGTGAAAAACAAACGAGACATTGCATTCTGTTCGAATGATCATAGTTTGTGCTGCAGGAACAGAAGGTATTAAAAAGATCTTTAGTTGATTTGGAGATATGGAAAAAGATTTATTTTGCTCAAGGCTGCAGATCGGATATCGAACAAATGTGCTGTTTATGGATACACCAATATTGTTTGTTTGGTTGTAGTCTTCAAAATTTGTGCGACTCTTTACAATTGTTTTATAGGTCTCTGATGCCAACGGTGGTAGTATAGCAGAATATGTCTCGACGATACCCCCAGAGGTTCTGTTATGAATGCTAATACGACCACACTGCATTTTACCTAGAAGTTCATCAGTCACGCTCCATTGACTGTCCTGTGACAGATAAACAGAATCACATTTGTATCCACTAACTTGCTCGGAACCGTTATTCAAGATGGACCACTGAACGGTTAATTTCTCACCGTACTCAGTCTCCTCTGGTGAACTCACGTTAAATACCACTATATCTGTCCGAATATTTTGTTTAATTTTCAACACAGATATTGCAATATTATCGTTTTCGTTTAATTCAATTAATTCGTGTCGGGAATCAACTTGCATCACCAGAAAGTAGTCTTTACTCTCTATATCAAAAGGAAGTTGAATTAAAGAGGAAAAAGATTTCGTCTCATTTTTGGATATAGAGTCCGATATTTGCGTTGTGTTGATTTTCCATTCAAACGGATCATCCTCAATACTGCTGCTTATGTATATTGCAACATAGAGTTGTTTTTTCACATCACAGAATCCTGAATTACTTATGTTATATTCAACATTAATTAGTTCACCCGCTGTAAATGAATACGCTTTAGAGACCATATCTACTTGAAGATTTGCACAAAATGTACGCATTTGATACTCTAGAAGATCTTTTATTGGAAAATGTCCATGTGTAACAGAGCAATCAATTGTCTGAAGTCTGTTTCTGGACTGGTAGTTGTCCATATAATCAGGTAGTACTATAATGTAGTTTTCTTCATCGCTTATTTCAAACGGCAATAGTACAGACGTATTCACAGAGTAAGATTCTCCAGGTGATAATTTTCCAATGTGGTTGATGAGAGCAAGCTTTTCGAATTTCTGGTTGCTTTTCACGTTACTGTTGCATATAAATATAGCGTCATTCCAAGATGTTTTTGTTGATATTTCTCCCTCATTAATAACTTTGAATGAAATACAGAAAGATTCAACACCATTCAACCGGCATGCACCCGTTGAAGTAACAATTGCTTTCAAATCGACTTTCGGAAGTTCAGGAAAGGAAATTGAGCTATCACTTAGTTTCCAGTTGTTGTTTTCCCCATTCACCTCCTGTACTTCATTGTTAATGTCTGTTGTAACATTGATGTGAAAATGTCCAACTAGTGACGAAGGAATTATCAAAGTCTTATTAACTATGTACTCGGCACCACTCTCAAGCTGCCAAGACTGTCTCTGCGACGCTATAGAGATTTTGCTGACGCTATCTCCTGTTGCTTGCACGCTAATATCATCTACCCAATCTTTCTTCCCTTTCATACCATTTCCAGTATTTTTAACAGTCCAAATAACTACTAGCAATCGAGATTGCTTCGACACAAGATAATTTTGAATTGCTGTTACTACTAAATCTGGTGATGGTGGGGATAAAACTTTGACAGATATAATTTTCGAGTTATCAAGTAAATCAGTCCCTTCAAACACTCCTCTATTATTGTTTATGACTAGATTCAAGTGTCCAAATCCAATAAAATTTTTAGGAATCTGTGCTTCAACGGTCCAAGAATAAGAATCTCCAATTAATAGAGGCCCCTTCATTTTTCTGACGAAAGTTTCAGTCATGAAATCATTTGGTTCAAATTTAATCTTCAATATATCTGTCCAAAATAATTTGTCTGATATTGCAACATTTGTAATGAGAACTGTCCATCTTATGTGCATCATTTCACCACTATAAACAGTGTTATTTAAGATCTTAAAAGCTATAACTTTCAGATTTGGAACTTTTAAGGGGACACTGATTTCCCGGTTGTCTTGGTTGTTGTTTTCATCATTTTCATATAATTGCCCAAACTTGTCAGCATAAAGAAAAGCAGATATTCGGCCATACATTCTTTCGCTTAGTCTTAGCGATGCTGTTTGAGAATATTTTTGACCAGGAATTAATGATGTTAATTGTATAGGCACGTCAAATATAGATTTTGGAGAGTGGGAATTTTGAATGGTAATACTGTCAGTCCATGTGTTTGAAATTGTTGGTCCACTTCCAGTGTTTAGTACAGCCCAACTGACATTTAAAACGTTATAACCGAATTCATCAACATGTAAACTTAAAGACATTTCCTCAATTTGTAGATCCGGAAGTGACTGGGATACATTGAAATGAATGCACTGTTTGTTATTTTCTCGAGATTGATATTCAAATACTCGTTGACTTTCATCAGTGATAACGCATAAATTGTATCGTCCACTCTCAACAGTAGGGTTAATCATAAACAAAATGGACTCTGTATATTGCTGATATGGCATTAATGTGTGATGAATGTAAATTTCTTCTAGGATCATTCTCCATTTCGAATTGGTTTCTAAAACCTGACAATCAAAGCAGTCTTAATATTTTAATGACTCGCCATCGAAAGGTAGAACAAAAACAGCGCAAAATTGAAATTTTTATCAACATTTATTAAACGGGCATTTTATTCAACCAACAGCATAAATTCCAAATCATTATTCTTTCAAATTGATTTTTGTTGTTATGCGTATACATTAGTTAGGAATCTTTAAGGTATTAGATATTATATTCAACATAATTATCTTTTAAACTCACAATTGCGTCTATCCACATGGAAACGTCAGATTGCCGAGACCCCTCATTTCGTACTGTCCACTCTATTTGCACAATTTCTCCAGTTGAAAAAGTAGACCTAAAATTGCTTATTTTAAGGTTCACTACGCTTAGATCTGGAGGAGGTGATAATGTAACCTCAAGAGGTTCCTGAAACAAGAATTGCATTATTGCATATCCATGTATCAAGAAGTTTGATAGAACAAGAACAGGTCACAGAATTAAGTTAATTACACTATCCTTCGAACCTAATTTATGATAGATTTGCATGAAATGTTAGTATATACCGATGCCAACCAATTATTGTCTTCATCAGTGTACTCGAACACATTATCGTTCGCATCAGTTCGAATGAGAATGTGAAAAACTCCGTAAATATTTTGGGGAATTTTCAGAAGTTGCTTTGTTAGGTATGAACTCCCAGCCAAGAGAACTTCATTTCTAGTTGTTGAAAACATAAATTTGTCCGATCCGTCTATTTAGAAAATGATAAAACAAAAATATTCAACAATCGAATTAAGAACCAAATTAAATTGTACAAAATTAATGTAAACCATATATTTTCATATCTGTTCATGTTAATCGATAAAATACCATATATTGAATCCTTTGACCAATAAACGGAGTCCGTCCAACTGCCGGATTTTGTGGATCCTTTACCGACATTCTTGATCTTGTACTGCAGTTGGATATTTTGTCCTACATTAAATTGAAATAAATATAAAAAAGACATTCAAAAATCTGTTTGAACTCATTTAATAATATAACACATAGTTTTACCTGAAAACGTTGTTGATGGAATATCAATATTCTCGATTATCAGATCTGGTGGAGGTGTTAGCTGTACATTCACAGTTTTACGACTTCTAATAAAATTGTTAGATCTGTCAAGATCTTCAAGGTAACGAAAGGTATCCACGCTTACAAATATAAACGCTGTTCCAATGTCATCAACAAGTAATCTAACCTGAAAAAAATTTGTTTAAGTCATAATTTCTAGATTCTAGTCTAGATTGTTTGCATGAAACTTGTTGAAAAATTCAATGTTGATGCACTTGTAATGTCACTTAGATTTTACTTCTTTTATTACAAGCTTCTTACACTTACCTCGGTTATACCTTGGTACGTGTCGTTTTCTGCGATAATCTTCCGATGAAAAATTGAGGCGACCAGTCTTGCGCTACTTATGTCTTCGGTAAATCCCAAATATACTCTGTCATTCCAGTACTCATAGTAAGAGGTTGATGCTTTGCCAATGTTTTGAACTATCCAACGAACTTGAAAGGATTGTCCTGAGTGGGCCAAAGGGGGAATCGTGATTTTAATTATGGAAAGATCGATGTAAGATCTTGTTACGAAATTCCATCGGGGGCTATACTGTGTAATATTGTCTTTGGTGATATATTCAACCTGCCAGTAATATTTTTCACCTTGTTGAAGATCACGGCACTGAAACCATGTATTTGGTCCAAAGTAATTATACGACTTTGGTCTACTTCTTCTTGCATTCCATATAAATAATCTATATCTTGCAGTTTTTAAGCCTTCGGGCCAGCTAAGAAGAGGTCGCAAATCCGTTATCTCGCCTCTTTTTGGAGTTATTGGGTCTTGAGGATCCATAACTGTTATTGTCTGAAACCCTACAATTGTTTTTCCACAATTGTTAGAGACAGTCCAATTTCTCACAAAAGTGAACCCACAGCCATTTCCTATTTCAGACGGATCCTTAAAAACAATTGATACCTCGAGACCACAGGGATGGTACACTTGAACAGAGGGTTTTAGAACGTCCTCTGTAATTTGCAATAGTGATCCGCATGCAATAACAACATCTGAAGGTAGGACAACAACTGGTCCGCTACTAGATATGATACTAATTATTTGAGTCATACTATTCTTATTCTCTGCAAGGTCATATGCAGTCCACGATCTTTTAACTTTGCAATTATCGAGCATGAGATCGCTGTAGGTTAGGTTTTTAATTCCAATGTTGTCTGTTGCATTCGGTCTTCCGGTAATGTTTAGAGTAAGAGCGTTTTGACATTCCACAGAAAGATTAGGCAACTGTTCAACATATGGTAGTTCAAAATCTGAATGGAAATGTGTAATATTATAGAGGAAAATTGCCAAAATAGTTTCAAATATTATTTAAATGCCAAAACATCCCAGTTCACGAAACAAAAGAATGTTGATAAGTGAAATTCTTAGTGGATGAAATTGTAATTGGTATAACTCAAGAACAATAAATATAAATAATTTACGAACCTGTTTCAAATTCATAGAGTAAGGCCTCTCCCCTGTTTCCAGATTCATCAATGCCCATTACTTCAAATTTGTATTCAATACCACTGATCAGATTAGGTTTGGTAATCAAATGACGAGTTTGTATTTGAGCACTACATTGAGTAAATGAAGATAAGCTGTTTTTGGGTGTAAGACTACAGGATATGCGACACCGCTCGTTGCAGATCATTTCAAATATTGCCGTATTTTGATTGCTTAACCTTGTTGGAGTTTTCATCATTGTTAAAATTGGACCTGTCTTATCTAAAAACAAAATCATAACATCAAAATGTAATAATGTGTATGTAATCTGAACATCTAATTGTGGTGTGAATTTTGGTTATACGTTTGAATTAACATCTCTTACCAACAAACCATGTAAATGGTTTTTGATTAGCGGTATTATTTTCAAAATCTGTTCCTTGAACAAACAAAGTGTAAAATCCTTCGTTGAAATCTCCAGATGTCCATGAAGTTTCTTTACATTGTGTATTAGAGAAATGTGTTTCGTTCTGTAGAGTGCAATTAACATACAAGACAGGTTCATCAAAATCCCATTTCAAAGTTATATTTCCGCCTGTCACGGATGGATTACATGCACAGAATGTCAAAATTGGTGGTGAAACATCTCCTTTGAAGTAAAAATAATTATTTTTCAGAATAAAATCTCAAGATATGCTGCTGTATTTAAGCAATTGAAAAGTATGGAAAGCCATAGGGGACCCCCATGTCATGTTCTATACATTTCATTGTAAATCAATCCTGTTATACTTGAGAACATGTTCAAGGAGCTTGGGAAGGGACTCGGTAGAAGGAATTTGTATGGATCTACTATCCCAGACTTCTCTACAGAATCGGGATGACATAGTAATCAAGAAAGCAGACAAAGGCTCTACAGTAGTAGTACTTGATAAGGGGACGTACATGGCGGAGGCCCATAGACAACTCTCAGACGAACGTTTCTATAAGAAACTGGACTCTGACCCTACTAAAGAATTCTCCACCGCCATCACCAAAACTCTTGACGAAATGTTTTAGAAAAACGAGATTGGTATCAACGTCTATGAGACACTCAATCCTATTGACTGTAGACCAGGACAATTTTATCTGCTTCCTAAGATACACAAAGAAGGTATGCCAGGTCGCCCTATAGTTAGCGCAATTGGACACCCCACGGAGAAAATTTCTGAATACATCTTCTGATTTACATTCTCCGTCCACACGTAGAGAATTTGCCATCCTATCTCAAGGACACCACGGACTACATTAACAAGACGCCCTCTACTGGCCTTCCAGATCATACCCTTCTCGTGACTATGGACGTCACATCTTTGTACACCAATATTCCGCACGATGAGGGTATCGAAGCCTGTAGAGAAGTCTGGGATAGTAGATCCATACAAATTCCTTCTACCGAGTCCCTTGCCAAGCTCCTTGAACATGTTCTCAAGTATAACAACTTCATGTTTAATGGAGAACATTACCTGCAGGTTAATGGCACTGCTATGGGTACGGAAAATGGCACCATCTTATGCCAATATTTTCATGGGCAGACTTGAACGCAACTTGCTACTTCAAGCACCATTTAGGCCCCTTAACTGGTTGCGTTTCATTGACGATATAGAGATGAAGTGGGTGGAATGTCGCGAGAGCCTCGAGGCATTCATTTCGTTTGCCAACACCTTTCATCAGTCTATCAAATTTACAGTAGACGTATCTAATTCGAAAAACATATTCCTAGATACTACATCTACCCTGACTGATAGTGAAATCGAGTTCAGTCTCCACACGAAACCCACATATTCCCATCTGTATCTTATGCCAACTAGCTGTTATCCCCCACACACATTTAAGGGTGTGCCTAAGGGTCTAACCACCAGAATTCGGCGCATCTGTTCATCCTCTGCCTTATATCAGGAACAAAGCGGTCTCCTCAAGTCCCACTTATGCAAGAGAGGCTACAATGCCCGAACCGTACAAACTGCTATTGATGAGATGGCGAGACATGACAGGCAAAACCTATTACGCTACAAGGAAAAAGACAATAGCGGCAGGGTCCCTCTGGTAACCACATACCATTCCGTTCTTAAGAACCTCAGCGGTATCCTTCAAAAGAACCTGCCAATTCTCCACTCAAATAAACGAATGGCAGAGGTCTTTAAGGAGCCCCCATTGGCTGCATACAGACGCCCAAGGAACCTAAAGGACATGGTAGTAAGAACCAGATTGGACAATCCATTACCTAACGGGGGCTTTAAAACTTGCTCTGACAAAAGATGTCTTCTCTGTATGCACAGCTCTGACACAGACAGCTTTAAGAGCCCTGTTATAGGCCGCAGCTACAAAATACTACGGAATTTGTCCTGTCAAACAGACAACTGCATTTATCTCATCAGTTGCAAAGTTTGCTCCAAACAGTATGTTGGTGAAACAGGAGAGTCAATAATCACCGTTCTACCATTAGGACCAAAAAACTCAATGAACCCGTTGGTGAACATTTTAACCTTGAAGGTCACAAATGGGAGGACATGACAGTAGTGGTTATTGACCATAATCCAAGATGGACGGACGCTCAGAGAAAAGGCAAGGAAAAGTTCTGGATGCACAGGCTGAAGTCATTCCGCCCTAATGGTATTAACAAACTTAATGACTTCACCAGGATGAACGTGAACTAGACCCAATCCCGGATTGTAACAAACAAGTTCATTCTCTCTATATAATGTAAACTTCACCGTTAATTCGCATTAGCAATTCTGGAACAACCTACCCAAATCTTTACAGCTTACATTTTTGTTTATTTCTTTTATCAGATTTCCAAATTTATAATATATCCAAAATTCATATTTTAAAATTGCCCTTCCATATTATCTTTCATTTCTTTTTATCATGTATAGTTAGGCTATTTTGAGAGAATAAGACAATGTACGATTTACTGCTTGGTCGTAATTAATTAGCGATAATTAATTCGTTCAATTATGTAAATCGCATTTCACCAGAGTACACCCGATAGACCGGACGCAATTCATAGCGCTCCGGATTTCTTTGTTCACAACTGTTTATAAACTTCATATTAAACATGTAATACTGTAAATATTTAGTGTTTGTTAGTTTAGTAGTAGTGCTAGTTGTTTTTGTTTCTCTATTTCCTTTGTTTTTATGACTTCGTCCCGAAAGTTTGACAATTAATATTGTTCGTGTCGTTGGTCATTTTTAGTGCTTTATATAAATTTCCATCCGTGACCTTGTATCTATTTAGTAGATCCGACACTTAGGATATACAGTGTTGTTGGTTTTTAATGCTTTATATATATATATATATATATATATATATATATATATATATATATATATATATATATATATATATATATATATATATATATATATATATATATATATATATACTAGTAGATTCAGTGCAGTAAAATAATATAGTTAAAGTGATACTTAACACATTTTCGTTGTTTGACTAATACAAAAATTAAATCGTTGCAAACGGATGTTGATTATGAGCAGCCAAATAAAAAAAAATCATCCATTATTTTTTCCTTTAGCAAATAACGAATTTTTGATGGAAATCAATGATATTGTCATTGATATTTAAAAAAAAAAAATTATCCATAAATTTTCCTTAGCAAAACAACGAATTTTTGATGGAAATAATTGATATTTTCAACTATAATATACATTGAAACTCTCATAATCACTCACTTTATATCATCTGTGATTTTAACCCTTCTTAGAACTTTATTTTCTTGGCCGAATAAATTTTCATATCCCTCTCTTGATTATGCAACAAATGTTTAGTAATATTTCAAAGAGAGATATGAATATTTATATATTTGAAAATTTATCCAGCTAAGAAAAATCATATTCCCAGAAGGGCTTCATCCTAGGAGGATGGGTTTTTTTCTTGGCTGAATAAATGGTCCTATCTCCCAAACATTCATGCAATAAATTGTTTATCATATGCCACTGTTTTTTTTTTTTTTTTTTACCCCAGATGCATACTAATTTTAAGTGGCATCCATACACACAATTTATATATATGATAAGACAGCAACATTGACCAAAAAATATTGCGTAGATCCTTTAAACATATTATATATATAACATCAAGATGTTTAAAGTCGCCCGCGTGGCGCAGTGGTTAGAGCGTCTGTTCTAGAGTCGCAGAGTAAGGAGCTGATCCTTACGTCGCCGATTCGAATCCACTGCGGGACGTGGAGACCGGTCCTTCGGATGAGACCGTATATAAACCGAGGTCCCGTGTCGCAATAGGTGTTGGCACGAAAAAGATCCCTCATTGCTTAATGGCCCTAAGTGCCGAGTAAGGTATAAATTTGCAGCCCTCCACCGGCATGTGGTGGCGTCTCCATATGAGTGAAAAATTCTCATAAGGGACGTTAACAAGCAAGCAAGCAAGCAAGCAAGATGTTTAAGAACTTACTGACGCGGAAAGTCCAATTACTGGGATCCCACAGAGCAGACGATTCAGCTCCACAACCAGTTACACCTTTGGCAATACCTGGAAAACAGAGTGTATTTCATTTCCGCATTATAAAATTTAAACCTTTCCTTCGAAAAAGATACACACATTGACATCAGTATATGACATTGACCCATTCCCTAAATTAATTTAAAAAACACATAATGCAACGGGCAATATTTGAGGTTTGAATACATTTCAATGCAAGATATATATGAGGGTTGACCCCAAAAAAATGTCACAACTGCTATAAAATCTTTAATAATCGAAAGATTTTCAACAAATCTTTATATACTTATACACCTAAATATTTTGAGTTTTACCTAAAAATTTCATTCAGATATATGCAATAATTCTTAAAATATCAAAATATACACAACGGTGGGTCTCCTCTTTCGCCGCACGACAAGAATGTACCGACGTGGATATACGTTCATCTTGGACACTAATTTTGAATCTGATTGAACATAAGGTTTACACAAAAAGGAATGATTTAGAAATAACATTTGGACAAAGTTCAAATAATTTTAATATTACAATTTTAATATTACAAATCAAAACAAGACGGTTTATAGCAAAATGGCAGTAAAGATTATAAAAAAGAAGCACGTGAGAGGTTAAAGTGATATGCGGATGAACGGAAAATGGGTGTCAAACGTAACGTCATAACGACGTCGGTAAAATTCACACCGTGCGACGATAGACAAAACCTCTTGGTATTTAAAAAAGTACTAGTATTTTATATAATCGAATGAAATTGTTAGGCAGAAATTAAAATTGATAGGAGTAATAGTTTGTCAAACTTTGTTGATAACATTTGACTATTAAAGATGTTGTAGCGTAGAAACATTACTCATGGATCAACCCTTGTATCATTGTTATTTCAATAATTCAATGAACAATGAACTTTACTTTTAAAAAAAGACCTTGATTCAATGCTATGAAGCAATTTAAAGTAATCAGCAACGACATTCAGGAAAGTATCTTGAAAGTTATAGAAGGGTTTTATTCAATATTTTATTCACCAGTGATCTTGACCTTTTAGACACTACTCTGAGTCAAAATCGTACACATTAATGGGTCATATTACAACATTCTCGATTTTGATTTCATTCCAGCCAAAATCTAATTGTGAAAGATTATATCTTATTTACGAAATAAGATAAAATATGAAAAGATTTAAAATATTGTTGAAATCGATATACATTAAACATTTGTTTAAACATTTCAATTTTAGAAATTTCCTGGCAAGCTACGGTTTGAGTAGAAAATTTTGTTTGGACTTTGACGTTAAACTGTAGACAATTATAAAGATAGAATTTGTCAGAAATCAGGGGAACAAAACCATCATATATGTTACAAAAGGCAAAGGTTCTTTTCGTCACTGGCAAATATTCCATAATGATATTTACATTAAACGACAAATAAAAGGACATTTTTGCTCTACTGAACATAGAGCATATTAAAATGATGTTTGTGTGATGAATATAAAGGAGGAAAAAATTAAACACTTTTTAAATAATAAAATTACTCATTTTAGTGTTCAGCGGAAGGAGAAGAGGTTGATCCTATATAACAATATTTATTTCCATTTTTCTTAAGAAAGCATTGTTATAGAGCATGATCGTGATTGTATTACAAAGACTTAGTTTTAAAATCTAACTTTACTTCGTCCTCTGTATGACATTGACTTAACTTTATAAAGTTTATCTCACACAAATGTGAAGTTGACCAACTTGATGCAGGTTAATCCGGAAGGTAGCAATGGCCTATCTATAAAAATTACGGAATAGCTTATTCCTATTGACTTAATTATTTGTATTTAAAAAAAATTAAAAAATAGTTCCAAAATATATTATAAATTGGTAAGAATAAGCAGGCATTAAATCAAAAGATTTCTATTTGTATAATACTATAGTTTATCATATATAATGATAGTATATCATGTATTTATAAAGGATATCCAATGTTTTGTAGTTGAGACGTCACAGATCGTGAATTTGAAAACTATTAATATGAATTTTAACAACAATTTGGAAAAACTTTGGCAGTTTAAGTCTCCATCAGGATGGTTCATTAACTCTCGCTATCTTATAAGAGGCTAAGTAGTATCTGTTTTACATCATTCTTTGTGAAGGGAAGGAAAATCTCGGAATTTGTGGCCCTTTTGATATTTGTTCACAGTGTGAGAAAATATCATTTTCAATAAATAAATAACAGTAGTGTACCATACACAAACAGAAGGAACACTATACCTGGGTCAAGTTTGATATAATAATGAACTTTTTCTTTCAGTTCAAAATCTGGTGTAATGCGGAGTATCCAGTTCCATGAATTGGTGCTATCCAATGAATATACAGCTGAATCACTCTGAGAAACATCTATTTTGGAAATGAGATTACCAGTTTTTGTGTAGAAATAAATGAAGGCTCTTTGGGATGGTTGCACGACCTGAAAAACCAAATTTTCAATTATTATTATATATTATAGATGATGTATGAACTGTAGGTAGAATAACTATGATTTAATCAGAAAGATATAAATAGCAATATGAATAATAAAAATTCTGACTGGTGTCCTGTTATATTTAACATTAGAGTTAATTTGAAGGAAGAAGCATAAAACGTTCATTATGCTTCGAAAAATTTCACATTTATATCTTAGAATCGGGTAAAGTCATTTCAAATTTAATTCGTTCATTGGTATAAGTGCATGATACTAGTATCTACATAAAAACAACAGTAATATTTTCATAATTGTTATCTAGAACACATGAAAAACATTTTTAAAAGTACCTGCAAATCGAAGTTGATAATGAAGAACTTCTGTGTGGGTAGTATTTCTCCAACGGGCTGATAAGATACGATTTGTGGTGGCTCCACTAGGAAAAGTTTGAAAAATGTTAACAATGTTTAAGTTTATTTATGAAAGCATTAGTGGAAGAATATCTGCAGTTTGAGTGCAAGCTTTCATGCAGGAACCAATTCCGTCTTATGCACTCTTTATTCAATTTCAAGTTAGATATATGAACCACTATCTTTATTTACATGTTCATCTAAATAATACATTATAAACGATCTTGATATACCTCCGACAAAAAGCTTGATACAGGTTTTCTCTGACACCAAACTGAAAAAAAATTTCAATAAACTTTTGTCCTCTTTGTCTACATCATTTTTAAAACTATCTAAAATTAGAACGAAAAAAACAACAACAGTATTTTGCACTCGAATTCAAAAATATATCATCTAATTGGAAAACATAATATTCACTCTAGAAATATACTAGTATTCTTCCTCTTCTATAAAACTTTCATCATCATTCATAGATAGACGTACACATCATTCAAAAATATTTTGGAGGAAGCAAAACTAGACAGAAGTTGACACACATACAGACATTTATGCCATAAAGAGAGAAGAATACATTTTAAATCGTACGCATAGACTAAGAATTTTCTATACCCATTGCATGCTTTTTGGTTGACACGCTGTGAAAGTGTTCACTAACCTGTCTGAATCGCTGGCTGCACTAACCTCTCTGAGTCACTAGCAGCACTAATCTGTATGAGTCGCCGACTGCACTAATCTGTCTGAGTCGCTGGCTGCACTAACCTTTCTAAAATTGTTAGCTGCAATAGCCTGTCTGGGTTACTGGTCACACTAACCTTTCTGAGTCACTAGCAGCACTAACCTGTCTGAGTCGCTGACTGCACTAGTCTGTCTGAGTCGCTGGCTGCACTAACCTTTCTGAGTCACTGACTGCATTAATCTGTCTGAGTCACTGGCAGCACTAACCTATCTGAGTCGCTGACAGCACTAACCTGTCTGAGTCGCTAGCTGCAATAAATTGTCCGAGTCACTGGTTGCACTAATTTGTCCGAGTCACTGGAAGCACTAACCAGTCTGAGTCACTGGCAGCACTAACCTGTCTGAGTCACTGGGAGCACTAACCTGTCTGAGTCACTGGCAGCACTAACCTGTCTGAGCCTTTGACAGCACTTACCTGTCTGAGTCACTGGCAGCACTAACCTGTCTGAGTCGCTGAATGCATTAATCTGTCCAAATAACTGGCTGCTCTTTCCTATCTGAGTCACTGGCTGCACTAACCAGTTTGAGTCGCTGGCTGCACTAACCTCTCTGAGTCGTTGGTGAGTCGCTGGCTACAATAACCTGTCTGAGTCACTGGCTGCACTAACCTGTCTGTCACTGGCAGCACTAACCTGTCTGAGTCGCTAGCTGCAATAACTTTTCTGAGTTGCTGGTAGCACTAACCTGTCTGAGTCGCACTAACCTGTCTGAGTCGCTGGCTGTGTAACAGAAGGTGTTTTCACCGGTCTGACTTGGTTTGGGGGTCCAGGTAACATTAATATACCATTCCCTATTTGACATGGCATATTTTTGTAAGGGTGAGGTCGTCAGTCCAGGTGGTGATACAGTGGTTATTTCAGTGATGCTGTAAGAAGTCACAAGAAATAGAGAGAGGGGGGATTGAGAGAGAGAGAGAGAGAGAGAGAGAGCAAAAATACAATACTATATACAGCAAAACATAATTATCTTTAGTATATATAAAAATATTATATTATTTATTGTTTATTAAAGTAGCTATAATATATTCAAGTTTTATATAACGAGAATCAGTGTGAGTTTTGAAACATGTTCTATTCTTGGAAACAAGATGTGTACAATAACATTTAAGCATGCAACAGAATTATAAATGTAAATTAGAATAAAAAATTATAAATACATGTTAACAATGTTACATAATAAAGTATTTTGTTGTGAAAGAGCAAGATTTACTTGAATAACTGACTTCTCTGGTCAGTTATTCAGTTGGTCAGATATAGTCTGTAAGATAAGATTTTCAAGTAAATTGATAAAAGGTATTGTTATAGGATGTAAGCTCACTTTACTCCGTCCGCACCACTCCGAGCTATGACTTGTTCAGTCCAAGTAGAATTTATTGGGATACCGACACATGCACCGTCTAACCGTGTTGGCATTATAAACTTCGGTTTGTCTTGGCAAGGTTTATCAGAAGAGAAAACGTTTACAAGGAACTGAAGGGAAACACTACTAAGCGCATGCGTTGAGTTTAATGGACTGAAGTCCTCAATTTGAATTGCGACAGCGTACCAGCCAGTTTTGTATTTGGCAATGTATGAAATCTCGCATCTTTTCTGAAAAAAAAATGACAAGTTTACTTTTATTGATTATAATACTGTGTTCATTGAGGCTTATATTTAGCAGATTAGTTTGATAAATTCACTTAACGTTCCTAAATAACCATAGATTAGGGTGTATATTTTTACAGATATAGTCTGTTACATGTAACTTCCTACAGTATTACGATGACAAAATACCCATCACTCACCTTAGTCACCTTAGCTTTTAGAAATAAATATTTACATACTAAACTCATTGTTGTTAAGTTACTCTTGATTAGAAGATGTGAAATATTTTTGCGTTTATACGTAACATGTCATTGTAAAATCGTAACCCACTCGCCCTACCTCAGCGGCAATGATTTAAATGAGCTGAATTTTCAATGCATTGGAATGTTTATATTATAGAGTTATGGAATGGGTATGAGGGAAATAACAAATTTATGGTTCCCCAAGGGAGGAAACTATTTCCCGAGTCGGCGAAGCCGCCGAGGGAAATAGTTTCCTGTCGAGAGGAGCCATAAATTTGATATTTCCCGAGTACCCATTCCATAACTGTTTTATTATACCGAAACAATCATGGGAGATTTATTAAACTAGAGACTCGGACATTTCTTAAAACAATATAGAGGCATTCAAATAATCACAAATGCATGTGATTAAAAATATTGTAAGATAACTAATGCATCAATACTGAGGAAAATGAAATTATTAAAAAATATAAAATAATTTCACTGACACTTCGAAGGATTATCGTTGTCTTCATTTTGCTAGAATTCCAGTATGATTTTGACATTGCATGTCGAAATGTTTTGACGACATAGTTACATTGCTATTAACATTACGTCACAGACTCGAGATTCCTTGAACGCTCCGCCCACTGATCATTTTAATTGGTTAAAATTACTAATAAATATTCATGAGGGAGTAGTCCCAGGGAGTAGCTCCGATTTTTCCGGAAGTAGTCCTCCTATGAGGGAAATAGTATCTTCTCGGGGAAATAGACAGTTTTATGGTATTAATTTTATATAGAGTAATAACAGTAGAGGTATAATAAATAAATATGTCTACTTGCAGCTCTTTTATTCTTGAGAATATATAGATGCTCAATAGTTGCCCTCTGCATATATCCATATGTCTAATTTTGTTCCCTCAGTGTCCCTACCATTGACTCAAACTCAAAATTTCTGTGAACAATACAAATTGTAAACAGAGCAAGACACCGACCCCTAGAACCAAGAGTGGGGATTAGGAACCACAGAGGAATAAGCGTTCTAGTCAACAGAGCACACCCGCCGTGAACCCTCTGTATTGATCAGGTAAACAGAGTAATCCAGAGTTAAATATTATAAAAATAATGACTCGAAAATTGATAAAAATATGTCAGTCAAAATGCGACTTGAAGGTTATTCCGGTGTTGTAGAGTAGGGTTTCCCCCATAGCCAGCTTTCCCCCCGCAATCTGTACTCTAGAGTAGGATTTACCCCTAAGGAAAAAATCTCACACCAGAGCCAAATTTTCCCCTATTTCTTTCTCAGAGTAGGATATACCCTCTTTTATCAATGCTTATATAATATCGACAATATTTTGGCTAAAAGTTTATATAAAAGTCAACTGATTTTTAATAGAAATATGAATGTTTTCGACTCAAAAATAGTCAAACTTAGTTTGAAAGCTAAGAATATATAATTCAAATCATTGAGCTTCAACTCGAAATTTTAACTTATAGGAAATATACTGTGATATGTATTGTGGCTCCCTCTATTGACAGCTACTTAAAGCTATGATACATACCTTAATTCATGATGTATACTGTATTAATATATTTTGTTGAAAACACTTGTATTCAGGGATTTTTTAAAAATTTGAAACATCTTGCCAAAGGACAAAATTATTATTGTTTAGAAGGAGCTTAGTCCGGGCCCCATTCCTGGCAGTTGCCTTATTTTATTCTAGATGTTAGCGTTTATATGTTGTTATAGATTAGGATGAGAGAAATAAACTGAAAAAAACCTTATAGGACATTGTATAATAAGTCACTCAACATCCTCTATCGGCGCACAGGTACGTGTTTGTTCACAAACTTTAAAACGTTGATCAGGCCACCTTTAGTGATTTAATAATTTGTTTGCTCTTAAGGGCCCAGTGTTTTATCTAAGAGTTTATCCTTTTTAACAACGAGTGAATGAACAAATTCTAAAATTTGTTTTATCGATGAGTTCCACATACCATTTTGTGAGTATCTGAATCGAATTGTTCTTTCAGGGAAAAAAGGGAAATAAAACCAAAAGCAAATCAATAAAGAAACACTGCTTTTGCAAGCCGAAGCATAAGTATGTCCCCTCGATCCCAGCGGTGTAATACTAGTATTGAATTTGAAAGCAGAGAGCAAATACTCTCTTGTAGTTTTGAAAAATTTCATTTTTTTTTTGTTAGAAATAAATTGTATGGCAATATTGTAAATATTGTAAGTTGTATGGCAACGGTTTTTTTTTATATTTACAAACCAGAATCTTGGAGAGACAATTACAATATACGCCTTAATATTATGTACATTTAGTTTGAAATACAAACTGGAGAAAATTGAAAAAATCCATTTAAATAAAATTCTTTGTGTCCATGGATAGAGTTAAAAATTTGTCTCCAACCGATTATATTGTACCAATGTTTTAGAAACCAGTTTGATCAGATGAACAGAATAAGATTTTATTGCTTTAAGAGAATTGGTTGAGCAGTAATTTAAAAAAAAAAGTGATTTTGAATTTTCAATTTTCATACTTTGTATGTTTCAATGGAGCTGGTAGCCATTTTGAAGAAGGGACACTTGTAACAATGCGTCCCCCTCCCCCACATACGGAAGTACAGCCATGATATTTTACTGGGGGGAAATTTACTTTGGAGGAAATCACACTCAACTATTGGTGTACAGTAGGATTTCCCCCATATCCAGTTTTCCCCCCGGACTCTGTACTCTACAGCAGGATTTCCCCCGAGGGGAAATCTCACACCAGAGCCAAATTTCCCCCTCTTTCTATCTCAGAGAAGGATTTCCCCTCTTTAATCAATGCTTAAATCATTGACAATTAATATGTCAATAGTTTTTATGAATGTCAACTGTTTTTTAATGAAAATATGAATGTTTTCGACTCAAAAATTTTTGAATTTAGTATGAAATCTTAAAATAAAGAGTTCAAATCATTGGGTTTCAACCCAAAATTTTAACTTATAGGAAATTGTAAATAAGTCACTTAAAAATCTAAGTTTCGATGTTTCAATACCCTCTCTTGGCGCAGCAGTACGTATTCGATCACAAATTTTTCAATTATATCAGGACACTTTTAGTGATTTGACAATTTGTTTGCCCTTCAAAGGCACAGTATTTCGTATTTCATCTATGGATCCATCTTTTCTACAAAGATTGTGCGAGAAAATTCTAAAATTTATGTTAATGTCATGCACATACCATTTTGTGAGTATCAAAATATTGTAGTTCTTCAAAGGAAAAAAAAAAGACAAATCCATAAACACAACAGTACAAGAAACACTGCTTGCATAAGTGGAAGCATAAGTATGTCCCCTCTGTTGCAACCACTATTGAAATAACGTTCACTATTGAAATAATTATTTCAATAGTGGTTGAAAGTTCATTTCAAAACTAAACACAGGTTGCAACCTCTATTGAAATAACGTTCACTATTGAAATAATTATTTCAATAGTGGTTGAAAGTGCATTTAAATCAAACACAGGTTGCAACCACTATTGAAATAATGTTCACTATTGAAATAAAAATTTCATTAGTGATTGAAATAAAAATATTATTGAAATAACCCCACTTTTGAAAACAAAAAATATATAAAGATAAATTTTTCATTATGTTTCGCAACATAATGAATTAATTTATTGAGTTTAAAATATGAAATGTAATTCTATGTTTTAATTTCTGTCCAGAAATACTATTAATACACGGATGTCTGTGATTTAAGTGATCTAGTAATTTTAAGTAATTTTATTATATAAGGTTCATAATTTCTATTAATTGCGGAAAGTAACAGTTTATAAAAACAGATAGTTTTTAGAATATCTACATACAAAGAAAGAAGAAATCTATGTAACGACTATGAATACAGACTCTCTGATGATAATATGGTTATTCTTAATCAATAGGATATATAATAGAAGTAAATTTTCGCTTATATAAAATCAAAATCAACTATTCGGGAAAACTAAGTATAAGCATTATTACATAAGAGGTTGCTATTTCAATAGTGGTTACACGTATAAAACCGCTGTTGAAATAATATAAACTATTGAAATAATTATTTCAGTAGTGATCACTATTTCAATAGTGGGTACATTGTTGCAACCACTACTGAAATAGTGACTATTGAAAAAGTTGTTTTAATAGTAGATGTTATTTCAATATCGGTAGTGTTTATGCACCCGTTATTGAAATAACGATCACTAATGAAATAATGATTAATTCAGCAAAAGCTTGCCTATAATATTTGCATGCTTTGTTTGAATTTAAGGTATGTCAGTTAAATAAAAAAAAATGTCCTTGTATTTATGGTAATTTATAGAAAAGAAAGGAATACATAAATTTACACGTCATATTTTAAACTCAAAAAATATTATATATAATTTAGTAAACGTAATGAACAAATATATCCTTATGTTTTTTGCAATTGTAGGTCTATTTCAGTAACTATCAAAATAATCATTTCAATTACTACTGAAATCTTCATTTCAATCGCTATCGAAATCTTTATTTCAATAGTGAACTTATTATTTAACACAATTAGTGAACTTATAGTTAACTTATTTCAATAGTGGTTGCAGCCTGGTTTAGGTTTTTAAATGCATTCAAAACCTCTATTGAAATCATTGTTTCATTAGTGAACGTTATTTCAATAGTGGTTCCAATCTGTATTCGGTTTTGAAATGCATTTTCAACCACTATTGAAATAATTATTTCAATAATGAACGTTATTTCAATAGTGGTTACAACCTTTGTTTGCACTCTCAACCACTATTGAAATAATTATTTCAATAGTGGTTACAACCTGTGTTTGGTTTTGAAATGCACTCTCAACCACTATTGAAATAATTATTTCAATAGTGAACGCTATTTCAATAGTGGTTACAACCTGTGTTTGGTTGTGAAATGCACTCTAAACCACTATTGAAATAATTATTTCAATAGTGAATGTTATTTCAATAGTGGTTACAACCTGTGTTTGGTTTTGAAATGCACTCTCAACCACTATTGAAATAATTATTTCAATAGTGAACGTTATTTCAATAGAGGTTACAACCTGTGTTTGGTTGTGAAATGCACTCTAAACCACTATTGAAATATTTATTTCAATAGTGAATGTTATTTCAATAGTGGTTACAACCTGTGTTTGGTTTTGAAATGCACTCTCAACCACTATTGAAATAATTATTTCAATAGTGAACGTTATTTCAATAGTGAAACAACCTGTGTTTGGTTGTGAAATGCACTCTAAACCACTATTGAAATAATCATTTCAATAGTGGTCGTTATTTCAAAAATGGTTGCAACACCCCTCGACGCTAGCGATGTATTATTGGATTTGCAAGCAGAGAGCAAATACTCTCGAAAATTTAAGCAAAATTTTGAATTTTTAGCAATAAATGACCTATTTTTAGTTCCATGGCAATATTTAAACACCAGAATTTTGGAGAGACACTTATATACATGTAGTTTGAAATACGACTGAAGAAAAAAGATTGACCAGATGAAAAGAGTAAAATTTTAATTCTAAAAAAAAAAAAATCTTTTGGACGGTTACTGAAAAAAAGAAGATTTAATTTTCATTTTTCATGCTTCGTATGTTTCAATGGAACTGGTCGCTATTTCGAAGAAGGGACACTTGTAATATTATGTCCCCCCTTCCCCCTCACACACAATGATATTTTTTTGGGGGGGGGGGCGGGGGTAGGCTCTTGGGGAAATCGCACTCTATAAACAGAGTAGGACCCCCCCCCCCCGGGAAATTGAATCTGGTGTGGGATTTCCGTAGGGGAAACCCTTCTGTACAGTAATCTTTTCGTGGGGGAAATCCTACTCCAGAGCCTATTTTCAGGTGCCAAAATCCTACTCTAGAGCCAGTTTTCCGGGGGGGGGGGGTTTAAAGGGGAAAACCTACTCTACAAGACCGGTATTTACAAGCATACGTACGTACACCGTATTACAATTGCAAAATACCTTTCGTAATTCAAAGTACAAAACTTTAAGTTGTACAGTAAAACCGGACAATATCTTACAGTTCATATCAAATCCAAGTTTATAGTGCAAATTCAAGCTTTTTTAGCTGATATTCTTACCTCGTCAAGGAAGGAATTTGGAAAGGAACGACAGACTCCACCGCATTCCCTCTTAGAGGATTCCGCCCATCTACATCGAACTGTGTCATTATCTTTGTCATAAACTGAAATTTGTTCGAAAAATTCACATATTTATTCTGGAGATGACAAGTATTTTGACTAATATATACGAGGGCCGTTCAAAAATTACGCGGACTCTGCTATTATTTAATTTTACTGACGTAAATTAATAACTATGAAATTTTTACAGAAACATATCTCTTTATGATTTTTGTAAAATTTTGGAACAATTTTTTGATAATCGTACATGTATCGGAAATCTTATAAATGTGATATTTTAGATGAAATTTATGATACGCTTGTTGGAAATTACAATGTGCAAGTAAATATGAGTGAGGGTCTAGTTGTCAGTTTTCTGCATTTTTTCCGCAGAAAATTAAAATACATACCTGGGATAGTTATGTTGTGCTCACATCCGTGCTGTAGGCGTATGATCGGAGGCATAGCAGAGACGGGGGATGAGTTAATTTTACCGGTGTCACGTCTCCGGTTTAGGTCAACTGTTGTGCGCATTTCCCAGTCTCCACCCCCAGATACAAGCGATATCCAATCTCCTCCAGTAAATCTGATAAAGTTTATATATAAATGAAACTTGTGCTACATGTCAAAAGATAATGGCTCAAACACTGAGGCTGAATAAAAAAAAAAATATTTTTAGGATATGGAAATACGATATATTATAATTGGCTAGTCATACGCACCCAAATTGAGCAGCTTTATCCTGAAAAGTGTGTGTAAAGCTGCGTTCCCCCTGTGTCCAATCTTCCTGTAAACTAAAATCGGTGCAAACGATTCCGACATCTGAAATCGTTTGAGAAGAGCAATCAAAACACACCACATTTCCAAGATTAGCAATGATATCACCGTCTTCAATAGTTGTCCTATCACACCTTGTTAGACTGCTGTAAGTACGTCTCCATGCCATCCGGAATGTAATTATGACCTGGAACATAGAATATGTGGAAAATATTCTAGCAAATTTTATTATTATTTTTATACTATATATGAGATTCAAATGTCATGTTCATTTCACATATAATGAACAAAAATTTAAGAAGAAAAGACACCTTTGTAGTGGACTTTCTACATTTAATTTGGCTGGAACTCATACAAAATTCAAATAAACACATTAAACCTTCTTAAGAATGATTTTCAGCCATTCAAACTTCAGAAGATGTTTATTTAAAAATCACTTAATCACTTCCTAGATTTTTTCATTTTTTTGTTATGATCCTTAAGAATATTTTTTTATAATATTGGATTTAAATGCCTGAAATAAAACATTTGGAAAAAAACATTTCCCCGGATATTCAGCCAACTCAAAGCTCTGTTAAGGATTATGTAGCTAGGTGAAGTTACCTAATAATCAGGTTTTCCTACTGTAAAATCACTTGAAAATATATCATTTAACTTAGAGGATATGATTTCATATGACGAAAATTAAACCCTCCCAAACGTTAGAAACACAAATTTAGTTGTAAAAATTAAGTGACCTTAATGAACCGTCACGTCAAATGTTGCAAATAGCAAGAAACATTGCATTTTTGCAGAAATCGAGATCAGATCTAAAATTGCCTTCATAAAAGTTTGGTCACCAGTAATTGATAAGCATAGGCATGATGAATGATTGATTGTATGTTGTTTAACGTCCCATAAGAGAATTTTTCATTCATAAAGAGACGTCACCGTATGCCGGTGAACGGCTTCAAATTTAGAACTATACTCAGCATTTAGGCCATTGAGCAGTGAGGGTTCTTTATCGTGCCAACGCCTACCGTGACACAGGACCTGTGTTTTTAATGTCTCATCCAAAAGACCCTTGATTGACTTTAACTTCTAGTGCAGGGCGCTTGGTGAAGGAACAATCACTACGTATATTTACGTCTTAGGTTTGACGCGGCGAACGATAATCGAACCCGGCCTCCCGATCACTAAACGAGAGCCCTACCACTAGGCTGCTGTGACGGCAGCATAGGCAAGATTTTAAGTAAATAAATCAAAAAGAAAAGAAAGTTAAATGAAAAAGCAATCTGAATTTGTTTCGTTAACTTAAATTTTTTGGGGAAAAAATACATTATTGAAGCAAAGACTGTTTTAAACCTTTCCTCAAATGTATTGATACTATCATCCATTTTGTATCTCTGCAAATATAAATTGTTAATTGATACACCTTGTATGGAGGTTGTGATTAACTGAAGACAGTTTTCAGACATTTGATTTTTAGTGGGTTTGGCCCTACATTGTCACTATCTCTTGATTTTGCATCGTGCAAACAAACCAAACAAATATCTTAATATTTCAGTCCGATAACTTTTTTTTCATGCTTTAGCGTGTGTCTTTAAACATGCAAGTCTTTTTATTTACATTTCTTCCCCGAGTAATATGCTCAACAATTAAAGTTTGCTTTTAGATTCAATATGTATCTTGTAAATGGCCCTGATATGGTGAAAAAACACATCGCTCAATCTTCTTTTAATTAATTAGAATTTTTCTAAGGAATCAACATTGGTGTTGTACAATCGTACATATCAATAATCCTCACACACGCGCGCGCACACACCCACACAAATATTCAATAAAATATTTCTCCTTGGTATAGGGATAAAAAAATTCCAGATTTAAATAAAAAACTCAAACTTTAATATATAGCGCAATAGATTAACGTTTGAGTTTTTCATTTAAATGTGGATTTTATATATATATATAAAATATGCTCCTTGTCGTGAAATCTGTAGATAATTCAGTGTGTAAATAATAATGGCCTAATAATTAGTTTGAAAAACGTCAGTCAGCATTTGGCATTTGACTATGATTGGTTGTATTTGCTGACAAGGTCATTGTATAGATGCATACATTACTGTGAATTTAAGGACTTTCAATATGAGCACATTTAGAAATAAATTATCTTTTTATTCAACAGGCCCAGGGATCATGAAACATCTTAAGCCTAAGTCGAAATTTTTATGTTGTATTAAAATATTGTAGTTGTCAAAAAGACCAAAACTGAAATATTTTGTAATGTTACACTCAACAACATGCAATATTTATATAATATTGCTTACAAAAGTTTTGTTATCTTCAAATTAAGAGAATAATTCAATAATTAATTAATATTTTAGTGGCGATTGAAAATTTGACTTAAGTCTAAGACTGTTTCTTGATTCTGGGGCCAGGTATCTTCATCAGATCCTGATATATAGGGTAAACGTGATGTTTTGGACTTTTAGGCCTCTATGGAGCCCGTGAGGATCCTTGGAACTAAATTCAAAATTTCAAAAAATTCATTGCACATCTACATAATTAGGCCAATCATATGCAGAGTTGTTTTACTTGCTACGTCTAATCATGTCGGAGAAAAAGCCAGGATTGGGATATACTGATCCTGTTTTGGTTAGAAAATATTCATTTATGGGGGTTTAATATCAATAATAGTTCTAAAATATAAAAAAAAATAATCATGATTTTTTCCTTCAGACGTCTTAAAGAAATTTCAAAATTATAATGCTTCTAGAACAAACTTATATTTAGTTTTGTTCCTCACATAGTACAGAGAGGGGCTTAAAACTATTTTTTTTCCCCAAAAGTTATTAGTTTAAACTTTATTTCATTTAAATAAGTCATCATATGTACACAATAAATAATGACATACAGGATTCGGAAACAAGTTGTTACAACTTATATTAAACCGTTTCCTTAAATTAATTAATTTTCAATTATGAATATAGTACATTTGCCCCTTTTGCATGACAAATATAATAGAAGCAATAATTAAAAAAAAAAAAAACAAAAAACAAAAAAAACCCAGAGTGAATGGAAGAAAAAAAAATGAGCTAAAAATGAACAGATATTTGGAAAGATATCATAACATGGGTTCATTCAATTTTATATATAACAATTTGAAGGTAAGAAATAATCAGTCGTACTATCAAAATTTAACAATTGAACAATACGACCACAAAATACTGTTTTCAGACCTGTGTTATTTTTTGTATCTATAAGACTGTGTAATTAAGTTTCCATGTCAAATGAAATTATCTGCAGTATTGTACATGGGGTGTTTTACGAGCGTACTTGTACATTATTGCGCAGACCTTTTCAGGAGGTCTAAATATTTATAAAATTAAATATGGAGATAACTACGGAAGCCCAATAGTGCAAACCAAAACTAAATAAAAAATAGACAACGAAATTATTAAATAAAAAAAAAAAATTGAATGAAAATTGAAATCATTAAATAAAAAAACGAAATTACAAAATAAAAAAGGAAAATTATTAACTAAAAAAAACGAAATTATTAAATAAAAAAACGAAATTATTAAATAGAAAAACGAAATTACAAAATAAAAAAACTAAAACTAAAACACAGAATTTAGATGTGCATGGTAAGGGCGTGAACCCATGCATCATTCCATAAAGCGCACGCACGTGTTATAAAGCATCACTTAGTAATTCTGAATTTGGTCTCTAGAGTTACTGGCCAATTCATCAGACTGGTCAAAGTTCACATTAATGTAAGATAAACACATAGATCTAAGCATATTAGATAACCAAAGAAAAAATTCTCCCCTATTGTGATTGTCTACTCCATCTGGTTATGTTATCAATAATGGCATAGCTGAGTGTAAATGCAAATATTATCAAACTTGTTTTAATATCGAAACAAAATCAGGTCTATTGAATTAATGCTTTATAACACCTGCGCTTTATGGAATAATTCATGGGTTCACGCCCTTACCATGCACATCTAAATTCCGTATTTTAGTTTCATTTTTTTTTTATTTTAAAATTTCGTTTTTTATTTAATAAGTTGGGTTTTTTTTATTTTATAATTTTGTTTTTTATTTTTCACTCTCGATTTTTATTTAATAACGTTTTTTATGTAATAATTTCGTTTTTTATTTAGTTTTGGTTTGCACTATTGGGCTTCCGTAGATAACGAACAGTATTCAAGCTCACAGTCCATTTAAACAATTGCAAATCGAGAGCAGAGCAAATGATTTTTGAAATGTACAAAAATCATATCATATAAAGGTGTGCATATAGCGTTTACTGAGTTCATTGTCAACATAAGGTACCTGTCATATACAATGAAGTTAGTATTAGTGAAAAGAACTCACTGCTGTAGTCCTACATTGGGAAAAGACATGAAATCATATATTCAATTACTTCATTTTGGTCAAATGTAAATCTTAGGAATGCTTCAATAAAATTGTCATTTAACTTACTCTTTAGTACAGATCAAAGCAGGTCACTCCTATTGCCTAACGCTACCTTTGAAATAAAAACTCTTGAGAATTCATTTTCAGTTGTGTTGTAAAAGTACGTTCAGGTGTTAAACATTTACGCATTGTCAGAAAGTTGTACGTTATCTATATTTAAGTTCCATGGTTTCATTTGCGCACGTTACATGCATATTATTACTCATCACACATGAAGTTTACTGTATCGTTAGTGATGTAAATAAATGCTACTACACCCATAATGTTAACTAGGTTTATGTGTCCTTGAGTGAAAGCTTAATATTGGCGTATCTCATGTTGTATTTCTTCGTGAGTATTATTGAATGATTAATGCGATGTTCATGCAACAATGCTGCACGTTTTTTGTTCGCTTATTTTGTAAAATCTAACACACTTTATACCTACTAAGACTTTATAACAGAATGTAACTTTGCACTCACTTCATTCTCGTTGTTTGTCGGTTTCCACATTAAAATTCCTCCACGGAAATGTGTCCCCTCTGCCGTTTGAGGTAAGATCCAAAGTATAAAAAAGAGCTGAAACCAAGAAACCATTGTCCTATTATTTCCCAAAAGATCTTTTACATCATGTCCTTTCTTCTCTACATTCCTCTGTTTTCAGTTTTATTCATTTACGAAGCTCTGGAGGAAGAAAACACAAACACTTGTGATGTCAGGGTTTCGGTTTCGGTAGTACGCTTCGCGGGTTTTAACAGGTGTACCCATAGCGATTGAACATATTTAAGGTATTTTTAAAAGGTTGACTTGGGCAAGAAATTTACACGCTGACCAGAAAATGCAACTTCTCGTAGTGATAAGGAATTCAAACCTGACGAGTCAATGTTAATTAATAAAACCATTGTTAATTAATAAAACCATTTCTTATTCCGTGTTTTCAAAACATTTCACTTTCTAAAAATAATGTATACTGTAAAGTTAGCATATTTAAATAAATATCTTTTTTTTTCTTTCGAGTGTTTTCAATATCGGTATTAAATTATGAATGGTATTCATTGAATCATACTCAATTGAAATATTAATCCAGAAAAGAAAAATAAATCCAGTTTTCATATAATGAGTTTATTTTTCGGTACAGGATTCCTCTAAGGAGGTAATGTTTCCAAAACAGATCAGTATTTAACAGTATCATCTGACTTGTCGAAGGTCCTTTTAGAGAAAAACTCGTAAACAGATCAGAGCCACTGAATTTAATCCTGGTCTATTTATTTAGGGCGAAGATAAGGTATAGTGCCTTCACTAACCTTGCAAAACCGATGAAAAGTCATTTTCTTTAATAAGGAAGAATTTCACCATAAAGAATATGACTTCTTAGTAGTCGAGAAGTTTGTTTGATTCGTATAAAGGTTCATGTATTTGTGAAGTTGTGGCGTTTTGATATTTAGATTATTACAGAAGAGATAAATGATTTAAGAATGTTGAAATAATTTTACTTTTACTATTAAGATATTTAAAACCTGAGTAACATATGCCTTTACATTTAAAAGGGCCTGGACACAGTTGCATTGGGTTACATTTTAATTTTCTATGCTTATTCAAAAAATAAAACCAGTTTAATGAATTGAACTTGCATGAATATTCTTAGAGTTAAATGACAACGACATTCTTCTTTACATCATGTCAAACATCTGTGTTTGTAAACAGGACACGAGTTCTGTTATTGTTAAATGTTATTGTTTCATGGGTGTGTTCTATTTGTTTAACTCTGCACGCATCACTGAGCACGGACTGACAATACTGGTGAGTTGGTTTTGCTTTCTCACATTTTTACTCTGAATTTTCTGGATTATAGTTTTTAATATTTTTCATTAATACACAACGAAGTTTTTACTTTTCTTAAGTATTAAGAATAAAGTTTACTCTGTGAAAGTGAAAGGGTGTGTCAATCAAACGCGTCCTGAAATTCGGAGTTTCAATAATTTCCAGATAGAAGACGTTTCTGAACATGCTTTTATTATATTTCCGTGTGAAACGCTCTAGTTACATAAAAGTCATGATATTATACAGAAAATTTGGGAAAATATTAACTTCAAATCTGTGTCCAGGCCCCTTTGAATACAATTGTTACCTTGATATTTAGAAATGATTATCAATTTACCGTTTCTCTTATTGCCCAGCATTCAACCTATAATAATAAAAATCATTAGAAACAAAACCTTAAAAATGAGTAACTAGAAAATTCTCTGCGAAAAATTGTTTCTGATATCCATAGAACATCAATCCAAAAGGCATGCACATCTAGTATATAGTGTCAGATACTAACTTTTTAATTCCTCAAAATGCATGTATCAAAAAAGGTCGTGCAAAGGCAAATATTTTAATATAATTTTTGTTCTTGCTGTCAAAAGAAAAACAAACATGTACTATTTATTTATGGCGTCTTCTGTTCCTCCTTTTTAAATGGGTACATATTTACTATTAGATATTTCAATCAAACAAGCCATCAGAACAGTGACAAGGAGGTTTAATTTCCTATTGATATCAATATTACTCTGTATAAAATTCACATGCAATTTAAGTAGAAACAGATCAACATAACAATATACTATTAGAAGAAAATGCATTATCAAAGGAAAATAAATTGTATCCGGACAAGTAAAATGATTGTGCAGACCCCCCCCCCCCCCCGTACCCCCGTAATGTTTCAATTTTAACAGGGAAGCATTAGTGCAGGCCAGGAGCAAGATATGATGCATGGTATATTGAACAACATTGGAAAAAGGAAAACAAAACATTCAACATTATCTTGAGAATAAAACATGTTAGATGATGTCAATGTCAAAACTAGTAAAAATTAACAAACACAAAAGATTGAACGTTATTTGATTTAAAGAGGCTGGGGGGTTGTGGCCATTTTTAGACTATATTGATCTCCTTTAGAAGAAGAGCTCCATATGAAGATATAGAAAATGATCAAATTTTAAAACTAAAATTTTTGAAATTTTTCTTTGCCAAATGATAGTTGACAGCTTAAGATATCATATCTAAAAAATTAAGTTAAATCTGGTGGTTAATTTGTGGTTAATTTGTTGACCCCCCAGCCTCCTTAAAACACAAAAATGTAAACATGAAGGGTGTAACGATTATTAGATTAGAAAATAAGTAGAATGGGGGCCCAATAAGTCATGTCATTTTCTGCCGAAAACAGAGGTACAGTTACTAGACATCATATAAGCAGCTTCAAGTATTGAAGATATTATTCATATGCTCAGAATTGTGCATTTGATTTAGATGAAGAAAAATGCTATCGAATGCACTATCTTTACAAATCCCTTTAAACAAACTACCAATTCATTGTAAGATGATGACTATGTTGATACCCTGTTTTAGTACTTTATAGTTGCGATATTCTTGAAAGATGGTTTTGTAATAATTAATTAGTTGTACATGTAGAGCGTTAAATAAACTTAAGGAACAGTTGTCCTATAATAAATTAGTTGCACATGTAGATCAATGAGAAAACTGGAAGCACAGGTGTCTTCTATTTCTTTTATTTCAAAATGTTGAATACTGTTACTAATCCGAAAACTCTGGCAAATCTGAGTGATGGCCTAAAAAGTTAAATAAGACATGTATAGTAGAAGGTGCTTAACACACATATAATAAAATATACTAATATAATATACTATGATATAATATACTACACTATAATATAATATAATAAATATAATATAATATAATATAATATAATATAATATAATATAATATAATATAATAATAAATATAATATATTATAATATTTACATATTTAAATTTCCGTGTCCGAGATAAAACTACAAATATTAAAAAATGCTTGATTTCTACATAAAACTACTGGTTCATTGATAGGCATGGTTTAAAAGAAAATCACGTGCGGGGCGGGAAACAGAGAATGAGAAGTAGGCGGGGCTTGAAGCACGTGAATTAACAGAATCAAGAGCATGTTAATTTAAGGAAAAATTGTCAGATTTTTTGGTTTTTATGATGATGATCATGCAATTGGCTTGTGTGATAATTTAATGAATGAACGCTTTCGTAGTTTATGCAAATTATCACGCAAGCCTTTTGTTTGATCACATCATAAAATCAAAGAATTAGACAGTTATTCCTTAAATATAATATAATATAATATAATAGAACAGAATATAATGTAATGTAATATAATATAATATAATATAATATAATATAATATAATATAATATAATATAATATAATATAATATAATATAATATAATTAGGGATGTCAACGAATATTCGAGTACTCGACTATCGTTCGATCATACCGACTATCGACTAAAAGTTTTTTAGTCGGTTATTCGTTAAAAATTTGCTACTTATAATAGCGATATCAATTTCAAGGTTAAAAAAGTTGATTTATTTACGTATCAGTGTTCAGTGTTCTCGTGAGTAAAACGCAGGGAAAGACTTAACCGGTCTTCGTTAATTGTTCAAAGATTTTTTTTGTTCGGCAAACATGCATTGGCATACTTTCAAAGATGTCATATCCAAATTGTAAAGTTTCAGCCTGCAATTCTGTAAGATTTCATATAATGCAACTATCAATTAATAAAGAATAATTAAACAGCTGTTACATATTTGTAAATACATGTAAATTGGGGGCCAGTTATGAGCGTAATTTAAAGGTGTTTCTTTCTGATATTAAAATCAATCATTTTAATATTGTGTTGTTTGCAAAAAATCTCATAATTAAAATTTATGGCTAGCTCTCTTTGTTTTTATAAGAGTTACGTTTTAATTGTTTAACAATCACGGGTCACTGACAAGACACATTCAAATGGCTTCAGGTACATGTACTAGCAGCATGAAAAGAAAGGATAAAAACAGATAAAATGTGCAGTTAATATTATATTTGAAATCAAATACATTGGATACATATATTTATTACAACGTAAATGTTAACGATTCAATAATTCGTTATTCGTTGTATAATGGTGATAGCGTAGATTAAATATTGTACAGGCTAGCAGTTTGTTAAAGACAAACACGAAAAATGACATGAAAAATTAAATTAAATTTCAACGAGTACTCGACTATCGTTCGACTAAAGCCTCCGACTATTCGACTAAGCTGTCCGGGTAAAATTGACATCCCTTGATATAATATAATATAATATAATATAATATAATATAATATAATATAATATAATGTAATATAATATAATATAATATAATATAATATAATATAATATAATATAATATTTTATTTAACACACTCATTGTGTAATTTCCTTGCGTCTTTCCATGCCCAGTTTGCTGACAATGACGTACGATAAGGAGAGCAGCATTGCTGGTGCATGTGTACCGAATTCTACTCCCGATCATCATGAAGCTTCTCGAATGGTCTATCAATTGAACTTCTTTTCCAACCAATGGACTGCATTCTGTATATTTTAAAAGATATAGATTATTGTTACACTTTTAATTATGCTTAAACATACAATTTGATGAATTTCATTTTAGGAACACAGGTAAGCTGTATGCTATGAGTACCGTTACTTTAAGCATGTCCAATGTGACCATACATGACTAGCACTCTTTTCCCTGGTTTTGAAATATCATTTAAAATATGTTATAAATTGTATGCTAAAAATTCGTATATGTGAACAGCTTTTGCTGCCAAATCCTATCCCAGTCAGAGGATTAGGATTTTTTTTAAAAAAAAATTCTTCAATTCAAATCCAATCCAGTTAAAATTATAAAGTAAAAAATATCATTTTGTGATTAAAATATAAAAAGTCACACGGCTACCATGAGATAAATATTCGAAGAGTATACCTCTTATACTTCAGAAAACTGATTTGCCAAAACTCGGAATCTCTCATTTTCTCCACGTACAGTATTATTACAGGGAGATACATCTAACTGAATGGAAACGCATAATTTTATTTTTGGTTTTAAGGGTTGAAGTACCTACAAAAGCCGAGGAATTTTATTTGAATAAAGAACAATAGCGAAATTTATAGCGTAAATACGAAAAATAAAATATCGTTATTACGAAATAATTTCTCATATAACGATTTTTTTTCTTGTTATAAAGAGATATTATTTTTATTCTTTAGATAGTTTTACTAGCCTTTTAGTCATTCATATTTCTTGCACACAAACACGAATCGAGGGTATTATAAAAAAATCAATTTATATAACTTTCTCTCAGTCAGCGGTTGCACCTCCAAAATTAAGAAAGTCTGATATTATTGAACTAATACTGACTACAACTAGCAAACTTCTGCCGTAACAAAACTTTACATATCAAACTGCGAGTGAAAAAAATCCAGAACTCCAAATCCTTTTTAAGTGCATAGCAACATGATGGATTAATCAAAGCAACGAGTTACTTGAACTTATTTACAAACAAGAATTTAATGCAATTTCTAAAATAAGACTATCGTTTGCATCCCCATTAGATATGAATTTTCATATGACGTCATAGTTTCGTCACTAAAACGGCTTGAGATTTTCCAATTTTATCGGATATATATTTAAGAAATTTTCAGTTAGTCAAGAAATAGATGTTACATGAGGCTGTAAAGAGGTGAACGCAGACAACAAGAGTTAACTGAAAATTGTTAGTTACTGTGTAGAATTCATTAATACCCAAATGATACCAAGGAACTGGGCTCGCCCTGCATTCGCCGTCGGACATATAACTAACTAAGATTGTAACAAAAGCTTATATCAATGGATTTCAATGACGCCCTCGATCCACGTTCGTGTACAAAAATATGAATAACTGAAGAGCTAACAAGACTATTTCTTAATAACTCAAAACATCTAGAAAGATCTCGTAACATCGACAAAAAGTCGAGAAATGATTTCTAATTAAATCGAGATTTTTTCCAGCTATAAAAAGACCATTTCTTGTTAAAGGATGATCTTTTCTTATTATAAAAAGTTAATTTTTCTCGTCATACCGATATATTTTTTTGTAGTTGCGAGACCTTTTTTTTTTGTTGTAAATACGAGATCTTTTCTCGAGATAATTTTCTCATTATAAAGAAATATTTTCTCGTTAGATCGGGATCTTTTTTAATCATAACGAAATCGTTTCTCGTTTTAACTACATCTGTTTCGTTGAAAGTTAAAATCTTGCCTCGCATTTAGTAGGTTTTTTTCTCGTTATAACAAGATTTTTTTTCGTTAAAACGAGATCCTTTCTCGTTAACACGAGATAATTTTACTTTTTTTTAAAGAGATAATTTTGACTTTTTCTTCAGATGAGATCGGATAGAATGAATAGTCTGAAATGTTAAATTTGAGGAATATTTTTGTTAAACGAAAAATAAAAGGAAAAGTTGGATATTTTAACTCACCAGCTCGTACATTGAATTTTTATCCAGGTGCCACCAATTTCCTCTCTTTCTAAGTGGATTTTACGTAGATGGTTTGTCATAAATAATCACATTCTGTGAAATACTTTTCAGACTTGATGGATTTACACTTTTTTCATAAAAGACACTCCCTGATGCATGTAAAGGGTCCTATACCTATTCTACGTAATAATCTTCAATGCAATCGTCCGCGTTGAAACTTGTTCCAGGCTTAATATTTATCTAGACCTGATGGTATAGATAGACACGAAGTGATCAGTAGAACAATAAGGAAAACTGTAGTGGATCCAAAAATGAATGAAAAATATTTTCTTTGTTAAAAAAGAGAAAAACAATATTTACAAATCTCGAAATAAGTAAAGTATTTGCTTGCAATACTAATGTTTATATCTTACATAGGTTTTTTTTTAAATGGGACTAATTAATCTAATTAAACTATCAAACAAAATACATGTACATTGAAGAGTCTTTTTTGACATAATGTTGTGAAAGAGAGTCTCTGAGACCTTTTGATATTGAGTAATTTTGGTTCATAATCTTAACTATATAATAATATAAGAAGAAAACAAAAACAAACAAAATTGAAAAAAAAAATCTTTGATAATGGACTTTCCAACACTCAACAAGGTCATTTTTCTTTCAATTGAAGTTTGTAGAAAGTTTACATACCATCTCAAGTTTAATAACTTTTAGTTACTTTAGTTTTGATTTGAATATCTTTATACCTATTGATATTTATCGACCGAAGATTAATTCCAAAAAAATATCAGAAAGGGTAACACATTTATGCAAGATTTTCGCAGTCATCGCTCCACAATAAATTGAGAGATTTATATTTAATAAAGGCATCCAAAAGGGAAATAAAGGATTGGTCTTTTTTTCTTGTTACCTATTACGCAAAGATTGATTTTTTTGTTCTCAGGATTTCTCTGGAGTACACTAAGCAGGGGTCCTAAGAGTCCCGTCTAATTACTACCCAATAAGGAAACATTGATTTTCATTTTTCATAAAACAATGGATGAAATCGAAATGAGTAATGTGTGAAGTTAAATGGCTTGAAAAGTGAATCGTAAGTGAGTGTAATTTTATTTTTCAGATTTGTTTTGAAAAGCAGAATTATTCGATATTTGAATATAGGCTTCCGTTTCACCACGACATATACAGGGCGTTTGTACATTAACTTTGGCAATTTACATCTTTCAAATCAAAAAAGTCTTCTTCTTATACTTTCTACCAGCCAAGTCTGCCAGCTATGGAAATGGTTAAAAAGTATATGGCAAATAAATTGGTAGTAAACAGTTTTTTATGAAACAGGGGACCAATAAAAGAAATTCGTCCAAATTTAAAATATGTCACTACAAGTCTTCTGTATACTAAACAAGAGTCCCATAGGCCACAGAATAGCGCAAACACGAATAACTTTAGCCATCCTGTTTTGTAGATTTTAAAAGATTTTTTCCTCTTTATTCCTATGAAAGTTTTGATCCCATATTGTGTCCCTGGTTGGCTTCAAAGAGTGATTTAACCCGACTTGAATCAAGACAACATAAGGATGCTTCAGTATGCCTAACATAACCCTGATGTTGTGGAGTTAAAGTTTTTTAATTTTTTTTAACGATTTTACCCCTGTACATATAAATTACGTAAAATTTGACTTTCGAATATTAATCTTCCCTAAATTAGGGTTCACAATTCAGAAAAAAATTGAATCCACGTAACTTAAGAATATTTGCTTATTTGCAAGATTTAGTGCGACCCTGCTAATCTTGAAAAAATTGTCCCAACCAATATCCTTGTGGAATGTTTTACAATAATCCAACCCTACTCCTGAGGCTATAATTTGAACAAATATATATTTATGGAACGCCACAGCTGTCTTAAGGGTACAAAATATGCATCATAGTGTCAATTCGATATAACATTAAGGCTATCCTTTATATCATTAAGTCCACATTATATAATATGTAGTCTTTTCTTTATATCAGTAATCCCACTTTATATATTATGTAGTCTATTCTTTATATCATTAAGTCCACTTTATATAATATGTCGTCAATTCTTCATATCATTAAGTCCGCTTTATATAATAAGCAGTCTATTCTTTATATCAATAAGTCCACTTTATATATTATGTAGTCTATTCTTAATACATGTATTATTAAGTCCACTTTATATAATACGTAGTCTATTCTTTATCTCATTAGGTCCACTTTATATATTATGTCGTCTATTCTTCATATCATAAAGTCCACTTCATATATTATGTCGTCTATTCTTTATATCATTAAGTCCACTTTATATATTATGTAGTCTATTCTTCATATCATTAAGTCCACTTTATATATTATGTAGGCTATTCTTCATATTATTAAGTCCACTTTATATATTATGTCGTCTATTATTTATATCATTAAGTCCGCTAAATATATTATGTAGTCTATTCTATATATCATTAAGTCCACTTTATATAATACGTAGTCTATTCTTTATATCATTAAGTCCGCTTTATATATTATGTCGTCTATTCTTTATATCAATAAGTCCACTTTATATATTATGTAGTCTTTTCTTTATATCATTAAGTCTGCTTTATATTATATGTAGTACAGAAGCTTTACTATGCTGACAAATCAATGTACTAAAAGGTCAGATGCAAGCAGCCAATAAGAAAATTCATCAAAGGACTAGTAGTACTCTGATGCAATAATGTATTTATGCTTATTTTAGACAATTGATTAATAATAATTAGACAATTAATGATAGACTTAATTATTTAGTTAAACAAATAGTCGAAGGCAGTTAAGATCACCTGCATTAGGAAAATCATGCAGTTTTAAACCAAAAAAAAAAAAAAAAAAAAAAAACTGAAAAAGAATTTTTATCATCTTTGACCACTAAAGAAAAAACAAACAGTCTGGAATAGTTGACTTCCGGGAGAATTCCTTTTAAGTTCTTTGACGGGTCTCAGGAACATCACAGGCCCAATTAGCTAACCTGAAATTTGCTTACTCTTAGTATTGAAAACTGAAGGTAAGCTATTACTCAGCTTAATTCTCGTTGACTGGTTATTGGTACACAGGTGCCATACGACTGTTATATACGGCAGTTTGAGGTTGTACTGGTACCATCAAGTGGTGACAAGGGCGGGTACATGTTTCAAGCAGCTATTGAACCTCTAGTCTTTGAAGTGTGTTTTTCATTATTGCTGGGAGTTTCTTACCTAGTGTTGGTTTGCAATATTACTCTAAGACGGTGGAGAAAAAAGGTGCTTGAAACAACAATTGGTGGAAACCCTACAGCTCCAACTGAAGAGCGGGAATGGATAACCCTATAGCCCCTAATTCTGCCACAATAATTGTGTTTTCATGCACACTTCGAGGGAAAAGGGGTAATAAGCGAAATTTAAAGATGTGCGTATTTGGCGTGTGATATACAGGAATCATTTGTACTAAACATTTATATATAGTTTAAATGTCCACGATTTCACTGACCAAAGCTGGACACACTTTACAGAGTAACAATCATAGGAAAAAATGTTAAATTTAGATTGAAATATCTTTTAAAAATGTTATATTTAAGTCCGCTTATCTTTAAAATTACTAAGACATAGTAACGCTTCCCAAAAATAAGCAACACTTATCAGACAATAGGGGATATTTAAATGCAATTTTAAGTACATGTGCATATCAAAATTTCAGTAGGATGGAAGGATTCCTTTCGCTCTCAGTAGAATGGGACCGAAATTCATCCATTTAAAAATATAAATCAGTACATAAAATTAAATTGCTAAAAGAATGGAATGATTGTATTTTTTTTTAAATCTCAATGCAGCATGCGAGGGTCGAACCAAAAATTTTCTTTTCCATTGCACTGGTCGGGTAACGCAGCTTCTAAGCCACCATCGCTACACACAATGTGGATCTTAAAAGTACAATGAAGCACCGCAGTTACACATTGGAATTTTGTGGGGGAAAGTTCATTTTTTGTAGTCCCTGTGTCTTCTCTCCATTTTTTAACAAATGTTTGTTTCTTGGAATTAAAATACACACAAATAACGATTCAAATTCATGGGGAGATGACCCAGAGATAGAAAATTTTTAGAAAGACGTGTTTAAAAATTGTAACATTTGGTACCAAATTTCTCATCTAGCCACTTTTCAAGTTATCTTTTAGCAAATCAAAACAAAGCATCGAGAAAATATTTCCCTTTCCTATTTCACAGGAACCTGATACATCATAAGAATGTTAAAATTTCATGTGACGTACAGATCAATGAAATTTTCACTTTTCAAGTGTGCCCAGATTCCTGCCGAATACCAATCAAAAGCGCCCTCGTTCTTTCTGGGAAAATGAACATGAAAAAGAATAGAGTTTCTATCAGTATATTTCCCCTTCAAGTATTTGTCTTATTAAGTAATTAAGTGTTGCATTGATTCCGACTTTATAGTACATTGATTTGTCAGCATGGTATAGCTTCTATACTACATATTATATAAAGTGGGTTGATGATATAAAGGATAGACTACATAACGTATAAAGTGGACTTAATGATATAAAGAATAGACTACATAATATATAAAGTGGACTTAATGATATAAAGAGTAGACTAAATAATATATAAAGTGGACTTAATGATATAAAGAATAGACTACATAATATATAAATTGGACTTAATGATATAAAGAATAGACTACATAATATATAAAGTGGACTTAATGATATAAAGAATAGACTACATATTATATAAAGTGGACTTAATGATATGAAGAATAGACTGCATAATATATAAAGTGAACTTAATGATATAAAGGATAGACTTAATGTTATATCGAATTGACATTATGATGCATATTTTGTACCCTTAAGACAGCTGTGGCGTTCCATATATATTAACTTTCTTATGTTGCTTGCATGTCTAAATCACGTAGCATTGCCTTGCAAGACAAAGTTTTTTTTTCTTATGTGTTTCAATATGAAACTTCTACGATCTATCGCCCTATCCCTGGTCTGTCATCAAATATGAGGATAACGAACAGTTGTCAAGCTCAGAAGTCCATTAGAACAATTCAAATTGGGAACGTCAGAGGTGGGTCAGTTTACACTATTTATAAATACCTCCATATTGATATGACTATATGTGATTTTGCTGTTCTTCAGATTTTTTTTTTTACTTTGTTACCATGTAAAATTAAAAGGTGAAGATAACGAACAGTGTCATCCTAAAACATTCGATAAAGAATACAAATCATGAATAGGGAAAAATATGGACTCCCAGAAACACGTCAAATACATTGATACGTACTGATTGGAGAACATAATGAGGTATAGTGTCTTTGTGCATATAGAGTAATCGAAGTGTGAAGTACTGTGATATATCATACAATACGATTCTCAGAAAAAAACGTTGTTATTTATTTTATACTAAAAGTAGAATAAGTCAAATAAATATCATAATTCTATTTATCTTAAACTCAAAAGAAATGTCAAAGGGGAAATTTTGTCTCAAACTTTTATTATTTTAAACCAGTAATTGTACTGTCTCGTCAGGAAATTAAGTTTAAATAAGTACCAAATATTTCTGATTGATTTATTTATTTTACTTGCAGGTAAGTCAAACGTGAAGGTGCCAGGGATGGGGTAATCGTAATCGAGTAATCGTAATCGATTGTAAAGATTACTGTTTTTCAAGTAATCGACAGTAATCTGTAATCGAAGAGATTTTCGATTACTTGTAATCGTAATTTAATCGATTACAGCTAAAATTTTCAATGTAATTATAATTACTTTTTCGATTACTTTCGATTATTTTATACATAAATGGATGTTATTTTGGAGAATTAATTCCAGTCAATCACACATAAATATCAAATATAAACCACCTAGTGTAATGTTTGGATTTCCTAACTTTTCTTATCATAAGTTTAATAATGTTCTCAATGAAATTTGCATTATAGACCTACTGGTCTAGTATTAAATAATTCAGAAGTATATTTCAACCATTTATTAATAAAATATACAGATTTTTCGTGTGCATTTTACATTTGACTCACTGTCCTCTTGCTGCATGTCCTTTTTCATATTTCAGATGTTGAAAAACTTTGTCTTGTAATAGAAAATTATAAATAGCAAAAACAGATTTAAGTGCTGTATTAAATATAAATAATTTGGTAAATAAACTACATAGTACACAAAAAAAAGATGGAAATACTTATTCATATCTGAAAATGTTTAAACAACTTCAAACTTGTGTTTTAGTAACTTTAAAATTTGCAAAATCATTCTCATGTTTTCATTCAAAATTGTAAGGTTGCTTTTATATCAGTGAGGGGTTATAAGTGCCTGTAAGAGAGGGAGTAAGTGTCACTGTGTTTGCTTATCTTAATTGGCTAATTAATTGACTGAGACATATCCCTGATTGCAGATAATGAGGTGTAAACTGTGAACTACCTTGTGTTTAACTATCATTCCATTGAAGACAAACAATATTATTAAAAGAATTAATACCTCTCAAAACACTTATTTCAATACAGAATGAAACTGTGTTACATGTATTAGTTAAATCACTTAAAGACACATTTAATTTACATGTTAATTACTAAGAGTTCGTTCTAATTTACTTATTTTTTTGAAAAAGACACATACAGGAATGTTTAATGTGTACTGTCAACATACGGACAGCCCAAATACTTCTAATGAAGTAATTCACAATAAAATATTAAATAATTTTTTCAACAAGTCAATAAATATGGAGGTACAGATCTAAGGTTGAAAGGAATAATTAATTCCTTGGCATATTTTATTGTAGGAATCATGTCTCCACTTTCCATGGTAGAAAATCCCTCATTTGGGCATTTATTGAAAATGTTAGCCAGAATAAAACCTTAAAAGAATCTGCACTGAAACTGCAGGAACACATTCAAACTTCAGTGGATAACATCAATATTTACCATTTAAATATTGCTTTGATATTTGAAGGGATAAAAACTTGGAAGTAATCGATTATTAATCGATTACATCTTCCAAAGTAATCGATTACAATCGATTACAGGACAAAAATGAGTGTAATCGATTAATAATCGATTACACAAAATTCCTCTAAGTAATCGATTATTAATCGATTACATTTTTCAGTAATCGTGCCCATCCCTGGAAGGTGCATAATATACATGATGGGAATTTTATTAATACACATAGAACGAAACAGAACTTATTTAAAAATGTAATGTGGTATAGTTACAATATTTTCAAAAAGGGTTTTCTCATCTGTAAGTTTGTATTTCAATGAAATCAAATAAATACAGTCCAACAAATCATAAAATCTAAACAACTAACAACTGCACTCTCACTTATTTCTGTTGTGATTTAGCTCGAAAATAAGAAGAAAACCTGTTATAATGGGTATGAACTGAAAAATAGGTGTAGATATTTTTAATTCAACATTTTTCCATTAATATTAAATTATAAATATATATCGTTTGGTGTCTTCAAAATATTTCTCTTTCTACAATGTAAATCATGTACGTTATCAATAATATATGTAATCTATAAAAGCCTTTCTTGATCAAAACTTTTTTTATGAAGAAGCAAAAGAATATACCGTTGAATAACATGTTGCCGAAAGAAATGAAAGTTTGAGATATAGACAGGGCACATTTTCCGTTATATTTACCTAAAGTGGAACCTTGTACATGGTTGGATAGAGGTTCTTTCTCTCAGTAAGGTATTTATAAAGGATATCTGTATTTTAGATTTAATATAGATTCATATTACTATTATTGATGCAGAAATGGTCAATGAAAATTGTATTTTAGTGCTCAATGTGCCTGTGGATGTAATAAAAACATGAAAAATAAGATTACACTAATGCATAAATAAAAACAATTCTTTCTTTATTTTTTAATACATAATTTAAAGAAAAACAACTAAAAACAATAAAAAGTTAGTTTTTCACACATAATCCTGCTTTAGTTTAATCCTGTACATAGTCAGATGAGAACCTGGGTCTTCGTCTTATTCTTTGACCTCCTTTCACCTGATGCTTTCTTTCTGCAGGAAAAACTGACAAATCGATTGTGTCTGTGCATAATACCGTATTCATGAAGAATGGTAATAAGTTCCAATAAATGCATAAATATAAGAATACATTTTAAAGGAAAGATTGAAGTTTCTGCACAGCTCCATTAAAAAAAGTCTATATTTCTAATCTACAATAAAAATAATAATCCATTAGTGTATTTGAACTAGGACGTGTTTAAATCACATTTATCAAATTCATAAGGAGTAGTCAATTGCAACTTACATGTACAAGGCAAAACGATAAACAATCGCTTCTAAACAAAGCTGAATGTGACTGTGACATTCAAATGCCTCCGCTGACATGCAAGTTCGAAATGTTTAAAATACATTCGGAGGAAATAAAGCAGAAACATAGATCATTCATATTTCTGCTTTTGCTTTCCTGAATCAGCTGTCAATACCACTACATACAGTGGGTACTTTAGAGAGAGAAAATTCTGAATAGAACTGCAATAGTATTCATATAGAAAAAAATTGTAAACCCCTCATTTATCACTCTGAACCTAATTGTTATAGCCTTAGGAATTATCTATATTTCAAAACCTTGGATTTGATGGTGTTTTTTTTAAACGCAAATGTACGCCGTCTAGTGTATTGCGGCAAATTTCATATATGAAATTTGATGATGTATGGTCTGCAACACTAAAATTTTTTTCACAAACTGATAAAATAATTTTCAATACTTTTATTAATTTTGTTCATTAATAAAAATTTTTGACAAAAAATATCGAAGATGAATCAGCTTATCAGCTGAAAGTTCAGCAGCTTATTATCTACAAGCACATAAAAAATGCAGGAAAACAGTGATTAATTCTAAGGTCAGGGCTGGAAGTCTTGTAAAAATGGGTCTATCAACATAAGTAGTAATTAATGTATCTATAAGCACAGGAAAAAAGTACGAAAAACAGAGATTCATTAGAGATTTTTAAAGTTTATTGGCAATATTTTTCAAACGGGTCAATGAATAAAGAACTCGAACTTAATCTGTAAGTAAAAAGAGTCTAGAAGAGCAAATAAAAAATTGTAAGGTTTTCAGAACTATGAATAAGAGAATATAGGAAAGACAGGCGGCCGAGGAAGGGGCCCACATTTTGATCTGGCATTTCATGAATTAACACAAAACTCACCCGTACACGAGAAGAATTGAGACAAGGCAAGTAATGCTTGTAGCTATATCCATCGTCATCAAAGGAGCCACGTCAATTATTGAAGGCACTGAAACGATGTTCACACTAACATAATCACCAAAACTGACCCCAATGCAAGTAAAATTAAATCAGGTAAAAATGTACTTAATTGTCAGTACATTTACTACGTACGACAAAGTCGAAAATATGAATCTACATGAAATTGGAGGAATATAATTTTGAAAGAATTTCACAGAAGTTTTTATCATAGTAACCATACCAACACTTTCGGAAAATAATATATATATATATATATATATATATATATATATATATATATATATATATATATATATATATATATATATATATATATATATATATATATATATATAAAGCACTAAAAATGACCAACGACACGAACAATAATAATTGTCAAATTTTCGGGACAACCTGTCCCTTCCTCAGGACAAAGAAAAAAGTTAAGAAGTCATAAAAACAAAGGAAATAGAGAAGCAAAAACAACTAGCACTACTACTAAACTACCAAACACTAAATATTTACAATGTTACATGTTTAATTTTGAGTTTATAAACAGTTGTGAACAAAGAAATCCGGAGCACTATGAATTGCGTCCGGTCTATCGGGTGTAATCTGATGAAGTGTGATTTACATAATTGAACGAATTAATTATCGCTAATTAATTACGGCCAACAGTAAATCGTACATTGTCTTATTCTCTCAAAATAGCGTAACTCTACATGATAAAAAGAAATTAAAGAAAGATAATATGGAAGGACAATTTTGAAATATGAATTTGGATATATTATAAATTTGGAAATCGGAAAAAAGAAATAAACAAAAATGTGAGCTGTAAATATTTGGGTAGGTTGTTTCAGGATTACTAATACGAATTAACGGTAAAGTTTACACTATATAGAGAGAATGAACTTGTTTGTTACAATCTGGGATTGGGTCTAGTTCACGTTCATCCTGGTGAAGTCATTAAGTTTGTTAATACCATTAGGGCGGAATGACTTCAGCCTGTGCATCCAGAACTTTTCCTTGCCTTTTCTCTGCGCGTCTGTCCATCTTGGATTATGGTCAATAACCACTACTGTCATGTCCTCCCATTTGTGACCTTCAAGATTGAAATGTTCCCCAACGGGTTCATTGAGTTTTTTGGTCCTAATGGTAGAACGGTGATTATTGACTCTCCTGCGGAGATCTCCTGTTTTACCAACATACTGTTTGGAGCAAACTTTGCAACTGATGAGATAAATGCAGTTGACTGTTTGACAGGACAAATTCCCTAGTATTTTGTAGCTGCGGCCTGTAACGGGGCTGTTAAAACTGTCTGTGTCAGAGCTGTACTTACAGAGAAGACATCTTCTGTCAGAGCAAGTTTTAAAGCCCCCGTTAGGTAATGGATTGTCCAATCTGGTTCTTACTACCATGTCCTTCAGGTTCCTCGGGCGTCTGTATGCAGCCAATGGGGGCTCCTTAAAGACCTCTGCCATTCGTTTATTTGAGTGGAGAATTGGCAGATTCTTTTGAAGGATACCGCTGAGGTTCTTAAGGACGGGATGGTATGTGGTTACCAGAGGGACTCTGCCGTTATTGTCTTTTTCCTTGTAGCGTAATAGGTTTTGCCTGTCATGTCCCGCCATCTCATCTATAGCAGTTTGTACGGTGCGGGCATTGTAGCCTCTCTTGCATAAGTGGGACTTAAGGAGACCGCTTTGTTCTTGATATAAGGCAGGGGATGAACAGATGCGCCGAATTCTGGTGGCTAGACCCTTAGGCACACCCTTAAATGTGTGTGGGGGATGACAACTCGTTGGCATAAGATACAGATGGGAATCTGTGGGTTTCGTGTGGAGACTGAACTCGATTTCACCATCAGTCAGGGTAGATGTAGTATCTAGGAATATGTTTTTCGAATTAGATACGTCTACTGTAAATTTGATAGACTGATGAAAGGTGTTGGCAAACGAAATGAATGCCTCGAGGCTCTCGCGACATTCCACCCACTTCACCTCTATATCGTCAATGAAACGCAACCAGCTAAGGGGCCTAAATGGTGCTTGAAGTAGCAAGTTGCGTTCCAGTCTGCCCATGAAAATATTGGCATAAGATGGTGCCATTTTCGTACCCATAGCAGTGCCATTAACCTGAAGGTAATGTTCTCCATTAAACATGAAGTTGTTATACTTGAGAACATGTTCAAGGAGCTTGACAAGGGACTCGGTAGAAGGAATTTGCATGGATCTACTATCCCGGACTTCTCTACAGGCTTCGATACCCTCATCGTGCGGAATATTGGTGTACAAAGATGTGACGTCCATAGTCACGAGAAGGGTATGATCTGGAAGGCCAGTAGAGGGCGTCTTGTTAATGTAGTCCGTGGTGTCCTTGAGATAGGATGGCAAATTCTCTACGTGTGGACGGAGATGTAAATCGATGTATTCAGAAATTTTCTCCGTGGGGTGTCCAATAGCGCTAACTATAGGGCGACCTGGCATACCTTCTTTGTGTATCTTAGGAAGCAGATAAAATTGTCCTGGTCTACAGTCAATAGGATTGAGTGTCTCATAGACGTTGATACCAATCTCGTTTTTCTCAAACATTTCGTCAAGAGTTTTGGTGATGGCGGTGGAGAATTCTTTAGTAGGGTCAGAGTCCAGTTTCTTATAGAAACGTTCGTCTGAGAGTTGTCTATGGGCCTCCGCCATGTACGTCTCTTTATCAAGCACTACTACTGTAGAGCCTTTGTCTGCTTTCTTGATTACAATGTCATCCCGATTCTTTAATGATTGTAAGGCAGATCTCTCTTCCTTACTCAAATTGTCGGGAGCCTTGTCTGGCATTGAAAGGAGTTTCTCTATGTCTGACTCAACGGCGTCAATATACGACTCAAGGGCTCCGCATTTGCCCGGTGCAGGTTCCCAGTCACTTTTTGGCCGATAGAGTTTGTGTTCCTCTAGGTCGTGCAATTGTGGCTGAGAACAGTCGTATGAGTCAACTTCGGAGTTTTTTTTCTAGAGAAATGCTCCTTCAACTGAAGTCTCCGAAAGAAAGCTCGGGTGTCCTCTCTGACTTGTTTTTCGTCGACCTCATGTGGCGTGGGACAGAAATTCAGCCCCTTGGAAAGAAGTGAGGTCTCCGATTCGGAGAGAGGAACACTAGATCTATTAAGCACTGGGCAGACGTCAGGAGTTTGTGAGGGTCCGTCCCTCGCGATTGTCGTTAAGCGCTTGAAGCGTCTCGAGCGGGGCTTACGTGTTTTGTTAACTCGGACCTCTGATCGGTTGTTCCTGGTCTGTGGAACACTGTCTCGGAGAAATTTCTTTCTTTGAGTCTTGTTGAGTTCATTTGTTAGGGCCATATTATAGGTGTCAATAATATTATGGGCTTCATCAAGATCAGCTTGGGACATGCTATCAGTGAGGGATGATTCTAAGGAAGTGATATCACTCTCAAATTGTCCTAACTTGTGGATATCCCAAGAAAGACAGAGTGACATCAATTGTTTAGAACACCTCTTTGTAATATCTTCCCAACGTTCTTGAAAGCGTTTGGAGATTGGCCCTATGTTAGGCGTGACATTAATCTGGAAACCTTTAGGTATAATGTCACACTCTAAGTAGGTCTGTAAATTCGAGACCCGGTTTTCAGTTTTGATTGATTTTTGGTGTTGTTTCTTCAGAAGTTTGAATGTTGGATTACTTTTTATAGACATGTTTAAAAGGAAATAAACAGATAATTGCCTAAAGAATATGACTAATTTTTGAACTGTAGCCGTGTGAAGTCGAAGATTCAACGAACGATTGCACTATTTTCTTAATACGTAGGAGATAACTCGTACAAGAATTCAAAAAAATAAAAACAAATGCTACATGAATAAAATTTTGAAGAGAAGAGTGGAAAGAACTAAATTGCAAGAGTGGAATACAAATAAATAACCTAGATACTACATCTACCCTGACTGATGGTGAAATCGAGTTCAGTCTCCACACGAAACCCACAGATTCCCATCTGTATCTTATGCCAACGAGTTGTCATCCCCCACACACATTTAAGGGTGTGCCTAAGGGTCTAGCCACCAGAATTCGGCGCATCTGTTCATCCCCTGCCTTATATCAAGAACAAAGCGGTCTCCTTAAGTCCCACTTATGCAAGAGAGGCTACAATGCCCGCACCGTACAAACTGCTATAGATGAGATGGCGGGACATGACAGGCAAAACCTATTACGCTACAAGGAAAAAGACAATAACGGCAGGGTCCCTCTGGTAACCACATACCATCCCGTCCTTAAGAACCTCAGCGGTATCCTTCAAAAGAATCTGCCAATTCTCCACTCAAATAAACGAATGGCAGAGGTCTTTAAGGAGCCCCCATTGGCTGCATACAGACGCCCGAGGAACCTGAAGGACATGGTAGTAAGAACCAGATTGGACAATCCATTACCTAACGGGGGCTTTAAAACTTGCTCTGACAGAAGATGTCTTCTCTGTAAGTACAGCTCTGACACAGACAGTTTTAACAGCCCCGTTACAGGCCGCAGCTACAAAATACTAGGGAATTTGTCCTGTCAAACAGCCAACTGCATTTATCTCATCAGTTGCAAAGTTTGCTCCAAACAGTATGTTGGTGAAACAGGAGATCTCCGCAGGAGAGTCAATAATCACCGTTCTACCATTAGGACCAAAAAACTCAATGAACCCGTTGGGGAACATTTCAATCTTGAAGGTCACAAATGGGAGGACATGACAGTAGTGGTTATTGACCATAATCCAAGATGGACAGACGCGCAGAGAAAAGGCAAGGAAAAGTTCTGGATGCACAGGCTGAAGTCATTCCGCCCTAATGGTATTAACAAACTTAATGACTTCACCAGGATGAACGTGAACTAGACCCAATCCCAGATTGTAACAAACAAGTTCATTCTCTCTATATAGTGTAAACTTTACCGTTAATTCGTATTAGTAATCCTGAAACAACCTACCCAAATATTTACAGCTCACATTTTTGTTTATTTCTTTTTTCCGATTTCCAAATTTATAATATATCCAAATTCATATTTCAAAATTGTCCTTCCATATTATCTTTCTTTAATTTCTTTTTATCATGTAGAGTTACGCTATTTTGAGAGAATAAGACAATGTACGATTTACTGTTGGCCGTAATTAATTAGCGATAATTAATTCGTTCAATTATGTAAATCACACTTCACCAGATTACACCCGATAGACCGGACGCAATTCATAGTGCTCCGGATTTCTTTGTTCACAACTGTTTATAAACTCAAAATTAAACATGTAACATTGTAAATATTTAGTGTTTGGTAGTTTAGTAGTAGTGCTAGTTGTTTTTGCTTCTCTATTTCCTTTGTTTTTATGACTTCTTAACTTTTTTCTTTGTCCTGAGGAAGGGACAGGTTGTCCCGAAAATTTGACAATTATTATTGTTCGTGTCGTTGGTCATTTTTAGTGCTTTATATAAATTTCCATCCGTGACCTTGTATCTACTTAGTAGATCCGACACTTAGGATATACAGTGTTGTTGGTTTTTAGTGCTTTATATATATATATATATATATATATATATATATATATATATATATATATATATATATATATATATATATATATATATATATATATATATATATATATATATATATATATATAACTCATCTCAATCCAAACTTCCAGAACTAGGAAACTATTCCATATTTTATTTGCAGATATTTATTATCTTGACCTTTCTGAAACTATACAACAAAAATATTAAGCAAAAAAGAGTCAATTTCGAACTTTGTTTTACATCGCATAGTACATCGCACAGTTCAATTCAAAAAATAGAACAATTTCATGTACTGATATCCAGGTGTGTATTTATGTCTAAAAATGACCATTTATTGTTTGAATTTATGATTCAAAAATAAAATATATATTTTGTAGGTATTGTCGAAGGTATAACTGGTTGTGGAACTAAATCTCCTGCCCTATGGAACTCCAAGGATTGGACATTCCGCGTCAGTAAGTGTAATTACTTAATGTTTTATTTTGTAAGTACATAATTCTGTAAGACGTGTCTTTTATTTCTAACCATTTTATTGTCATTGATGAAGTGTTATCATTTCTTTTGTGTGTCTTTAAAACACGAATGTTATTCAAACGTAGTATAAATTCAGATACGATGAATTCTTTTTTTTCATATTTAAGCAATTTAATCCAGATGATGTCTTTACCTCAATTATCTAATCATAATTACCGTAACCACTTTTAGCACTTTTTGAACAAAAAAGAATTGTATTTGCTAATGTAATGTCAGTAATTGTTATACGTGTACGCGGTAAGTTGGCATTGGATTTTATTTGAACAGTAGAATGATTTCCTTGTTAATACGGAAATTAAAGGTTGCAACCATTGCTTAAAATATTAATCGTTTACTCTCTCCTGAACAAGCTTGGAGCATTTATTGTACACGTTCTCACTAACCAGAAACATGTATACTTTTTTTTTTTTTTTTTTTAGATATATACATTTTTCTGTGAAAATATAAATAGAGAGTGAATTATTATTAATAATAATTTTGAATAACTGAGTAATTTTTTTTCGGAGATGCAAAGCAGTATTTCGTGAATTTCTGATACCTGTATCACCACTTGTAAAGAGAAAAAACTTGAAAACCATTGATAAAGATTTTTAGAAAAGGTTTTCCTTACATTTAAGTTATACAAAAAGTTATTTTTAATAATTAGCTCTAAGTAATAGTATAGGGTTGTAATATTAAACAAAAAGTTTGTTACAAGGAGTTGTTACATGTAGGAGTAATATACATTTTTCTCAAAATGTTCTCTATATTCATTTGATTTTTAAAAATATCATAAGTGTAATAGGTTGTCTTAGGGGAGCATTTGAAAGAATATACATTTTAATAGTTTTTAAATTTTTTTTTAGATTTTGTCATAGACAGTAATTTCTATTAGGATAAGGTTTTTCCGTCCGCATGTCTGTCTAAGCTCTATAAACAATATTTCAAAACACCTCTTTTCCTACAGTTTTAGTCAGATTTTAAGAAAGTTTTGTAAACTTCAATACTTAATCCCGTATATATATATATATATATATATATATATATATATATATATATATATATATATATATATATATATATATATATATATATATATATATATATGTGTGTGTGTGTGTGTGTGTGTGTGTGTGTGTGTGTGTGTGAGTGTGTGTGTGTGTGTGTGTGTGGGTGTGTGCGTGTGTGTGTTCTTTATTGAAAAATTATCAATGCATTCTTGATATAGTTAATTAGTTTATATACTAAGTACGTATTTTGAAGGGGGTGTATGAAATATTTTTCTACACATAAAGGATTCGAAACATTTTTCTATTTCAATAAAAAAACCCATAACAAATGATTCATTCATGTATTTATTGTCTGCATTGATTACGTGCACAGTTGCATTATCTCGATTGCTATCAAACTTTCACTGAAAGACGTTTTAGATGTACCTGCAGATTGAAGTTGATAATGAAATTCTTCTGCGTGGGTAGTATTTCTCCTACCGGTTGATAAGATATGATTTTTGGAGGCTCAGCTGCAAAAGAATGTGAAGTGTGTCAAAACTTATACTTGAAGGAAATCAGGTCTACTAAACAATACATAACAGGCGCTAACTATAATTTTTAGGCGCCATGGCGACTAATTTAGTCGCCATGGCGCCTAAAAATTATGGTTGGCGCCTAAAATTTTTCGATAAGTCGCCAAATTTGCGACCATTTTAAATTGACTTGGTGATGGCCAAATTACTGAACTATAAGTATTTTCAATTTTTTTTTTTACAAAGAGCAGAAAAGAAGTTTAAAATTTACAATGGACATGTCTCTATATATTGACTAATATCAGTTTTAAATTCGTGCCTAAGAAAAAATTACCTGGCGACTAAAAATTTGTATGTGCGACTAAATTCTTTTGATTAGGAGCCCGTTGGCGCCTAAATTTTTGAGGTCACATAGAGGTCTGCCTGATAAAAGACTTTTTGGGCATACCTCCTACAAAAAGGTTGATACAGGTTTTCTCTGACACCAAACTGAAAAACAATGTATTTCTTCCAATAAATTTCAGAAGGATAAGTTAGATAGGGATTGCTACACACGTAGTTATACATAATATAGAAAGGAAAGAATGTTTTAATCCTAGGCATAGAGCCTTAGATTCGTTCTTAATACTATTACATGCTATTAGTTCTGAATTGGTGTGGAGAGTGTTCACTAACCTGTCTGAATCGCTGGCTGTGTAGCAGAATGGATTTGCTCCGGTCTGGCTTGGTTTAGGGGTCCATGTAGCATCGACATACCATTCCCGATTTGAGTTAGAATATGAGTGTAAGGCCGATGTCGTAAGTCCAGGTGGAGATACGGTTGTGATTTCTGTTATTCTATGGAGAGTTTCAGAGAAGATAGTTAATCAAAAACAGCAACATTTATAAATATTTTATTGACTGTAATCATGCTCAAAAGTCCAATTAAAACAATGCAAATTGAGAGCATTGAGCGAACAGTGTTAGTAAAGTGATGGAGTATAAGGGTTAGATGATTTAATTATTTACCTATAGCATATACCCTATAATATTAAGTTGAATCCATGATTGAACCATGCCATCTATGAACATGAAATCAAACAAGAAAGTGCGCCAACTCGATATTGTGATCTTGGTGCGATAAAATAATAGATTGACCATTACCGCTATTTTACAGATACTATTCAACATTGTTTTTAATCTAATACTCTTACAGTATATCTACAAAAGTTGCAGTACCACATTTTACAATAAGCCATGCTTCTTTATGCAAATAGATGTATGCAAATTACAATGAAGAATTAAAAATGTCTATTTCGAGCAATCTTACACGATATAAAAAAGCGCAAGATGTTCTTGTATAAATTACTTTGATAATGACTATAGGATACAGTATTCAACTGGGGAAAAGGTATATCATGTCATCTCACTTTACTCCATCCGCACCACTCCGAGCTATGATTTGTTCTGTCCAAGTAGAATTGATTGGGATACCGACACATGCACCGTCTAACCGTGTTGGCATTATAAACTTCGGTTTGTTTTGGCAAGGTTTATCAGAAGAGAAAACGTTTACCAGGAACTGAAGGGAAACACTACTGAGTGCATGCGTAGAGTTTAAGGGACTGAAGTCCTCAATTTGAATGGCGACAGCGTACCAGCCAGTCTTGATTTTGGCAGTGTATGAAATTTCGCATCGTTTCTGAAGAAAAATGCAGAGTTTGTTTTATTGACTATTATGGAGTACTCATTGAGGCATATATACATTTAGCAAAGTTAGTTTGTAAAATTCAATGCCAAGCGGACCATGGCCAAAAGTTCACATGGGTAACTTTATCGTTCTGACAAATAAATTTGTAGATGAATTAATTTTTTCAACATATATTCCATATTTTCCTGAAAAGGTTTGACTCCCTATCATGACCCCAGCCTAACCTAGTATTTTAAAAAAAACTGTGTCCTATATCTTTATATGTGAAACTTCGACCCTTCCTGTGGTCCTAATTTTTCCAACCATGACTTGAACATTGTCTAGATTTGTGCATTCTCCAGGATTTGTATTTATATGTAAATCCTTTCGTTACCCGATCCTAGACCTATGTTCATGATTTGAAAAAAATATTTGCTACAGAAAAAAAAAAAAAAAAAAAAAAAAATCAATACCGTTTAAGCAGAATTTTTAGCGAGGATTCAATTTTAGCATTATTAGCGAGGTTTTGAGATCGCCAAAATTGAATATCACTAATAGATTAACCCGTTTAGGTTATTAAAGATATCTTTTTTGACAATATAAAATCGCTAAAATTACTTCTCTCTAAAAATGTATACCAATTTTTTTGATAAATCGCTAAATTTGCGTCTCGTTAAAAATTCCTCTTATTTTCTGTTCTTGAGAAACACATGATTTCCCTCTATATATCTCTGTAAAACGTGGATCCCCCTTTTGGGGCATCTCTAGAAGCAATGGTGCATGATGTGCTTTTTTTTGTTCAAGGTCTCTTTGGAGAATTTTTACTCATATTGAGACGCCACCACTTGCCGTCGTAGGGCTGTAAATTCTAGACCTATATTGGGCACTAACGGCCATTGAGCAGTGAGGGATCTTTTTCGTGCCAGCACCTACTGCGACAAGGGACCTCGGTTTACACGGTCTCATCCGAAGAACCAGTCTCCAAGACCCACAGTGAGATTCGAACCTGCAACGTTAGGATCAACTCTTTACTCCGCGACAGTGGGGCAAACGCTCTATCCATTGCGCCACGCGGCGACGAGAATGATATGAAAAAACTTGAATATTCACCATGAGGGTGTTTGTATTAAATATAGTATAGTATACTTGCATGTTACTCAATAAAAAAAACTTGAATATTCACCATGAGGGTGTTTGTATTAAATGTAGTATAGTGTACTTGCATGTTACTCAATAAAAAAAACTTGAATATTCAGCATGAGGGTGTTTGTATTAAATATAGTATAGTATACTTGCATGTTACTCAATAAAAAAAAAACTTGAATATTCAGCATGAGGGTGTTTGTATTAAATATAGTATAGTATACTTGCATGTTACTCAATAAAAAAAACTTGAATATTCAGCATGAGGGTGTTTGTATTAAATATAGTATAGTATACTTGCATGTTACTCAATAAAAAAAACTTGAATATTCACCATGAGAGTGTTTGTATTAAATATAGTATAGTATACTTGCATGTTACTCAATAAAAAAAACTTGAATATTCACCATGAGGGTGTTTGTATTAAATATAGTATAGTATGCTTGCATGTTACTCAATAAAAAAAACTTGAATATTCACCATGAGGGTGTTTGTATTAAATATAGTATAGTATACTTGCATGTTACTCAATAAAAAAAACTTGAATATTCAGCATGAGGGTGTTTGTATTAAATATAGTATAGTATACTTGCATGTTACTCAATAAAAAAAACTTGAATATTCAGCATGAGGGTGTTTGTATTAAATATAGTATAGTATACTTGCATGTTACTCAATAAAAAAAACTTGAATATTCAGCATGAGGGTGTTTGTATTAAATATAGTATAGTATACTTGCATGTTACTCAATAAAAAAAAAACTTGAATATTCACCATGAGGGTGTTTGTATTAAATATAGTATAGTATACTTGCATGTTACTCAATTAAAAAAACTTGAATATTCACCATGAGGGTGTTTGTATTAAATATAGTATAGTATACTTGCATGTTACTCAATAAAAAAAACTTGAATATTCACCATGAGGGTATTTGTATTAAATATAGTATAGTATACTTGCATGTTACTCAATTAAAAAAAACTTGAATATTCAGCATGAGGGTGTTTGTATTAAATATAGTATAGTATACTTGCATGTTACTCAATTAAAAAAACTTGAATATTCATCATGAGGGTGTTTGTATTAAATATAGTATAGTATACTTGCATGTTACTCAATAAAAAAAACTTGAATATTCACCATGAGGGTGTTTGTATTAAATATAGTATAGTATACTTGCATGTTACTCAATAAAAAAAACTTGAATATTCAGCATGAGGGTGTTTGTATTAAATATAGTATAGTATACTTGCATGTTACTCAATAAAAAAAACTTGAATATTCAGCATGAGGGTGTTTGTATTAAATATAGTATAGTATACTTGCATGTTACTCAATAAAAAAAACTTGAATATTCAGCATGAGGGTGTTTGTATTAAATATAGTATAGTATACTTGCATGTTACTCAATAAAAAAACTTGAATATTCAGCATGAGGGTGTTTGTATTAAATATAGTATAGTATACTTGCATGTTACTCAATAAAAAAAACTTGAATATTCAGCATGAGGGTGTTTGTATTAAATATAGTATAGTATACTTGCATGTTACTCAATAAAAAAAACTTGAATATTCAGCATGAGGGTGTTTGTATTAAATATAGTATAGTATACTTGCATGTTACTCAATAAAAAAAACTTGAATATTCACCATGAGAGTGTTTGTATTAAATATAGTATAGTATACTTGCATGTTACTCAATAAAAAAAACTTGAATATTCACCATGAGAGTGTTTGTATTAAATATAGTATAGTATACTTGCATGTTACTCAATAAAAAAAACTTGAATATTCACCATGAGGGTGTTTGTATTAAATATAGTATAGTATACTTGCATGTTACTCAATAAAAAAAACTTGAATATTCAGCATGAGGGTGTTTGTATTAAATATAGTATAGTATACTTGCATGTTACTCAATAAAAAAAACTTGAATATTCAGCATGAGGGTGTTTGTATTAAATATAGTATAGTATACTTGCATGTTACTCAATAAAAAAAACTTGAATATTCAGCATGAGGGTGTTTGTATTAAATATAGTATAGTATACTTGCATGTTACTCAATAAAAAAAACTTGAATATTCACCATGAGGGTGTTTGTATTATATATAGTATAGTATACTTGCATGTTACTCAATAAAAAAAACTTGAATATTCAGCATGAGGGTGTTTGTATTAAATATAGTATAGTATACTTGCATGTTACTCAATTAAAAAAACTTGAATATTCACCATGAGGGTGTTTGTATTATATATAGTATAGTATACTTGCATGTTACTCAATAAAAAAAAAACTTTCAATAAGTTTTGTCTCTCGTAGTAATATAATTCTTAAGCTATTTTTTTTTTTTTTAAAAATCCTGGTATCCTAATGTTTACTATTTCATAATAAAACCCCCTTAAGGGTTTATAGATCTTCGTTTGGACAATCAGATTTTCATCAACAAGAGAGAGTACCAAATTATTGTGGCACTGTAGAACTTAGATAAAAAGGATCTTAAGTATGACAAACAACTAGCAACTGCCTAACACAGGGACACTGGACATTTTTTGGGTCCCCCCCCCCAAAAAAAAAAGTTGAGCATTGTTTGAATATTGGTAATATTGCATAGCAAAGAATTTATACTGGATAATATCATACTGTAAGTGAAAGAATTATTAAATCATCTCTAAATTTACATTGAAGTAGATGATATTGATACCTCGTCAAGAAATGAATTTGGAAAAGAACGACAGACCCCTCCGCATTCACTCTTTGAGGATTCTGCCCATCTACATCGAACTGTGTCATTATCTTTGTCATAGACTGAAATTTGTATGTGGATTAAAGATTTTTGACAATACTTGTATTTTGATTAATATTTATCATATTGTCTCAAATATTTGACGACATTTTAGATTACATTAAGCGTTCTTCAAAATTTAAACATGCACTGAAAATATGACCGAGAGGCTTGTTTACATTTAATCTGCAATTTTCTTCGAAAAATTTGATAACATACCTGGGATAGTTATGTTGTGCTCACATCTGTGCTGTAGACGTATGATCGGAGGCATAGCAGAGACGGGGGATGAGTTAATTTTACCGGTGTCACGTCTCCGGTTTAGGTCAACTGTTGTGCGCATTTCCCAGCTTCCACCCCAAGATGCAAGCGATATCCAATCTCCTCCAGTAAATCTGAAAAAAGTTTATATCTAGATGATTTTTTTGTTTATGTTGCATCAGAAAATTGATACTGAATATCATTTAAAAAACTAAGCATGATAATTAAATAAAAAGATGAACGGTTGAACAGACCCAAATTGAGCAGATTTATTCTGGAGAGTATACGTAATGCTGCGTTCTCCTTGAGTCCAGTCTTCCTACACACTAAAATCAGTGCAAACGATCCCGACATCTGAAATTGTTGAAGGAGAACTCGAGCAGTCAAAACACATCACATCACCGAGAGTAGCGATGACACCACCATCTTCAATAGTTGTCTTACAATGTATTACACGTTGTTAAGCTGCTATAAGAACGTCTCCACGCCATTCGGAATGTAATAATGATCTAAAGCATATCAGAAACATTCTCTTGTTAAGAATTTTTTCGTTGTTTATATATAATATCTGAGATGCTAATGTGATGTTTATGTCATATATACTCAACAGAAATTGAAAAGAAAGACTCCATTGAAGTAGATTTGTTGTGTGTTTTTTCTCTGTTCATTTGATTTGTTTTTCATTGAAAAATTCGAAGAATTCACTTAAAATTTATTTTGCTGCAAATCAATGACTTTCAGCCGCTCAGGCCTTAGCAAACGTTTGAGTGGAAATCAATTATCAACAGATCTTTGTTTTGTCAATTCTAATGATGACACTTTCACACTCTTTCAGAGAAATGGCATAATAAGCATGAAATAAAAAAAAAAATCTGGAAGTTTGAGAACGTTTGGTGTAAATCCCATTTTTCGCAAACTCAAATAAAATTAGTCCTTCTGTTAAGTATAAAGTGATGTTACAATATTTACAAGTTTTTAAAATACTATCAGACAATAAAACAGAAACATAAAAGTAGCTCAACTGTAGTTGCCTAAAAATCACTCAAGTATAATCAATTTGAATCGCAAAAATATTGCATTTTGCAGTAATCGGGACTAGTCCCAAACTGCTTTTATTTTCAAAGTTTTGTCTGTTACCTTGGTCATCTTGAAAATTGAATCATAAAGTTTACCTCTCTCAGTTTAAAGTGTATAAATCAGAAAAAAGATTTATTGAAAGATGTATTGTTTATGCAAAGTTCAATCTATGCTTTTTCTCATATGTACATGTATTAAATTGTAATTGATATTATCAATTAGTATATAGAATGATTTCTTTTATATGTTGACATATTTTAGTTAATAGATAGACCCTGTATGAATTCTATGATTGATTTTGATAGTTTTTAGGTATTTGAAATGAATGGACAAGGTTTCACATATTGTAGCTTTATTTTTGGAAGTTCCACTATACCAAAAATTGAAACCGAAGAAATACTTTTCAGCCAGCTAAATTGCTTTAATGCTTAAGGCATGTTTTTTTTTCTTTCTTTCCATTACAGAGTTTTGAGCCAAATAGTTCAACGCAGAGTTAATCAAATACTGTAGATGTTTGACAGATCCAAAAATCAAAGGCTTAGTGCAAAGTAGAGTATACATCTGCATCGTCCTATTGTCCCTAGGTTTCTATAAATGTTCCTGATTGAAGTGTATAAATCAAAGTGAAATTTACTAAGATTGAAAGCTGAGTTTATGAAATTTTAGATAGTTAGCAAGGAATTCTACTGAAATATTTCATGTAAGATATTCAACTTGGATAAATTGTTAATACCTTTAGCTGGAGTATTATAGTTAAATGATAGGATTTATTAGAGAGAGAAAAATATGACATTATAGCATTAGTATATATATATATATATATATATATATATATATATATATATATATATATATATATATATATATATATATATATATATATATATATATATATATATATATATATATATATATATAATACAGGATGTGATGTGGAAAAGGGTATGTTTTATTTTGTTTATTACATACTTAGTTATAATATACAGCACACATTAACTTGAGAAAAAAAAAAACAAATCCATAAATAATCATGCACTGACTATTGACATGTACGCAGAATATTTTATCAAAGAACAGTTATTTAAAATTAAGAGAATGTGAACCAAAAAGAATATGTGTATTGTCACAAGTGCTGTTTTTTAAGGCTTTATTTACTGGGGGCGTGATATTGATCTGTATCAGCCCGTAAGATCCATATCAGCCCTGCAGGGCTGATACGGCTATTGTGACGTTAGACATATCGCATATGCAAAAATCCTGTATTATTACTAAGTATGTAATATATATATATATATATATATATATATATATATATATATATATATATATATATATATATATATATATTGAAGACCTCAGTAGTAACAACGCTTCATTTATATTCTAAGTCGTTTACTTTTGGCACAAGGTCAGAAATTTTAATTTCATCATAATTTTCAATGTGTTTTTGATAGTGAGTTTACTTGTAGGTGTTCTAATGAATAAATGTTGCATTATAGAACAGATATAACGTTAAAAAGTATATCTTATGAAAGCGGTAACTGGATGAATTGACTACAAGAAATGAAGACTAATCGAGACTTGGGTAATGCCTTGTGGAGGCACATATTGCCGTCCCTGCACATTTTGTCGCGGGCGACATTATGTGCAAAATCATACTGCAATTTTTATCGCCCCTCTTTACATGTTCTTTCCCAAGAAAAAATACTATGTATATCTGCACAAACTCAGGCAACAAAGTATGCAGACCCTTGCGACCCATATTGTCGCCCTGTGATATTCACAGTTTATATGATGATAACGGTAAAAACATTTGAATTAATTTTTACTGTTTATCATTGATTGACGAATGAATTCAGTGTCTGGTTAACTGTAGCTGCCTACTTGAAAATATTTCACAAAAAAATATTTCAAATCTGAGTTTTAGACAGTTTTCGGTATTGGTGAAGATAAATTCTGATAATTGAACAAAGTTATGCACATTTTAGGAAAAAATAACAGATGAAATGATACGAATGTTTCATTGTAAAACTGGATGTTTCCTTACCTCATTCATCAAAATAATATCCTCGTTGTGACTCCTGTAGACTTTTTTTAATTTGAGATTACACAACTAAATATATGTTTAATCATTTCAAATAAATAAATTCTTATAATCTTCGCATTTATTAGATTTTGCTGATGATTTTTATTTTTAACATCAAAAAATCAAAGTATATATCCCTTTTACCAAAGCAACAAAGATAAATTTTAAGCAAATTATTTATGTGTCTTTTCCCCTTCAGAATCTTTGTATGTTTGGCGTCTATTGATCTGTATACTCTTTCAAATATTTAGTAATAGCATGGAGAAAAAACAAACAAACAAGAACCAAAAATCTGTGTTTTTCTGAATGTCAAGCTTTTGTTCAGAAGTTTCCATTGTTACTGCCTATATGACGTGGATTCCTCATAGTTTCTTGAGAATTTGATTTGTCATTTCTAATTGTTACATTCCTTTCTCCTGTACAAAGCCACATTGAGGAATCAAACAGCTAAACATCTCAATTTCCAACTTTAAAGCGCGTTGCCACGGAGACAGCAACAAACAGAATAATTATTGTTTTAAGTTTGAATGAAAATGAAAAAAAGCTTACTTATATCTGAAGTTTCAAGAAAATGTGTGTTGTTTGTTTGTTTGTTTGTATTTGTTTAACGTCCCTCTCGGGAATTTTTCACTCATATGGAGACATCACCACTTGCTGGTGGAGAGCTGCAAATTTTGTCCTATACTCGGCACTTACGGCCATTGAGCAGTGAGGGATCTGTCAGCACCTACTGCGACACGAGACCTCGGTTTATACGGTCTCATCCGAAGGACCGGTCTCCACGTCCCACAGTGGGATTCGAACCCGCGACGTAAGGATCAACTCCTTACTCCGCGACTCTAGAGCAGACGGTCTAACCACTGCGCCACGCGGGCGACTGAAAATGTGTGTTGTTATGAGTGCCAAAAGATTTTAATGCTTAATAAGAATAACTCTAAAAATATTTACTCGTACATGACGACAAAATCCGCAACAATTCACGGCACATATTATTGCTGGCGGAGATGTGTGCATAATTGTGCTGCACACAATGTCATTGTCACTTATTCAGAAAAAAATAAGGCGAATATAGGGACACATTATTGCCCACAAAAGTATTTGCCATTGGACGACAAAATGTGCAGTGCAGAATTGCACATAATGTCACCAACGACAATATATGCAGGGCAACAGTATGATAATGCTGTTACACTTCTATTTGCAAGACTTCAAAAAATGGTCCACTGTAACATGGAATTCTTTGCACTTTTGTTTGCATTGTTTATTATTCAGAGCATCTGCCGCCTGGTATGATTCAACAGTTATGAAAAACCTTGGCTATTTTTAAAATTAGTGAACTTATTCCAGCTGTGTGGTTATAAGTGTATTCTACATTTAAATGTTCATTTAGTATATTACTGGTAATCTGTATATACAGCTGCACCTACGTTCATTTTCCTGATAACTACGACGACATTCAAGTTCCCTAATTTTTTATTTGCACTTGCACTTTAACTCAATACATATGACTTTGTTGTTGATGATAATACACTCATAACGTTAACAATAGATATGGATGTCCTTGAGTGTATGCTTGGTAATGATTTTAATTGATATCGCATGCAACCAGATATTATAATACAGGCGGTTTGTTGAAAATTTCCAAATATTTTCTAATAAAAAAGACTGAAACACACTAGATTTTTTCGTTATTTCTCTTATCATGCTTATAATGATACGCTTCTTTGTTGCTAATAGGAATGCTTAATGAGTAGCTCATGCAAGAATACTGCTGCACATTTCTTGTCGCTCATCCTGAAATAGACTCTGATATATTTACATCAACTCGGTTACAGCATACATTGTCAACTTTTTACTCACTTAGTTTTCGGTGTTTGTGGGTTTCCACATTAAAATACCTCCACGGAAATGGCTCTCCTCAGTCTTTTGAGGTAAGATTCAAATTATAAAAATCAGCTAAAGAAACCAAGAATTCATTGTCCAATAATTTATCTACAGATCTTTCCGTCTCTGTTTTCAGTTTGGTTCTATAGTGACCCAAAACTACTACTGACAGAACACACAAACGCTTCTGATGTCAGAGTTTCGGTTTAGGTAGAAGCTAGTTCGCTTTGTGTTTGGAAAACAGGTTTTCCAAGAGCGATTGAAGATATTTTAGGAACTTCTTTACACTGCACACTGCAGAGTTTAATTCCATTGCTCTTCTAAGCAGCTAGAGCGTTCTGCTCTTAGATCTTGAAATCTACAGTGCATTACTCAATTTATACTCCATTAAAACATTCTTAACATTTATAAAGCAAGGATAATTTATTTTGATATTCGATTTTGGCGTATTTTCCCAATTTAAGTAAACAACAGTTATTTTGTTCCTTAATATTTCGTTGTCTTTGAACAATTTTCCTTGGGGCATTGTCCAAAAACAAATTCCATTGGTGTACAGATCGAGGGTCAATAAAATATTGTTTGATGGTTGACGTAGTAAGAAGGTCACATGCTGACCAGAAATCTTCTTGTTGTGATAAAAATTCTCGACTGACGACTTGAAATGCTTATCTTTACATATTACTAGAGGAAGCCATCTTTTCAAATGCGGGAACCTTCCAAAATTAGTTTTTGTAAATCAAGCAGCTTTCCTTATTAATTATGGAATTCTTGCTATTTGAGTACGTAGAAGATGGAATATCTATACTTATAAATTAATAAATTTTGCAAATAAACTCCGAAACGGGTGCCCCAGAGTTCTTACTTACTCCTCAAACAATATACTATATACAAGATGATGTCCAAAAACTATATTTAGATTTCACTCGCATAGTAAGTATGCATGTTATTATTTAAGCTCAAGGACAAATGAAGATTCAGAATCACTGTAAGGCGTCTATTATGCTGACCCTTCAAATCGCAGTAAAATTTATACGTCTTTCGTATTTTCACAGGGGAGGAGAATTCTTTTCCATAAGAATTTGACATCTAAGTAGACTAACGGGTGTTTGAATCGTATTGTGTATGAGACTGTTTATACGTAATCTAATATTTTGATTATTGCTAAACCAATAAACAAAATTTAATGATCATACAATGTAGAAAATATTTACTTTAACCATCAAGATATAAAACACCTAAAATGTTCTCCTGGACCTATTGTCAAGCAAACCTTTTTTTCAGCATGGTGTTAACTTTTTTTAATCAAGAAATTTTTACCTGTTTATCGTTTCTCTTAATACTAGCATTAAAAATAGTTATTGGAAATTAAAATAATTATGAAAACACTTATTGAATGAATAAGTAGAAAATTGTCTGCGAAAAATTTACTTCCAATTTTATAGCACAATAATTCAAAAGTCAGGTGCCTCTAGGACTTTCAATAAATTGTATGGAGACCTGAATTATAGCTGGATTTTTTAACATTTTTTCAACGTTTATTTCTTTCGAGTTTAATGTAGGTTAAAACAATTTTTTCATATTAGGTCTTAATAAAAAGGCAAATTCAATTGAATAAAAAATATTCAAACAAAAGTAAATTTATCATTTAATTTTGGAAGTTTAAAATGAAAATGAATATTTGAATGGTAAAAGCAAGAACATTGAACAAATAGTAATATAAAGTGTTTTTCAGCTTTCAGCTCTGTTCTTATGAAACAGGAAAACAATATTAACATGCATATGTGTAAAAGGCATGCAAACGTCAATATTTTATGAACAATTGCTCATTCTGTGAAAAGTAAGAAAAGAAACAGTATTTTTATTGGTTCATTCATACCATCTCTCTCTCTCTCTCTCTCTCTCTCTCTGTGTGTGTGTGTGTGTATGGGTGTTTAACTAGGAACCTCTTTTTGATGTATATTTCGAACAAACAACCCAACAAACTACAACAGCCACAAAGGAAGAAATATTTTTTTCGCTGTCGATCTGTAAAACTCACATGCAATTTAATTACATACATACAAATCAACATAGAAATCTGTTAAAAAAAAATACATTTCAAAGAATATACATTGTCTCTGGATATTTTTAGCATGATGGCGGTCGGATCTTCGATAGAATGTTTCAGTTTTTTCCAAGAAAACACTTACGAAGGAATTTTGGCATTAAAACATGTTAAATGATGTCTATATCAAAATTTACAAACACTGTCTCACTCAAAAGACTAATCACTATCGATTTAAAACGAAAAAAATATACAAAGAGGATTTAGTTTTATTCACCTCATAAATAAGGAGGAGAAGGTATATAGTAACACATCTTCTACAGGGACCAGGGATACCGCAATAAAATATACTGCAAGAATCTCAATGTATTGAAGATTCTAGTGTGTTCAAATCTTTGTCCATATAAATTCTATCGAATGCATTATGTACAGATTTACGTTTTAGTAAAGAGCCCGTATTATTCACTTATTTAAAAAAGGCCTTTGATAGACGATGAATATGGTGATGCCATTTCGTTGGTTGGGAGTAGAGATAATCTGCAGGTTGGCTATTTAATGATTCATAGTTGTGTAAGTAAGGCGTTGGTCTGACAACAGGAACAATTGTTTAATAATCAATTAGTTGAACTTGTAGAATGTCGATAAATACACTGGAATGACAGCTGTCATCAAATCATGTATTTTATAGTGTGTTGAATTCTTTTACCAATCCGGTAAATCTTGTAAATCTGACTGATCACCTAAAATGAAAATAAGATCAATCATTGTGCATGTATAACAATACACACACACCTTCACATACACTTGCGCACGCGTGTACTTACCACATTCATTTGGTGAGTTACCTAACTCTTTCCATATCCCTGTTTGCTGACAACGACGTTCAATATGGACAGCAGCATTGTTGGTGCACTTGTACTGAATTAGACTCCCTGTCATCATGACGCTTTTCGACTGATTTATCAACTGAAATTCTTTTCCTACTAGTGGACTGCACTCTGCAAATTAAAACAAATATTGTTGGTTACACGTTTCGATTATGTTTAAAGATATACATGTAATTTGATAAATTTCATTCAAAATCACAACAGATTCACTGTAAGCAGTGAGCACTGTAACTTTTAGCCTGTCCATTGTAGTGGCATATAATTAGCGAGCTCTTTTGCTGGTTTTACAATACATTTAAAATTTAATAGAATGTATGCTTAAGGTTCGCCTTTGTTTAAATCTTTCGCTGCCAAATTATTTTCTTCCTACAGGGTTCAGGTTTTAGTTTTCAATGATGCATTAAAACTTGATCCGATCAAAATATTTAAGTAAAGAAAATCGCCATAAATTATAGTGATAAAAACGGTTGCCATAGAACAAATGTTGCGATGGTAATACCTGTTATACTGCAAAAAACTGAATTGTTTGCCAATACTTCGCATCTTCCATTGTCTCCACAAACTGTATCATTACAAGGGGATACATCTAACTGTAAATAAAACGCACAGTCTTGTTTTGTTTTATCTTGAATTATAATTAGATCATCAATTTGAAAATCTAGTTTAGAAAAAGTAGGTGTGTGAGCCAAAAAGGAAAAACGAAAAAAATCTTGAAACTCACTAGTTGGCGCATTTCATTTTTTTCCAAGTACCACCAAAAGAGACCTCCCTTTATAAGTGGATTGCCCATGTATGTTGCTTCATAATTAATTTCACAAACTTTTAATGTTTGTTCAAAGTTGATTGATTTACATCTTTTTCTAACAAGACACTCCCTGATGCATGTAAAGGGTCCTATATCTTCTGTTCTTCGCATTACAGTTCCATGCAATCGTCCACGTGGAAACATATGCCAGGTATAACATTTACCTGGATCAGAAGGTATGAATAGACACCCTCCGAAAAGTAGAAGTACAAGAAACGCTGCAAAGGAACGAAAGTGGATGAAAGAGACATTTAACAGTCAGAATACATGTATTTGTATTTAAAGAAAAGATCATTTTGAGAATGCTTATTGGCAACAATTAAAGTCAGTAACTCATTCACTTGTATCGTTTTTGTTCACATCTTACATTAATTAATACATGTACATGCATAACTGAAGAAAATACGCCTATAAAATTTCATTAAGTTTTCAAACAGAATCTTTGTCTCAGATAACTAAATCCATATATTCCTATGAAACATCTTTGAGCATTATATTGTGAGCAGACATATTTTTACATTTTTACAATGAATACTTAAAGTCATTCTAAACAAAAGTAATGCAAACAAAAATCATTACAGTTACCTTCAATGCTGGACTTTCCAACACTCAGCAATGCCATTTTTCATCGGTTGAAGTTTTCTGAAACATACATTCAAACGCTCTCCTATCTAATTTAGGTTAACCTTTAGTTTTGGATTAATGCAACTGAATAATAAAATGTACCCATACTATCAACAAAGATTAATGCTAAAAAATATCAAAAATGATGTAGTATTTTTGCATGTTATCTGCAATCATCATCCACGATAAATCGAGAATTTTTATTTACTCAAAGCAACCAAAAGGGAAATGAAAGATTTGTTCTGTTTACTTATTACGCCAAGATTTAGATCTTTTTGTTGTCAGGATACCTCTACAGTTAACAATATGGGTTTATCGGGCCCCATATAATCATTTCCCAATAAGGAAACATTGATTTAGATTCTGCATACTACAAAGGGTAAAATTAAATGTTGTGAATAATTACATGGCTAAAAGAAGTAAACTGTGGAATCTTCAGTTCTCTACATTTCAAGACTTTCATTTGAAAACAGAATTATATGACTTTCGTTTAAGCCTAACCATAATTGATACAGAGCGAAAGAAAGATTCCTTATAAACTGTTACTCATGACAATGTACATCTTGCAAATCAACAACAACAACAACAACAACAAATCTTCAAACAACAAAGAAAGTGTTTTACGAGCAAAATGTGCAAGCCATTGGTATGCTTTAAAAAGTGACATTTTTTTATTATAACTGAGTATCAACAAATAATATTTTTTTAGGTAACCGGATATACAAAAGGTGTTACAGTTTGTTTTTATCAATAATTGAGAGATATCACGTATAGGTATTTACAGTCGTGTTTATCGTCACAGTCTGAGATAACGACAGTCGTGTTTAACTTCACAGTCTGACATAACGACAGTTGTGTTTAACTTCACAGTCTGACATAACGACAGTCGTGTTTAACTCACAGTCATGTTTAACTTCACAGTCTGACATAACGACAGTTGTGTTTAACTTCACAGTCTGATAACGACAGTCGTGTTTAAATTTACAGTCTGAGATAACGACAGTCGTGTTTAACTTCACGGTTGTGTTTAACTTCACAGTCTGACATAACGACAGTCGTGTTTAAATTTACAGTCTGAGATAACGACAGTCGTGTTTAACTTCACAGTTGTGTTTAACTTCACAGTCTGACATAACGACAGTCGTGTTTAACTTCACAGTCTGACATAACGACAGTCGTGTTTAAATTTACAGTCTGAGATAACAACAGTCGTGTTTAACTTCACAGTCTGAGATAACGACAGTCGTGTTTAACTCACAGTTGTGTTTAACTTCACAGTCTGACGTAACGACAGTCGTGTTTAAATTTACAGTCTGAGATAACGACAGTCGTGTTTAACTTCACAGTTGTGTTTAACTTCACAGTCTGACATAACGACAGTTGTGTTTAACTTCACAGTCTGAGATAACGACAGTCGTGTTTAACTCACAGTCGTGTTTAACTTCACAGTCTGACATAACGACAGTCGTGTTTAACTTCACAGTCTGACGTAACGACAGTCGTGTTTATCTTCACAGTCTGACATAACGACAGTCGTGTTTAACTTCACAGTTGTGCTTAACTTCACAGTCTGACATAACGACAGTCGTGTTTAACTTCACAGTCTGACATAACGACAGTCGTGTTTAACTTCACAGTTGTGTTTAACTTCACAGTCTGACATAACGACAGTCGTGTTTATCGTCACAGTCTGAGATAACGACAGTCGTGTTTAACTTCTCAGTCTGACATAACGACAGTCGTGTTTAACTTCACAGTCTGACATAACGACAGTCGTGTTTAACTTCACAGTTGTGTTTAACTTCACAGTCTGACATAACGACAGTCGTGTTTATCTTCACAGTCTGACATAACGACAGTCGTGTTTATCTTCACAGTCTGACATAACGACAGTCGTGTTTAACTTCACAGTCGTGTTTAACTTCACAGTCTGACATAACGACAGTCGTGTTTAACTTCACAGTTGTGTTTAACTTCACAGTCTGACATAACGACAGTCGTGTTTAACTTCACAGTCTGACATAACGACAGTTGTGTTTAACTTCACAGTTGTGTTTAACTTCACAGTCTGACATAACGACAGTTGTGTTTAACTTCACAGTCTGACATAACGACAGTCGTGTTTATCGTCACAGTCTGAGATAACGACAGTCGTGTTTAACTTCACAGTTGTGTTTAACTTCACAGTCTGAGATAACGACAGTCGTGTTTAACTTCACAGTCGTGTTTAACTTCACAGTCTGAGATAACGACAGTCGTGTTTAACTTCACAGTCTGACATAACGACAGTCGTGTTTAACTTCACAGTTGTGTTTAACTTCACAGTCTGACATAACGACAGTTGTGTTTAACTTCACAGTCTGACATAACGACAGTCGTGTTTATCGTCACAGTCTGAGATAACGACAGTCGTGTTTAACTTCACAGTCTGACATAACGACAGTCGTGTTTATCGTCACAGTCTGACATAACGACAGTCGTGTTTAACTTCACAGTCTGACATAACGACTATTGACTGAATCTTTTCCACAACGTGTAGCAAATGTAAATCTGAAATTTATACAACACTTGTTTCATTTGTTTTACACTATAAAACTGTTCTTTTACAATATTTCAGATACCAAACAAACGAAAACATTTTCGTTATTCTTTTTACATCATGGGGCTTGTTTTGATTCATGCAGTTTTAGCAGTGTGTATTTTGCTGACCTCTTGTGTCTGTAAAGAAACTGATATATCACTACTAATCAGGAAATTGAATAAGTTTTCTTCCGTTGCTAAATATGCATTATACCAAATACTGGAAGCTCAAAAAGAATTTCAAGACAGCCTGGAATATCGACAACAGCTAAAGGATTTGAAGTCAGCTGTGGAGAGTCAAGCAAAAGAAATGGGGTCCTTAAAATCTAGTTTGAAAGACAATTCAGGTAAGCATGAACAATTTTTCCCTATAAAATGGTAAATGTACGGAAGCCCATTTAGAACCTATCAAAAAATATGAAAATTCGACATAACGAATATTCAAATTTGTTAAAATGATTTTAATTCGTTTTTTTCATTTTTCTAATTCGTTATAACGAATTTAATCTATTATAACAAAGAACAATATAGAAAGAGTATACCAGAATATATATTTTATGCACTAGTATCAGGTGCATGTATAAAAAGCTGACGTAATTCAACCAGAATTGAGAAAAGTCAGTAAAATGTCTTACTTTGGCACCCTTTTGTGGCCTTTGTGTATGAATCAAATTAAATGCTGGATTTAAAACAAGTATCATATAAAGTTCTCAACTGGCAATTATACAATTTTAACTGTGTTTTGATTTTATTGTCAAATAAGAGGCCAAATTCTGCTGTTACCATACCTTGTCATTTGTTGAATTTATTATACCGATTTAATTTGAAATAAAAATATTATAACAGATTAAATTAGTTTAAAAGAAATCTAAAATTAACTTAATTGAACTAAATTCATTAAAACGAATTCTTCTTTAATTTGTTATAACCAAAGTTTGAAAGAATTGTCAATTCATTGTGTAAGATTCATATATTGGCTGACGTGTTTCATACCAATTGCTAGACCTTTGTTTTATAAACACACGAATTGGACTATGGGATGTTCCGTTCACTTGATCTATACATAGGACTCACGGCGGGTGTGACCGGTCAACAGGGGATGCTTACTCCTCCTAGGCACCTGATCCCACCTCTGAAATTTCCGAGGGTCTGTGTTTTATGCCCTGCTCATAAAAAATCATATTGACTATAGATTTTTATGAGATCGATCACCTTGGCATTCATAAATAATTTTACAATAAGCTGTAAATAATTTAATTAAACGAATTTAGTTCATTATATTAACTTTAAGAATTAAACAAATAAAATCTGTTAACGAATTAAAAAGTTATCTCAAATTAAATTTGTTTTAACAAATAAGACAACTCGTTACTTCGGATTCAAAAATATCTTTTGATACGTCCTAAATAGATTTATATATATATATATATATATATATATATATATATATATATATATATATATATATATATATATATATATATATATATATATATATATATATATATATATATACATTTGTGGTATCTCTCTATTATATAAACATGCAGAGAGCAAATATCTTCATACCTGTATGAAGTTTTTCGAAGGTCATAGGTCATTACGTGACCTAATCACACAGCGCAGTAATATCTACATAAAAAGACTTACTCCACTAAGCAACATAGCATGTTTTTCATGCATAAAAATGTACAAAATACGCAAGTAAAATAATAATCATTTTATTTACAATGTAAACGAGTATTTAATACAGTTTTTGATCGGTTTTACATAGAGAATAGAAAACTACATGTTATAAGTTCCATGTCTGAGCTGCATAGTCTCAACGTTTACCCTTATTTATCTCGCAGACCTCTGAATGCTATAATTTTTTTCATTAAACTTTACTCACAATAAATTTGAAAATCTGTTGAAAAATATCAATGTAATGCAATCACGCCACAAACAGCTGACAAACACGGCACTTTGGAAGTTCGGTAGGCACACCTCCATCATCGAGATCGTTGTGACGTTGTCTTAACAATGTAAGCTGTCGCCAGTGTCTCCATGTCAACATCATAAATTAATAAATATATGCCTTACTGAAATCGTACATTTTATGTTTTGGATCAAATTTTGTACTTGATTTCAAGTTATCTGGTCCGGACAGGTGTCTCCATCCATTCCTTTCCGACCGAAATTCCTCCAACTTTTTATTATCAAACATCGGACATGTTTCTTGTGTTTTTTAACATCGAATATGGGTTGTCATGAATACAAAAATTCCCAGACACCAATATACTCACTATAATTGATCACAAGTAGCCTTTCACAGAATATTCCCTTCAAAACAGAATCCTTTGCCAGATGAATTTGAAGCGTAACCGCTTTTCAAGCCGATTTACACCTTGCGCAATTTGTCAAAATCTACGACGTACAGTTAGTGCAATATTTATATTCGATTACATTCTATTGTCCGTCTCAAATGTATATATAAGTAATAAATAACAAGTTTAAAAACTTCAATGGGAATTGAAGTGGGTCGATACGTGATCAAATCTTCTGAGAAGGCCTTCGGCCTTCACAGGATTTGATCACGTGACCGACCCACTTCAATTCCCATTGAAGTTTTTAAACTTATTTATTTCTTAAATATAATTTACGAATCGTTTTCAAATATATCGGCACCTAGGTGTTGAATTGAGATTCAGTTTCTTTAAGTACCCGATGAGGGAAGCCAGTGCGTAATAATACAACGCAATATTCAATGTTTTTAATTGTTAAAAGGTGTTTCCATTGTGTGATTTTTCAAAATATATCTCCTCCTCAGTTTTTTGGCTCTTTCAATGCAATCTTACACAGCTGGAGATTATCTATACTAATTAAGGTATTCTGAAAAGTGTTGCTATGCTATAATCAAATTGATTCTTTCAAAATGTCTTTCCCTGTATGATTATGGTTTCTAACAAAACTTAGATTACATCAAAGTAATAATTTTTTCCGTAATTGATTTTATATCAAAATTTTTGCTATGATTACTATAATGAAATTGTCTGGGTTTTTTTCCTTTCAAAATTCTACCCCTCCTATGGTTTTGGTCTCGTTTGAAAAAAAAAATGGTGGAAATTAAGAAAGTCACAAAACTAAATAATTGTATTAAGCTAAAACTCAAAAGAAATGCTTAATAAAAAGTCCAAAAGGAACATTTAATTGTAAACCTATAACGCTACTGTCTCATCAGAGACTTTGGTTAAACTTATTACTGATCATTTCCGATCGATTCATTTTATTTTACTCACAGGTGAGTCAAAATCAAAAAGTTCAGGTGCAGTATATACACGATGGGGAAGATATGATTTCCCACCGAATGAAACAGAACTTGTTTATAAAGGTATTGTAATACATTCCCTAATTCCCCCCAAAAAGATTTCACATATCTTTACGTTAAATTAATAAATTTGAATTTATACAGATCACCTTAACATATAACTTTAACATGTGTACATGGCAATTTAACTCTAATTGAACTTGTAAATCATTTAAAAATGTTTTTCATTGTTGAGTCTATTTGAAAAAAATATTAAGTAAAACTCAGTCCTCTTTGCCCGTGTATGCAACAAACTAAAGTTGATTGAAAAGATTAACAACAACAACAACAACAAAGAATTTTATTAAAAATCTTTACCGCATCACTACGTCGCCAACGTGCGCAGTGGTAGAGTGTCTGCTCTAGAGTCGCGGAGTAAGGAGTTAATCCTTACGTCACAGTTTCGAATCCCACTGTGGGATGTGGAGACCGGTCTTTCGGATGAGACTATATAAACCGAGTTCCCCTGTCGCAGTAAATGCTGGCACGAAAAAAAAGATCCCTCCCTGCTCAATAGCTCTGAGTGCCGAGTATAGGTAAAAATTTGCAGTTCTTCACAGGCAAGTGGTGGAGTCTCCAAATGATTGAAAAATTCTCGAGAGGGACCTTAAACAACGAACAAAACAAACAAACCACGTAACTGCACAACAAATGCGTCTTGATATTATCATAAGATGTTTACCTAGTACATGTAGTATGATGAAATATATGGAGATAACGAACAGTATTCAAGCTCAAAAGTCCATTAATCAATACAAAATAGGAGCAGAGCAAACACGGACCTCCAAACATCAGAGGTGGGATCAGGTGCCATGGAGGAGTGAGCATCCCCTGCCGACCGGTCACACTCGCCGTGTGCTCCTTGTCATGATCGGGAAATAATGGAAAAATCCGCTGACAATTCAGTGTGTAAATAATGGCCTAACAGTTAGTATGAAAAACGTCAGTCAGCATTTGACTCAATGATAAATTGTATTTGCTGATGTAATGATATGAAACAGAAAATAAAATAGCTAATAATTAATAAAGCACACTTCATTTTTATTCCCCTTGAAAAAGAAACCTTGATTATAGATGTAATTTAGTATTTATACCATTTATACTCTCAAAAAGCAGAAAAAAAGAAAGGAATATTGACTGTTAAGTAGAGTCTGAATGAAATGTTCCATTTATCTAAAATATTTTTGTGTATTGGACATTGTTGCGTTATATTGTTATTCAGTATCTTTGGCTGCATGAAATGTGTAAATCCCTAAACTTGAATATTTCTCAAAGAACTTTTATATGACCCTCTTTCAACTAAAGGATTGAAAAAATATTGCTAAATATTTTGAAAAGGATCTTTAGAATTTAATATTTTAAAACAGTTACTCACATAACAAAATATTTTAAAATTAAAAATATTTTAATTATTTTACATATAAAATTAAAATAACAAAAAACTTAATACATAAAATATGTCAAACACATGAAAATCCATAACATATGTATATTATTTATCAATATTTCCTAAACATACTTGGTTTATGTATAAATAAAGCACATATACAAGCAAACATTTTCCTTGACATTAAGTCAAGACACATGTGAGAAGGTTTCTTTTTGAAATACTCAAGATTTTGTTCCTTTTCAACCCGACATCATATGACAGACTGACTATAGGTATAAAAAGTCCACATTTGTCAATTTCATTTTTTTCTTCCAATCACAAATTCTGCTGAGAATGCTGCCTCCACTTAGAACTTTTTTTCTCTTAGCTTACTTGCCACTGCAAAATACATAAGTCAAGTTAAGTGTTTTTCTAAAACATATTATGTGAATAAATATTTACATCCACTGAATATTATTTCCTTTATCTCTTATGAAAACCATTGCCGTTTATCAGTCCGTAAACGGCACTAAGCAAGCCATCTGCATAGATTTCTTGAGCATACAATGACATACACATCTATATTACAATATATATCATATTTAATTTTACTTTAAATGGTTTTTCTACAGATACAATAAAATGTTCTTCTATGATTGTTCATATGGAAATTGACGTCACAGCTATTGCAGAAAAAATTTATGTAGTTTTTCTGCAACAGCTGGGACATTAATTCCCGTACTAACAACCAAAGAAAGCATATGCATTTTATTGTTTAATTATATCAGTGAATATCAGAGCCCAATTTGGTGAAAATGGGTCAAATATGCAAAATAAAATCCACTTTTCACTTCGTTTTTTATGGATTTGGTGGAAAATTTAAACAACGACAGTTTATATGTCAACGATTCCTTATAAAAATTTTTTTGAAGTATTAATGCAACAGAATGAACAATCATTACCCGTAATCCCCCCTCCCCTCCTCCTGACTGCTCTGCCTTCTTCTCTATCTCCTCCCTTTTCTGCTGTTTACGTTTTAAAGCCTCTGGGTCTTTTACACCCCTCCCTTCATCCTCTCTCTTTCTTTTTTCTGCTGCTTCTGCCATCTGTCTTCTTCTGGTTTCCTATTATTTTAACAACAAAAATTTTAAACTCTTGTATGTATGAGGAAATAAAATTTCAGCAATGCTACTTATGATCAAAAGTAGATAAAATTAGAGATAGATGTCACAAATCATTTATGACAGCAAACAAAAAATTAGCCAGTGATATGCAACTACAGTAGAACTCGTTTAGTACGAACATGGATATTGCAAAATTCACGGATATAGCGAAGTTTTCTTGGATCCTCTGCAATATAAATTTTACGAATTCCTTATACGGATATAACGAATTACGGATATAGTGAAGTAATTTCACATGTCCCAAAGACTTCGTTATAACCGAGTTTTACTGTAGTTCACTTGCCATCACATGGAACATAACATTATATTATATGTGATTCACTTGACAATTCATTTAGTGTCAGTGTGTATATCTCTATTTCTGACAGTAAACATTTCTTTCTTAAACTAGCACTCTGGAATGTTTCATTTTGAAAAATCCTTCATACTGTAAAATTTCTATACAGAGAGATTTTGAGGTATGACACAATTTCTTGATTGCTATTCAATATAACTTTTAACTTTCTTTTTCCAAATTTGAAGACGTACAAAAAGTCACACTTTGAAGACTGGGAAACATAATTTTTTTAAACTTAATTTCTACTCTTCTTATAAATTCAAACCAAGTTCTAAAAGTTCTTAGGCTTTAAAAAGACATTGATTTGTGACCACTGACTTTTTGACTGAAGTCATAATTCATAATCCTGATAATGGATCCATTTCTAATTAAAAGATCCTTACTTTTCTATGCCTCCAAGCATTCAAATTGTTTGTTCGATAAGGGACCTATATACTAAAGAGTATACAGGTCCCTGGTTCAATGCATAAGTATAAAATCAGAGTTTGTAATTGCCATTGATAAGTACTCCATTTTTAAGTTTTAACGGAGGGAAAGTAACAATTTCGTAAAAAAATGTGTAAGGTTACTCCTCATATCCAACAGACAGTCCAATGTTTATTTACTTTATGCGTTAAATATCAAGCTGCAATGAATTTAAAGTAAACCGTTGGCTTAAATTATTTTTACATTCAAAACTTACCGGACTTGGTTGGTCATAATCATCAGCCTGTCCTCCTAAACACGGTAAACAGATACCCATTTTAAATGATTTTTTTCTACGCAAAACTTACTTTCACTTTTGGAGAAAAAATATGAATGTCGATCTCGATTGAATATGCGATTTGTAAATAGACTGGCTAAGCGCGATACGATAGAAACATGCATAGCCAGTCATGCAGGAGCAGATATAGGAATTCAAGTTTAGAAGACAACAGAAACGTAGGAGTTTGATCGCATAGGTTTGAGAAAATCTGTCCTATTAATTATTTGGGTGGGGGGGGGGGGGCTTTAAATCTTCAATTAAGCCCCACCATGGGGCATCGTCTTTGGGAACACATATTTCACAAATTTAGTAAGGGGCATATAGCTTACTGAAGTATACATAAAAGTTGCTTGCTAAATGTCCTTGAATACTAGTAAATAAGGTTTTCAAAGATACGCTTTGAAATACTTTTTTTTAAATATATGACTAACTGAATCCTCAATTCTTGAATGATTAGCATGAAATTTAAAATTTTAGAGCGTTAGCTGCCAAATAATAATCATGAATTCATTTTTCCTGCTAGATGTTCACGAGCTTAAGAAATTAAAACAAAAAAAATTTAAAGATGTGATGTAGTTTCAATATAAGGTCGGTCAGCTAAGCCTCAACCGAGGCCCGAGTTTTCGACACGTACGGAAACATACCTAAGCGTCATAATTTTGGCGGACGGCTAACAGCTCATTATAACTACGATAATGTTATTCATGCTATAGATGGCCGAGGGTTTAAGGCACTTTCTTTGTACTAGTTAGTATTATACCATACCATCCCCACCTCAGATTTTACAATTTTACAATTTTGTTGGATCTGTCTGCTCATTATAATCATACAATTTGTCTGTCTGCTTACTTTCTATTAAATAGAAAAAGATTTAAAACATGAAATGTATTTTTATTTGACATTTATTGAATTATTTTGAAGATTGCATTTCTTTTATTTTAAAAGGTCCTCAATTTAGGGAGCCCAGATCTTTCAAATGGCGACAGAACGTTTCTATTATGAATTCCGTCAAGGAGTATGCTAAACGAAGAGAAAGACCTTGATACTCTGTCAGAATGGATAAAGCACTTTAGATATATATTAAAAATCACATTAGAAAATGAAAGGACAATACCCCTTCTCTTTCAGTAGACAGAAAGTGATTTTAAAAAATTAGAAAGACTACATCAAAAACATGTTGGTACCAGCTCACAATTCCACATCTGGCTCCAAGACCATAAACTGAGAACAGAATTAAGTCTAGATTCTGAATATCCCTAAAATTTATTTAACAAACTGCTTAAAAAATTGCAGGTTTGTATAATATTCAAATTTATACAAACACATGGTGAAAATTGTGTTTCATTTTCAAAATTATTTCAAAAGTTATACAGATTTGAAATTTTGACTTAAGTCTATTTTCAGTTTATGGTCTTGAGACCTGGTATTCCAACATATGCTCAGAGTTCCCTTTCAAAAGATTGAGTTTTTAAAAATCACCTATCATTTAAATGCTTTTAACATTCCTGTGAATGGAGGTGAGTTATATTTAAGGGGCACTTGTTTCGTATACAGGACACCCCCTACTTATTTTTACCACAAGGTACTTACATGTAACCCATTTTAATGCACCCCCCACTTCAAGCCAATATTTTTCTATATTTTTTTTCTTTTCAAATACATTGTTCCAAACGTCCTTAGTCTAGTCTCTTAATTGTAGACAACTCATTTATTCCTCGAAAATTACCTCACGACATTTTAAGACATATCAGACGGGATGCAACAACTTCTGGTTAATTAGCTTAAAGTGTTGGATAAAACCAGAAACTTCCGAGCTTATTCTGAAGTTTCTGGTTTCATCGTATATTTTAACCCTTTTTTCATAAAAACAATAGGCCTATATATATTTCTCAATTGGTTTATTTTGCAGTCCATTTGATATTGCATCGTAGATTGGTCTGAACCACGTGTTGGAAGAAAAATGTAAACATGTAGTTGGCCAGTAGATTTTGCTATTCATTCGATGATTGGACAATTGTTCATGGTAAGATCCGCTGTGTGCAATTACAATAACCATATAAGGCAAACAAAGGTTTATCATCTTAGTACATATTCCACATTTTTTTTCTACCAGCGTATTGGGTGACTACAAAATAACTTTGTTAAAAATCTGATTCTTCATACAAGTACTCTGAAGATGCTGAAGATTCTAATTGACAATATAGATGCAGTCTTTGAAGACCACATTTCCAACAATCTACTGGAATTCCGTTGGACACTAATTGTGCAACTTTAGTAGCCGATCTGTTTTTATATAACTGTGAAGCACAATTTATCAAAAACTTCTACATGAGAAAAAGAAAACAATTGCTGTGGCCTTCAACTCGACATTTAGATATATCGACGACGTTTTATCAATTAACAATACATGTAGTAACTTTCATTTATATGTCGACTCGATATATCCCAGTGAACTCGAAATTAAAGACACTACAGAGTCTTCCACATTTGTTTCATATTTGAATGTTTCACTGACTATAGATAATAATGGCCAACTAATAACTAAACTCCATGACAAATGGGAAGACCAGCTTTTCCATCGTCAACTTCCCTTAGTTATGAGGTAATATTTCAACATCATCTGCATATGGTTTGCTTGTCTCCCACCTGATTCGATACGCAATAGTATGCTCCGAGTACGATCAATTTTTAAAGCGAGACAAGCTACTGACAAATAAGTTGATGTTAAAAGGATTTCAACAACCCCGTTTAAAATAAGCTCTCTGTAAATTTTACTGTCATTATGATGGCCTTGTTTGTAAACACAACCTATCGTTGGATTGTATTTTGTTTGAAATGTTTGATGCCATATGTAAGGTCATTTCTTTTTAAACTAAATTTGACTACAAAGTACTCCGTATACCTGATCAATACATAGGGCTCATGGCGGACGTGACCGGCCAACAGGGGATGGTTACTCCTCCTAGGCACCTGATACCACCTCTGGTTTTTCCAGGGGTCCCTGTTTTTCCCTGTTCGCGATTTGTCTTGTTCATTGGATTTGTGAAATTGTTCGTTATCTTTATATTTTGACATTTCCCATTATTAAAGACACAATGCTTAACTGACTGAAACAAATGAAATATATGGAGATAACGAACAGTATTCAAGCTCAAAAGTCCATTAAACATTACAAAATAGGTGCAGAGCAAACACAGACCTCCAAAACATCAGAAGGGGGATCACGTGTCATGTAGGAGTGAACATCCCCTGCCGACCGGTCACACCCGCCGTGTGAGTTGTTCATGTATATTCATTCATATCAAATTGAGTTGTTCATGTATAAACATGTTACGTACAAACTATGACGCTACTTAGATGATTTAAGTGGTCTCTTCAAGCCCTTGATTTTGTTAACCTTATCAATCTGTAATAAAGCAAGATCAGTTGAAAATGTACTCAGTCTGACTAAGTTATGAATGAAATTAGTAAAATTTGAAAATTTAACGGCAGACCGTCACTTTACAAATGTATCACGATAAATGAAAATCTCAACTTGATTTTTAAATATTTTTTTATTACTAAACTTTGAAATACATATATTACTGATAATTGATTATATGATATATTATATATTATACTAGTCAATATCTAATTTTATTCTTAAAATTTGAAATATACATAGTACTTTTGTATACGTAGCTGTCATATATGATTTACAATTATATAAATTATATAAAATATGGCAGGGATATAATGGATTAGTGATATTTCGTATAAAATATTTACAAAACTTCGCTTTATTATGCATTTAAACACTTGCTAATCATAAAATAAGTGATGGAAACGCCTTCTCTCTCTACCACATCACTGTTTCTTCGTTGCTGTCTTCGATAGCGCTGTTGTCAAATTCCTGCACCATCTGCCGGGTTCTCCCTAAAATAATCATACATAACATATATATTTAACGGTTGCTGATCTCCATGATACATAATGTTTAAATCAAATCATATTCGATAAATAAATCAGCTATTCATGCTGACTGGTATTCATGAATCAACTAAACAATTTGGATCTGCACTTTCAAACACTATTTTCAACCATAAGTTTTCTTTCAGTAGACATGCTTTCACCTAAAATTATCAAAAAGTAAAATTTCTTACTCATTTCCTGGTGCGGACGATCGTCCTTATTTTTTCTCCTTCCACAAAGGAAAACTGTCAGTACAGTAATGATCAACAAAACTCCAAGAGATGAGGCTATTCCAGCGATCACTGCTTGCTTCACTGCAGACGTATGAGAATCAGCTGTTACCTCTACAACAGATTTGTTTGATGATTCTGTTGTTGTTGAGGATAAAATGCTACTAGACATGTTTGGTTTGATTGACGATATTGCTGGCGATGTTAGGGTTGACTTCGGCACAGTTGATTTTGGCAATATCTCAGATGGATTTCGAGACGGGAAGTTCAGGAGAGCTGTCGTGCTTGAGGACATGATTCTGGTAAACATTTCTATTGTACTGGTAGGTGGTGGTTTGGTCGTTCCTTAAAATGTAAGTAAATAAATAGCAAAATCAACTATAAAACCTTTCTGAATAGCCTAGTTTACTCTTTGTGATATATTCAACTGTCGTAAAAGTAACTTTATTAGATGGAAAGGTCTTCAGAAAACTTTAAATCTTATAGTAAACAACTCTCCTGGATTTTTTTAAAAGAAGGTTTCAATATGAATTTCTGCATAAATTGCTAAGTTGTAATATTCTTAATCAAAATCGATGTTTTAGAAGTAAATCAAATTACAGTAGAACTGGCCTAAAAAGAATTCCTGGAGATTGACATATAAAGGCATAGTTTTCTATTATTTCTTTTTTCTAATCTATCGTTAAGTCGAATGTTGACTGACATATTTCATACAAATTCTGAGGCCATTATTATCACACTGAAATGTCTACGAATTTTTCCTTTTGCCCGATCATGACAAAGAGCACCCGGCGTATATGACTGGCCGACAGAGGATACTCACTCCCCAATGGTACCTGATCCCACCTCTGTTTTCAGAGGTCTATGTTTACTCTGCTCTCAATTTGTATTGTTTGACTGGACTTTGAGAATGATTACTGTCTCTTATGTTGATATCTCAACGGAAGGTTCAAGAATGTTTACAGAACTTACATAATCTATTATTTTTGTGCAATTTATACCCTGAATCACAAAAAAAAAAAAAAAAAAAAAAAAAAAAAAAAATCTGGAAAATGGTGAAAAATATAAAACTATTTTGTGGACAAAGGAATAGTAAAAGAATCAATCATCAGAATGTAATTTTGACTTCTTCTAATAGCTAAAAGTCGAACATTATAATATTTTCTTCAAATATTATATAGAAGATGCCAGAAAAAAATCAAATTATTCCGCACAAACGATAATTCTTTAAATAGATTTCTTCATAGGGAAGCTTTACTTTAGATCCGTTTATATATCTATCTTTTTGACATAATCAGATAAGATTACTTCATCTTAAATAACGTTAAATACACACTTAGGTAAGTCCTGATGTATTGCTGTCGTTCATCGTCACTAACAACTTCGTTTATTTCTATGGTTCTGCTGGTTTTCTTTTCTATAAACTCTGAAGTGCTTTCTATAAAAACAAGTGCTGTTATATCTAAAGTGAAGCTGTTGTTGTAGTTATTTGGTGGTATGTACATCACATCACCAAAGTCGCCAGCTGCAAGGTATAAGGTATTCCTAATGACACTGCCAGCGGAGAAGTACGAGTGATCTGGAAATCCGCTGCATTTGATGATCATGTGGGCATCTTTATCGCTGGAAATTGTTGATGACATGAGATGTAGTGGGACTGATATGTTCTTCTGTTTACCCACAAAAACATCGAGGATAGGCGGGTCCAAAGGTGGTGTAGCTAAGAAATTAAAAATAAAAATAAATTGCACTTGTGCTCAAAAGCCTTTTAGGAAAGAGTACATGAAATTAAACAGTATTACTTACTCCTACTACAATCTGTTCCATAAAACCCGTTAGTACACAGACAGTAGTTTATTTTCAGACACTGTCCATTACCAGAACAATTGTTTACATCATCGCATCGTACTGAAATGCATGAAAACATTTTCCTTGTGTAACCAATATTGTCTTTAAATTACAGAATGATAAATCAGAGTGAAGTGTATTATAAGCATGATTGAGTGTAATCGCAAGAAATTGATTGATCTTCAACCGTCAAGAACAAGACAAAAGACCTTTGTCAAGAAAAAAGATTCAATAAATGCATTATATTTTGAATAATTAATATTTGCTCTTTTTATGCTTTTTTAAACAAAATTATGCAAATAAATAAATAAATAAAATAGTACAAATATTTAAAAAAAATACCTTCAGGTTTGGGTATATACACCGTATAGGAGTATTTTGATCCTGCTAATTCTAGGTTTGGAAGATTACCAATGCGATCTATGGGGAGTACAATAAAAGTGTGATTGTGTCCTGGCTCAAAGGGAACCAAAACCGCCTGTTCTTTGACGTCATCAAGTAAAGAGATATAACCAGATTCTACAAAATGTGAGTGCTATTTAAAATCTGATGTGAAAAAGTGATTCATTAAAGCACTAGAGAGAGAGAGAGAGAGAGAGAGAGAGAAAAAAGGGTACCTGACTGCAACATGATGTTAACATAATCTAATCCACTTTCATCATCTTTGGCGTCCATGTTTAGAACCAGTGATCCGGAATCCAACACGTCTTTGTCAATTGTTAAATTCTTTATGTATGGTGCCGTATCGTCTATCTGTTAAATATTTCAAAGATATGTGTCTGGAATATATATCTGATAGACATCCATGCCATTGTGAAAAAAATAGTCACTCACTGTATTAAATATTTCAGGCGTATCTATGGGTTCGTTTTGATCAAATATGATGACAGCTTTGGCAGTTATCTTATCCAAAGACTTGACATCAGTACTCGGTCTAATGGAGAAAGTGACGAATCCTTGTCCCGTTGTTCCGTTGTTTGGGGGAAGGAACCCGACTGATGGATCCGAGGGAGGTAATCCTGAAAGTAAATTTTATTGGAATGGTAAGATAAAGAAGTAAAAAAAATAAGGTATATTATATTTAAAGTATACTGGCCAAAAACCTTATCGATAGGATTGACACTGTAGGATATATATGTTAGAAGTCTAAAATTGATTTTTCTAAAAATTAGGATCGAAGGTAAGTAATTGAGACTGCATACCAGTACTGGCATTGATTGCTTGTAATTCCCAAGAAGCTTTTTTATTTACAATGTCCAATCCTCCTCGTATTGCGACAAATACCCCCAATTCCTCCGTCATGTTAATCTTTTCCTTAAATACACAAGAAATGAACACTATGACAGATGTCGCCAGCAAGGAATCATATGCTAAAAACACAGAGGAAGTTATACATTTATATACGGATAGACTTTATAGAATAGTTGTAGAGGTTATGAGGTTTTCTCTTACATAAAGAGTTACCTTTGTACAATTGAAAATACTACGATTTCCATCTTGTTTTTTTTTTTTGCCCATGGTCAAACGGAAATGCATTTGAAATATGAATGCTAAACACTGAAAAACTGACCCTGACTGGTTCATAAAGTTCTTAGAATAGGGGCAGTATGTTTAAAAATATATATATTTAAGCACAATTAACTAAGAAATATGTATACAATTATTATTCACCAATTACAATATATCAACAATATTAAAGTATAGAAAATCTACAGTGTAAGAATATTCATACTGTTGTAACGTTAAACATTGTTATAACAGTACATGTGTCATTTCTTGCAAAATGAATTTTACTCCATACCTGGATGACTGATTGCCTAAAATTAAACTCTGTTTGAAAACTACCGAATCCAAATGTTCCAAGTCGAAATGTTCTTGGATTTAAGTTTTTGTCCAAATTCATCTCTATGTATACTCTCTGCGCTGGTGCTGTAGCATTTGCATCATTTTCGAACTGAATTTTATAGACCATATCTGTGTTTTTTAGTATAAATCTCGCTGCGCCATATCCCGTCGGTCCAATTAAATTGTTCTAGAAAAGAATTACAGTTATGTATATGTCTAATATTCTCCCAATAATTGATCTTACTTTTCATTTTTAGTTTTTTAAAGCAAATTGAAATACCAGAAATCATATAATTATGATTAAGTAAAGAACATCATTTCTGTCGAAGAAAAATCATTTTAAAAACACGTGGTAAAATGTTCATTAAGATATCTGTAAGACAGATATGTCGGATAGGTTTCATTTTTATTCTTTATCATTACAGGATCGTGTGAGTTTATCCAGCGTATGAATCCTTCCCCGATATTTGCAAAGGCGTGGCAAGCATCAGAAGCAACACTCGCTGCATCCTCGATTCCCGTCTCCATGGAATTGAAAAATGGTATAACGTTGTCGGAAATACTTTTAAACTCATCCTTGAAATGGCTAAATTGATCACTAAGGAAATGACTGACTTTTCCACAGTTTATCTGAAATTGGAATTTGACAGATATTTTGATTCCTATAAAAATTAAAAATTAAAATTTTTAAGTATAACTGGATTCTTAAAAAAAAAACTCAAAACGGGAAACATAATTATGTTTTACTGGAATAAACTGTCTAATGCAAGTTTGCTTCCATCCGTTGCAATAATTCGTCATGGCACTCTCTCTTGCTCTGTCATCGGTTATAAAGGAATTGATTTTCATTTTTGCGTCATTATATGAATTATGCAGGGACTGAAAATAAGTAGGAAATAATCATATGATATTTTCGATAATAGAAAAACATCATCCTGGTATTTCAAATTTATTTGATCATAAAATCAATTTCATGTATCATTTTATTCATATCATATTAATTCAATTTCATATAAATCATTTACTTTACAAATTAAACTAGCTATAAAACTTAATAACTGACATTATGGCTGTGAAAATGCTTTATGTAGGACAGAGAGAGAGGAATTACACAAGAAACTATCAAAAGAGAAATATTAAATAAAGAGAAACACATATTTCAAATAATGATCTGAATATTGTATTAATGTTTTAAAATTTCACATAACGTTTGACTGCTTCATCTTATAGATGCAGCCATGTCGCCTTACCTGCCTAGCATTGTCCAAACAATCACAGGGGGAGAAAATACAATCTCTATGTTTATAAGCAAATGTAGCGATATCCAGAGCACGTCCAATAGGCGAAGATTTGAAAATCTTATCTTCCAAGAAATGTAGGCCATCGGTTAGTGCTGTATCTGCGATGTATTGTTGACACAAAGACTTGTCCTTCAAACGATCTTTTATGTCAAATGTATTATAGAATATATCTTTTAGTCCATTCCCTTTATTAATATTACTGATTCTGTGTGTAACAAAGGTTGAGACAGACCGTATCTGGCGACGCTGCATGGTTTTTACGCTTTTTCCACCATTAATGTTCTTGCTGTGAGTTTTTGAATACGTGTTTAATGTGTATGTTGACCCATCAACTTTAGTAGAAGTGTATATCAAATGTAAGTCTGAAATATTTATACATACATATATATATATATATATATATATATATATATATATATATATATATATATATATATATATATATATATATATGTTGCTCTTAAGAATGCAATTTGAAGTACAAACAAAAAGTAAATGTTCGATAAACTTTCCTTTGTGGAAACAAAGATACTCCTTTGGATCAACAGATAAGATTATTACATCAAAATAAATGAAGTGATGTATTTTCAAAAAATGTAACTTACATGGATCATTCATGTGGCATGTTTTATCATCCTCTATACCGTTTGCCATTCTCAATGGGTTATTTCCTTTGAACATGTATAAGTTTGGCTTATGACAAAATATTCCTTTCTTATCCATATTCAGGAATCGACCAATATGCGAGTCGTATAGATTGTCCCCGATTAAATAAATGCCTGATAATTCGCTAATTGATATTGTTCCCCATTGTCCAAGGTAGAGGAATTCACTTACATATTTATTTTGATTGTAAGCAACATTCCCAAAAGCGTCGTACGAAAACGTATTAATGGTATGCCCTTGATGATCTAAAATTTCCACAACAGACCTAGAAAAAAAAAATAAAGGACTTTGTTATATGAGTATGTTTGAATAATTCCTACCTCTCTGATTAGTTGAGATCCAGCATTGTAGGAAAATTCATCTTACTAAGTTATGTTCACCTTCTTGAGACTTCCAGGTGAAAATATGTTTTTTTTCTACATTGGTTTAAAAATATATCAAGAAACTTCCATGCAAATTAATACATTAATTCAATCTGCAATAAAAATTTATTAAAAGTTATTTCACCTGCATCCAATTTTCAGAGGAACATAATTATTTTTCAACATCGCACCAAATATAGGTCAAGAAATTCAAAATCAATACAAATGGTTAATTTTATTTCAATCTTGTTTCTCTCATTGCGTTTGGCGAGATCTTCAACAAATGTAACCGTTCACGGTAGATCAGTCGGTAGAGCGCTCGCTCCGTGATCGGGAGGTCGTGAATTCGAATCTCGGCCGCTACTGACCTAATTCGATAAAAACTGGGTAGCAACTGTTCCTTCGCCATGCGCTCGGCACTTTAAAGCTAAAGTTGCTGGTCCTTCGGATGAGACCTTGAAAACCGAGGCCCCGTGTCACGGCATACGTTGGCACAATAAAGAACCCTCACTGTTCAATGGCCCTGAGTGCCAATTAAAGGTCAAAATTTGAAACCCTTCACCGGTATATGGTGACGTCTCTATATGAGTGAAAAATTCTCGAATGGGACGTAATACAACTAAAACAACTTACAATCAATCAATCAATCAATCAATCAATCAACAAATGTAAAAAATCAAGAAAGGTAGTAAGACCTGTTTACCAAGTTTGTATCATTTAATTAATCATCAGTAAAGAAAACAATGATTGCTGTTTATGTGGTCAATACGATAAATAAGTCACATGAATTTTGTACTCCTCAGGTGGCTCAATCATTGTACTGACCTAAAACAACAATTATTGTTTAGTATCACGATCACCAAATTGGCAATAATAATACTAGACTTAAACTATTAGACAATGTATACACAGAAAAAAAAGTCAATATCTGACTTTGTGGTTAAATTACATGTCCTTAAATTTTCTATGAAAAATAGAATGAGATGTTTCTTCAACATATCATCATAGCAATATCATTTTTTTATCATCCAAAGAAAATGTTTGGCATTTTTATGGAATTGTTCATGTACGAGTTTTCAGATGAATTCAATGCTCATTAAGGGTGTATAAAAATAAACACAATGATTGATAACATACGAAAAAAGAAATAAATGGAGAGATTAGATAATCATTTACATGTGTATATGTGTTTTATCTCACCAATTACATACCCAAAAGCATCATACTGGTAGTAATAATATTCTCTATCTCTCTTTGTTGCAACCAGTCCTACTTCAGATTCGTATATATGATATTCAGTTGACCCTGTTTGAGAATATCTCTGAAAAAATGAAATAATAGAAATTATTATTAGTGAAATAATTATCGGAATTTTTTTCAAACTGAAATGAAATGACATTGTGTGTTTATTATCATACAAATATGCTGTTTTTGTTTAATTCAAACATGAGACACGCTTCAGAAAGATGGATAAATACGCTATATCAGAGGAAAGGCTACGACATAGTTGAAAACAATTTTTTTAGTACATCTACCTGTTTCAATATTCGACCAAATGAATCTGTAAGGTAAATTTCCACATTGTTTCTGCATACTTTCCCTCTAATATGCCCAAAGCCGTTGTAGTGAAGTGTGCAGTTGTTAGAAAGCGTAGTAAAATTTGATAACCGGTTGTCATCGTTAAAATCCAAGGAAAAATTTCCTTTCTTTATCAGATTGCCCTTCCTATCATATTCAGTATCTAAGCCATCGATAGAAATATACTGGTTCAATACATTTCGTTGATAATTGTGTTTTTTTCCATTTTGCGAGACAGTAACACGATTTTTACATTGATCGTATACAATGGTTGTCGTTGAATTCATTGGATTCTTGATATACACTAATTGTCCAGTTAAGTCATAAGAAAATGACCAGATGCCTTGTACTGTTGACATTGCAGATAATCGTCCTTTCTGGTCGTAGCTATATTGAAATTTGGAAGAGATTGAACCATTTGGATAATAGTTTGATAATGTCTTAAGTAATCTTGTCGTCTCGTAGTATGTGAAAATCGTTTTCGCGTTGTTACCAAGAGTCTTCTGTTTAATCATCCCATTGGCATCGTATGTCATTCTTATAAGCATCTGATCATCTGCCCTGTTTGTAACATACATAATCTGTCCATAATCATTATATAAATAATCAATGTCATACGGGGCTCCGGAGATCCTTAAACTTTTCAGAAGATTTTGGCTGTCGTATGTTTGATGTATTGTGTCTTCTTCAGATCTTAATTCTGTGATGCGTCCACTTTCATCATAAGACAGCGAGGTAGATGTATCTTGATTTTGTACGGACATTATACGACCAATTTCATTATATTGAAAATGAAGGAAGCCTTTATCCTCTGAGTAGCGAAATGTTAGTTTCTCTGTGTCATCGAAGTGGTAAGCCATTTTTCGTCCACTTTGATCTTTATGAACTAACGAATTATTAGAATAAATGAAAGTTTCATTGGAGTTGTCTGGGTACATTATCATGAAAACATAGCCCCTTAAGGATCGTAGGATATAATATGTATTCAAATTAGCATCAGCGTAAGTTGCAATGTTTCCATTTTCATCCTCTTGAAAGAAAACACTATTTCCATTTCCATCTTGTATTTCGTGAAAATCACCAAACGAAATTCGACGTTCAATGACCTAAAACAAATACATGAATATGACTACAGTTTCAATATTAAATACTTATTTCAGAGGTAATTTGTATCTTAACCATTTTACACTTGATCATGAGGCCTAATTCGTAACACAGCTAATTAACATTTTTTATTTGTTTAAAAGGTAGTTTCATTCAACTGAAAATCTGTATGCTATTATTAAATGGCTTTATCGTTTTGCACAAGAAAATAGGATTGTTTAAATTTTCGCTATCCTCTGTAATGTGATGAGTTAGCCTAACTCAGAAACACGTTATTTTCAAAGCATTCTCATTAAATTACATTAATTTCCCCCAAAGAATTATAATGCAATATCGTTACCAATTGACTAGAATGATATATCTATGTTGAGTTATGATTGCATGATTTATTTCAAATGGAAGATAAATAAAAGGTATGGATTAAAGATCTTACCAAATCTCCTTCGATGATTTCTTCTATATCTTTCTGACGTTGAAATTTACGAATAGGAAAGAAACTCTTTTTAAAGCCAGCTATATGACCGTGAGTTGTTATCCAGTACGATTCTGTTATATTTTGTGGCATTGTCCACACATCAATTTTTCCATTCAAGTAATCCTTATACACTACACGAGAAATGAGCCGATCATTCACATACTTGTCTACTGCATTCAAACGGCCATCACTTGAATATCGTATCACGTGCAATAAACCAGAACTTTCAGTGATTCTTATTAAATGGCCTATTTCGTTGTAAAGATATGATGTAACATGTCTGCCACAGTTTACAGTGGAAAGGAGGTTTTCCTCTGTGTAGGAGTACATACTGAAAAAGAAATGTAAAAGTTCTGGATAATCCATATACTAGCATACGGAGGAATTTGATAGTAGGGTTAAAAAAAATAATAACCAAGTTGCAAAATTTCCTGATAGTTCCCTTTTATTTATTGCTACAATTTTCAAGTTGTCATTGTAAATAAAATCCAATGTATTTCCACCATATGCAATGCTTTTTAAAGTCTGTTTGTTGTCATAGACAAGATTTATCTTTATATTTTGCTTCACAATGGAAGAAACATTTCCAGTCGTGACGTTAAAATTGAACACATCTCCAGTTGTTGTATCCAAAAAAGAAACCAAATCTAGTAAGAAAACATGACAATGAAAATGTACATTCATTTAAATATAGTTAATTAATCAAAGGGAAATATTGTATTTTCATAATTCCTTTTCTACACCAGTTGACATTTTTATTCATCAATTTTCGATTCCTCTTATAGAAATAGATAAACGGAAAAACAAAATTGATCTTAGAATGTATAATCAGTATTGTAAACAAATATACTATGATATTTCAAATGAAGACAATATAGAAATTCAATCAGTTATGAAACATAAGTAAACCTCCACTAATCATTGTGAGATTTCCTTTATCTTCATTGGTATATATCCCATATGTATCTGCCGTAAATACAATTTCTTCTCTTTTCCAGTTCAAAAGTGCTACCACCTCATCCATACCTTCCAAATAACATTCCCTGCATTGAAAATAAAAGAATATTACTCATAAGAAAAAATTACCAACAGAAAAGGTTTCATTAGAAAAGAAATGTTTGAACTTACCAAATGGAGGCTATCCATCCTATTCCAAATGCACCATCGACACCTCTTAAACCTATTCTCCGAGGATATGCACGAACGATATCTAATAAAGTTTCCCCGAATGAACCAACATTTGCAAAGTCTGAAAACTCAGCCATGTAACGCTTTTCGCCAACACCATCCGCAATTTCGATAATTCGCTGCATGATTTCATTGAATGAAAGTTGTCGCTGTTCCACCAAAGACATTTCATTTCTGATTTCGGACACCTTGCTTTGCAATGAAAACCATGATTTTCCCAAAAGCTGAATAAAATTTTCCCACACCCGATCCCAATCGCTTTCCTCATAATATTTAGGTTTTAAATTGTTTCGCATATTCAGGTACGAATGTTTTGACCCATCTGATTCAAGAATCTTCGCAAGGGTAATTTGGACTCGTCTACTCTCACACTTCACTTTTATGGATAATCGACCAGTCTCTGAAGGTGATAGAATTCCCCCAGGCCCGTCTGATGACCCACCAATTACAGTAATACTATTAGTCCAGCGGTTGCTTTGTTTCTTGTTTACTAGCATCAGTTGACCATCTCCTTTTGCTCGTATTCGAAATATTTGAGAAGTAGCATCAGTTTGACCCACATTTTCAAAATCTAGCTTTATTTCTCCTATCTCATCATCTCTTAGTGGACCAGGCACAGATATTTTAGTGACCACCTTTCCAGGTATTCCTTTGACTACTGTCAAAGCAATCGGTAGTAATGTTGCCTGTTTTGATTCACCATCAGTTAAATTCAATCTGTAGCTGGAGTTGATTCGTAAAGTTCTTGAGTCAAATGTGGCTGCTACCATGGAGGACGAAAACCAGTATTGCTTATGACACTGAATTTTGAAAGTTTCATTGTAAAGAAAAGCTGTAAAGTCCTCCGGGAAAAGGGTGCCATATATTTTAAGGGTCACGTTCCCTAGTGATGCTACATATTTTGGATAAACTTTCAAAATTTCAAATTTTGCAATCTTTGCTTCTAATGTAATCAAAGTGAATACATTTCGGAGATCTGATTCATGTGATTTCACTAAAATGTAGTAATCTCCTTCTCGTGTATTCTGAATCGATATTTCTTGATTGGTTAGAAATGGGTCTATAACTGTGCTGTCAAAATCATATTCACTTGGCGCAGATCCAAGTTTTATAAAAATTTCGTGAAATATGACACTTGTGTGGCTTCTAGTTTTGACAAGAAGGGAACGATCTGCAGGTACATCTGGGATGCGTATAACCATTGCTTCGCCAGGGGCAATATTAAATGTTAAATTCTCCCCAAGAGCACATAGAGGAAATTTAATCTTCGTACTGTTAATGGAAACAGCAATGTTGTTTTTCGGATCATAGTCTTCTAAATTTGTTCTTACTTTAACAATTGTTCTGTAGGATCTTGCAGCAAGAGGAGGCAGGTGAGCTGTATATGTATTTAGCATCCCATGAGAAATGTTTTTGTTAGATTCTATAACAAACGATTTACATTGTGTTTCACCAAACTGATAATCACTTATATCCCATTGTTGGTCCTGTGAAAAATACACATTGTCACATTTGTATCCTCGTGCAGTTTCAGCGCCATCATTGAAAACTGACCAACTTAAAGTGACATTTTTTCCATAGTCTACTTCCGCTGGTGCACTTACATCTGATACAGCAATATCGGTCCTAAGATTTTTTTGTATGATAAGAAATGTTATAGCAATATTATCATCTTCATCTATTTCAATAATTTCAGATCGGGAATCCACTTGCATAACCAAGGAATAATCCTGCGTTTCATGTATAAAAGGAAGATCTATCTTTGTCTCAGTGGTTATTGTGCTATTTGCATAAATAGGTTTATTTACCTTGAGTGTTTTAATTTTTCTTTCAAACATATCATAGTTGACATCTTTACTAAGATATATAGCGATGAAAAAAATTCTATTAATGTCACAAGTACCATTGTTGGTAATATTTAAAAGTATTCCCATTGGCTCACCTCCAATTTGGGGCTTTAATCTGGACAAAATTTGTACGTTCAAATTTGCGCATGCTTTTCTTGGAGGAACATAAAATACGTGTTCGACCGAGGAAATGGCTTTTTTAATCACAGAAGTTTGGTTTTCTGATAAAGTTTGAATTTCATAATCCGGATACACGTAGAAGAATGTTTCATTTCCCTCAAAATCCTTAGGGACGGTCACTGTAGTATTCACGGTGTATACGTCAAGTGGGGCCAGTTCTCCAATGTGTGTATGCAAAGCAATATTGTGAAGGTTTTGCTGCAAGCTTTCATTAGAATTATGATTAATAGAAACGAAAATAGCGTCATACCACGAAGATTTTTCGGTAGACTGTCCACCGTTATTAGAAACATTGTAAGATATGCAGACGTAATCGTCATCCTCAATTGAACAACTCTCTGTTGAAATTATCGTGGCTATAAGATTTGCTTTTGGAATACCAGAAAAAGTGTATCTATGATTGTCTTCTTTCCAGTTGTTTGCTTCGCCGTTTATTTCTTCTATATTTTCCTCGACGTCAATGACAACATAAAATTGCAATTCGCCAATTATTGCCGATGGTATTAGTATTGTTTGATTTAATGTGTACTGAGCCCCGGATTCAAGTTGCAATGACTGATTGAATTTTGATAGAATTAAAGTTTTATTTTCATCAGATAATTTAACACCTACTGCATCCACCCATTGTATAGTCGTGCTCATGGAGTTTCCGGTATTTTTAACTGTCCAAGACACATAAGCAGTGCGTGTACCTTGCAGGAGGTAACTGTTGATTTTTGTGACAACCAGATCAGGTGACGGGGGTGATAAGACGGTAATAGATATGGTCATTGAATTGTCTTCTTTGCTGTTTCCTTCAAACAAATCCCAATGGTTGTTTATCATTATTTGGGCAGATAGATATCCAAGAAAGTTTTTAGGAATAATTATGCGCGCAATTCGTGTGTAGAAACCACGGTTTTGTAATGGTCCCTTTATATATGATGTTATCTTAGGTAGATTTGGTCCTGGAATTTCTGTATCCGCATGCAAAGTTAAGGAATCTCTCCAGAATTTTTCCTCCGGAATAGGTAATCCTGTGTTTACTACTGTCCACGATATTTCGCCAGTTCTTCCACTATACAGAGTACCATTCAATAACGTCATTGAGATTATTCTGAGATTTGGAGATCGTAGTGGTATACTTACTTCATGGGTTGCAACATTGTTACTTAAATTATCTCCGTACAAAACTTGAAAATTATCAACATTTATCGAAATATTTTTTATACCATACAGCCTATCACTCAGTTTTATCATAACATTTTCCGTGTATGTAGAGTTGCATTGTAAGTGAGGAATTCGAATAGCGGTATTCAAAAGAATTCTTCTTGAATAAAAACCATTGCTATTTTTTTCATTAAGAAAAATTGTATCTGTCCAAAAGTTATTTATTGTAGGCCCTTTTCCAATGTTCCGAACAGTCCAGGATACATTTAGCAAGTTATAACCTAGATTATCCATGGTAAGATTTGTTGTCATTTCGTCAACTTGCAGATCTGGCAAAGCTTGTCTGATAAAAATAGGAGCCATTTTAATGTTATTGGTACGTGTTTCCAGTTCAAAGATGTTTGACCCCATATCAGTATGCAAGGATACATTGTACCATCCACTATCTGTCTTAGAGTCTACAGTAAACCTTGTGGCGTAAGTATAATTTTCATTTGGAGGAAGAGTTCTGAATATATGAAAACGTCCTAGAATCTTCTTTGATCCATTCTTTTCTAAGGCCTGAAAAATCAATCATATATCTGCAATGGCGTAGTTATTAAGACTGATGAATAAATTATGAGTCATTTGCTAATTTATCCACAAAGATTGAAACTAATATTTAACAAAAAGTCTATGGGGTACAACGCTTACTTCAGTTACTTTGGCGCTGCTGTTCACCATCAGGAGATTTTTCCCATAAATATTCCTTTTATTAAACACTGTGGCCCCAACCTATACTGGGGGTCATGAACTGCACAAATTTAAATCTACACTACCCGGGAACGCTTCCGTATAAAGATGTCTTATCATGGCTTTCTTTTGTTATTCTTGAGTAGAAGTTTTAAAAAAATCTTATATATTACTTTGTAGAACTTTGATTTGATCGCAACTTGTGTCTACATTATCTGAGGATGCTTCCACATAAATATGTCTAAGCATGGCTTGGCTGTTCTTTCAGAGATAAATTGTAAAAGGTGCATATTTAAATCTTTGTCCAGTGTGGCTCACCCTACCGACGGGGGTCATGATTTGAATAAATTTGAATCTATGAGGGGTGATCAGAAAGTTCGCGAACTACTTAAATTACTTTTATAAAAGAAATGAAATAAGGTTTCAGTGTTCATTATTTCCTCTCCTATTCAAATGCACATTTGCCTACATTCTGCCCATGCGCGACTCACGTGATACAGGCGGTCACTTGACATGCTCCGTAGCGTTCTGTTCACAGAGGCTAAAAGATTTTTCAGATTCTTATATTTCTTACCATGCAAATTATTTTTCATAACAAGAACAGTCCATTTGTCAGAAATGTAAATATAGAGATAGTTCGCAAACTTTTTGATCACCCCTCGTACACTACCTGAGGATGCTTTGAAGTCATCTTTTCGCAAAATTTTCGGTCGATACAATGACCTTGTCAGCACATACAACCTGTCATTGAGTCAAATGCTGACTGACGTTTTTCATACTGATTGTTAAGCCATTATTTATACACTGAACTGTCTACGGATATTTCCGGTTTTTGTTTCCCGATCATGACAAGGAGCACTCGGCGGGTGTGACCGGCAGGGGATGTTCACTCCTCCATGGCACCTGATCCCACCTCTAAAATTTGAGGTCCGTGTTTCCTCTGCTCCAAATTCATATCGTTTCATTGGACTTTCGAGATTGAATACTGTTCGTTATCTTCATATTTCATTCAATATAAATATTACTAAACATGGCTTGGCTGTTTTTTTAGGAGATATCATAAAATGTGTTCCCTATATGTTTGTTTTTAAAATTCTGATTGTCCATTGTGGACCCACCCTACCCCCAGGGGTAATGATTTGAATTTATCATGAATCTGACGGACCGAGTAAGCGGGTCATATTTTTTCTTCTGCAAGCTCCAAACAGTAATTAAAACAAAGATATTTTATGGTTTGAATATATGTTTGTATAAATAATTATATAACGTAGATCGTTAAATATTAGATTGATGATATATTCATCAATGTATATTTCATTGATTAAAAAGTACACTTCATAAGAAATCCAATTGATGGCTTAAAAATGAAAAAAAAAAAAAAACAACAACAAAAAACATAAAACAACAAAACAAAGAAATAATGATATTACATACTGATATTAAAAAAATAATTCAAAATAATTTTTTAGGAATATTTAATACTACTAGCTATTAAAAAGGAGAATGTTGTGTGTAGTAGGGAGGAGGATCTCAACTTATAGAGCAGACAGAACTCCCTTTCAACTTGTCAAATACTAACGCATTCTCTCAATGCCGTAGAACCCAGATAACAAGCTTACGTTGGGCCGACGCAAGTCCAACTGTGAAAATTACGTTGGCCCTCTGTCAGTTTTCTGCGTTGGCCCAAAGTCATCTTGCTCATCGGTCCAAAGTTCAACCAACAAGCTGGCTCAACGTTCGGCCAACATTCAACGGTTGGTTATCTGGCATTGGCCCAACAGTGGCACAATGTACAACTTCCTGTTGGCCCAGTGTTGGTTCAATGTTTTTTAACATGTTGGCAAATGATCGGCGATTCAATTATTTTAGTTCAACAATATGAATTCCAGACCTGTAACCTTTTTATCTCCATAATTACGCATTAAACACAATTAATTGAAAATTCCTGGTAAATTAACTTGTTTCCCAAACAAATGTAGTATTTATTACTCCTATGATATGTCCCATATCACTACAATCACTACATAATATTCTTCTAGAACAAGAGTCCCTGAATTCGAATTTGTAAACGTTGGAGTGTTCTCCTGTCCGTTGTAGTTTAATTAATCCAATTAAAAATGATGTCTCTTATAGTACTTATTATAAGTTATTACTTAACCAGACTAAATATTAGTAAATATACACGCATATTTTGAAATATGTAAGTTTTAAATAACTTGTTCAATTTTACAAACTTTGCTCAATTGCTCAAGTTAAAACTTTCATATGACATAAAATTCTATCAATCACACAACTATACTTACATTTCAAGGGCTAAAACAATTCATTTTTTTTCTTTCTTGCATTTCAAAACGGACACATATGCTTTGTTCAAGTGTTGTAAGTGATAAGATGTGATCAAGTTTACGAAACAGAGGATGCCCGTTTCCTAAGAAAACCGGCCAGTCACCTGCTGAGCCAATAGATTTAACCACTGAAATAATTATTTGAAGCTCTAAAATTCAGCACGTTAAGTTCCATGGTGCTAAATATAGATTGTACAAAATTATATACTGTGCAAAACGTATTTGCAAAGGTCTCGGACAATCATTACAAACATAAATCATCATTAAACGATATGTTATTTTTTTTTCATGAATTGGGTTCTGGGATAATTTTTCATTTTTATTAAAAAATACCTTGTAAATTATTAATAGATGGGTAATTATGACAAATCCCTCGTTCATAATATTTTAACGAAAAGAGCTTAAGTGGTAAATTTATTGTTTGTATTTAACAGATCACCTACATGTATATGTTAATAAATGCAAGTACGTTGTATTCACTCCGTTGAACCAACGCTGGGCCAACGTTGAAAGCCCAATGCAATCAATGCTTCATTATAATAAATATACTAAGTTGGGCCAGCATTGGACCAACATTACATGTCCAACACACATGCCATGTTTCATGTCAACATTATTTGGTTGGCCCTATCTTGGACCAACATTACATCCCAATACACATTGGCTTTGTTTTATGCCAACAATTACTCGGTTGAACCTACGTTGGGCCAACATCAAATGCCCAACATATAGTGGTCATGTTTCATGCCAATATTTACTACATTGGACCAACGTTGGCCCAACATTGCATACCCAACACCGATGGACCAGCTTTCGCGCCGACATATAATGCGTTAGGCAATTGTTGGGCCAACATTTACTGCCCAACGCCTGCAATATACCAACCTACCAACCATCAATCGTAGTCTTGCTAACTGGGAAATTGATAACTGCAACTACTGATTGCATAAAATTGACTTTAAATCTTTTTAATGACGGTTCACCTGAAATAAATATGAGAAGAATGCACTGAATTTTAAGTTTTTAAATACTTTTAATTGTGAAGAAAAACATGTTTTAAGAAGCACGTGGGTAGATTGCCTCCTTAAGCCCTCATCGCCAAGCTTTGTAACATCTATATGGACATCAAATCTTTTGTTGCCTTTTTCAGATATTGACAACTGAGGAATTGACAGAAAAGGAAATATGACTAGATAAAATATCAAACTTCCAAGGCCTCTTCTTTGTTCTTTCTCCGGTAGTTATTTTTACTTGTACAATATACGTACCTATTCGCCGGTGTAATTTATACGCAAATATTAAAATAATGCTGTTTAAAATTCTATGTACAAATATTGCTATGCTTTCGAAATAATTTACAAATCACAATTCATTAATCACTAATGAAAATATGTCTAATTTGATTCCTAACTAAATCTATAAAATTCTTAATTGAGAATTGGGATATACTTTACACTCGCAATGCATCGCACACAAAAATCCTTGACCGTTCATATTATTTATAAGAATAAGCTTGACTTATGACCATTCTAAAGTACATGTATAAATCACGACAAGAACCTACAGCATTTTTTTTAATACGACCAGTTACATTTTGAAAAGAAAAGAAAAAGTATGACCCTTAGTTTCAAATATTAAATGAACACGCCGTGAAACTTTTATTTAGGATGATAATAGGAATTAATCAGTTAATCGTCATTTGACAAGCGTATATGAGATTGATTTGGATTTCCAGTGTAACGACGTAAATTGTTCACTTTATTCGTTGTTATTATATCTAACATTAAGAAGAAGAATATATATTTTTTGTGACATTTTCTCACAGGGAACCTAGCCTCTTCTCTGTTTCTCTGACATTTTCCAACAGCTAGGGGTCGTGGAAAATGCGTTGTGTTACTAAACATGTCCATAGTTTAATTTCAGGTTTTTCTTTCTTCGGGGGAAGGGGGTGGACCTAAAATTACCTGGATTTGTATCGAAATTTTCTTGATAAATTGGGACCATGTTAAACTAAGCAAAAGTTACCCGCCCCTGGACACGTTTTCTGTTGCAATTTTAACACTCAAAAAAATTTACGATGTGAGAAAATGAACTATATATCGATCATTTGATCGGTTAAAAAAATACTCAGTGTTTATTTCTTAACGCCGAGTTGGCAGTATTTAAATCATTATTTCAGCGGTAAACTTCTTTCCTTTGATCGCTTAAAATGATTTTTATTTTTTGTAAAATAAATTATTCTAAATAGGGACAAAAAGTCCTTATACCTAAAATATTTTTTCTGTGAAGAATAAAATGTTATAGATATATCTGACATTTTACAAAACAAAATTAAAGAAAGAAAACTGCATTATCGGTCTGTAAGTATAGTCTAGAACCGCCTATCTACTTTTTGTAATCTTTCGGCACGTAACGTCACAACCGGCGGAAGTGACGCCTCGGTGTATATTTTTCGTGTGTTTATGTCGACAGACGAGCCAAGAATATAAAATTTGGATATGTTTTTTTTTTTGGTGTTATTCTTCTATAGGGAATATTTTACCGAGACTCGGTTAATAATTATTGTCGCAAAGATCATAATGGAATTCTTTCCGTTGAATGACTCGAAACAGCAAATAAAAGTTGAAGGAAGGGAAGATTTGTGTTTTTTCGTGATTACACGCCAAAATATTGCAAAAACAGCGAACTAAAAGGTAATTTCAATTATTTATTCAACAAATTCGTGCATTTATAGAAAAAGGTCGCATATAACAACGAGAATAAGTCTAAGATATTTCTCAAATCTTAGCTTACGTGAGACGAATCTCAGAAATGTTGGTGGCACGGCGTTTTAGGAAAATCTCAGGTGAGGCAGAAATCTAAGATTTGAGGTTGAGATTTAAGCGGAAATTTTTAAATGTTGGTTGCCTGGTCCTTTATTGTTCTAATGAAATTATTGTGAGAAATTAAAACTCATGCTTTCTGAATTGTTCAAACTCAACTCTAGGTAGTAGGATCATACTAATTGTTTTTTATTTTGAAAGCAGAATGTTACTACATAAATAAGGAAAGATGACGACGGAAAAGCTAAAGTCGTCGCGTTTGTCATACAGTTTAGTCGTTAGTTGGCCTCTATCGTCTATAATCAGTAAAACATCCAAATATGAAACAGATGTGGCAGACTCTGTGGTGTCTTTTATTTCAAGTTCACTGGGATATATCGAGTCGACATATAAATGGAAGTAACTATTGTTAATTGATAAAACGTCATCGGTGAATCTGAATAACTCCTTAAATGAGTCTTTTTGAGGCTTTTTCTGTTTAAAACCTAGAAAATATAACAAATTAATGACATCATATTTCCAGAATGGTCCTCCTTTATACCAAATTCTCTCAAGATTTATCTCATTCATATTTTCAACTTATATTTAAGCAAATTAAAAAAAAAAATCATAACATCAAATTTTAAGGGCATTATAGAGCCAAAAACCTAACTTTTCTCTTTCTTGTTATCACAACATTTTTCCTCCAGTAGTGGGGAGGGGGGTTCATGATTTGAACAAATTTTTATTTTATTTATGCATAATTTCATTCACATAAAGTGAATGGGATTAGGCAGCAGGCATAGCCTATTTTAGACCTCTCCCTACAGCAAGGTCAAGGTAAATACACTGCATAACATTAATTAAACAAACATTTTGAAAAAAATGCAAGGAAAAAGAAGGGGAAAAATACAATGAAGTACCGGTTTGGAAAAAAATGACAAAAGTTATGACAGTGTTCAAGTAAAACGCTTTGTTGCTGCTATATATGCATGTACTGCTTCAAAAATTTGTATATTAGTATTGAGTCCCTGATCAGGACTACCATATGATAATAATTCAAGTTCAGAAACCTGATTACAGTCAATAATATTTTGAATTCTTTGAAAAAGTATATCTCTATAAGATGTATATTTTGAACAAGCGAAAAAGTAATGATTAGCATCTTCAACAGAATCAATAGTGTTCACACATTGTTGTTTCTGATAAACATTGGCTATTTAAGTCTGCCTTCAAATTACTTGCATTGTTCCTTAACTGACAGTATATTATATTGTATTTTCTTATTTCAATATGAAATAGTTCATTACTTTTTTTTTTTTAACAAAAATAAGAATCCAAAAGACTGTTGAATGATGATATTCCAGAAGCATTTCTAATAAGATCTGGCAAGTTGTTCCATAGTTTAACTGTTGATGGAAGGAAACTTTCCATGTATGATGTAGTTCTAATATGAGGAATTTTAAATTGTGCATCTCTGGTTCTAAGATTATAGGAATGATTTGATGGGCGATAAGGCTCAATCAAATCATGCAAATATTGAGGTGAATAGCCATTTATAATTTTATAAAACATTATCAATTTATGAACCTTCCTTCTTGTTTGTAAAAGATCCCACCCTAATTCATCATACAGTTTTGAACGAGAGGAGTTACATCTTAATCCAGTGACAATTCTACCTGCTTCAACTTGAATATCTTCCAAAAGTTTTGAGTCTTTTTCAGAGCGGTTGTCCCAAACAACGTCGGAATATTCCAAAACAGGTCTAATAAATGCAAAATATATCTTAACAAGTGTTTTCCGCCTAACCTTATACTTAAGCATTCTGAGGATGTTTAGTCTTTTTGTAGCTCTTTCAAGAATTGATTGTATATGCAATGTCCACGTAGCATCTCTTTGAAAGTGTAGACCTAAATGGGTATGAGATATATTCTGAATTATGTTTGGGCCATGTTCCCCAAATTTGATAGGGGGATATACCATGTTTTTACGACTAAGGTCAAGGTTAACAGTTTGTTTGGATTAAAATCAACTAGCCATGTTTTTGACCATATATCAATAAGTTTAAGATCACTAGCAAGGGACTGTGATACATTTGTGGCTCCATTGTCCACAATAGCATATAAGGAAGTATCATCAGCAAAAAGTCGTATATTATTAACTAAATCATCACAAATATCATTTATGTTCAAAAGGAAGAGAAATGGTCCCAGAACGGAACCTTGAGGAACACCAGCATTTACTGTTTCATGGTTTGATGAAAAACCATCAATTACAACTTTTTGTTGTCTATCACACAAATAATTTTCAATCCAACCTAATATGTTACCACTAATACCGTAATTTTTTAGTTTAGATAAAAGTCCTTTATGCCAAACTTTATCAAATGCTTTTGAGATACCACAAAAAATAAATCTTACATCTTTTCTTTTGTCAAGACTGGAAATTATAGTGTTATATATTTCTACAAGTTGATTAACAGTTGAGACAAATTTTGATTAACAGTTTTGAACAAATTTGAATCATGGAATGAAAGCCTTCACATGAAATATGAAGATAACGAACAGTAATCAATCTCAAAAGTCCATTGAAACAATACAAATTTGGAGCAGAGCAAACACGGACCTCTAAAAACCATCAGATGTGGGATCAGGTGCCAAGGAGGAGTATATTGCTTTCATCTTTTCTGGCCCATTGGTAATTTAAAGGAAGATTTTTAAAAGATGTCATTAAATTTTCATTAATTCTTAATTATCTTGAAAGAGGGTGTTGTCTTTCATGTGAAATAAAATATTCCCCTTTACCAAAAGATACATGTACTTTGAGGCAAGTTTGGTTGAACCTGGTTCGGTGGTTCTTGAGAAGAAGTCAAAATTGTGGAAAGTTAACAGACGACAGACGGACGCCGGACACTACATGATCAGAAAAGCTCATTGAGCCTTCGACTACGGCGAGCTAAACAAGAAAATTACAATTGTTTCAATTTAAAGTCATGAAAGTTGACATCTTATCACAAATTGAAAACTTAAAGATTTTCTTTTAGTTAAACACATTGACCAACTTTTCTAAACACCCTTGATTTATTTACAAATTGAAATGAAATGCATAGTAAGTGTTCCATACATACTAGTTCATCTAACCATGAGTTGATGTAGGGTGTTCTTTGTCCAATATTCTTTACGATCCACTTAACCTCAGCAACATCACCAGTTGATAGATTTGATGACGGATGTATTGAAAGATTAATTACGGAAAGATCAGGAGGAGGAGTCAGAGTGACGGTGAGATTATTCTTCAAAAATAGAGGAAACAGCTCATAAATATAACTATATAGACAACAAGTTTTGTTTCGACTTACAAACAGATTATTGGTAAAATAATGACTCTTCACATTTATATGTTGTGCATAATTCATAAAAAAATATGAGTTTGTGATATTTATTGACCATATGAAAATATATATGAAATGTTTACAGAAGCAAGCCAATTGTTCTCTTTGCTGAGATACTCAAACACGTCACTGTAAAGGTCTGTTTCAACTATGATGTGGAAGACCCCATATATGTCTCTTGGAACAGAAACATGTGCTGTTGTGGAATAGTGCTGTCCAGGGAATAGTCTGCCTTGTCGAGAAGTCGAAAATAATTGGAGGTCTTTGTTATCTATTTTATAAAATGAAAGGACAACACGAATTACCTCATTAACACAATAAATATTTGCAAATAATGCACTTTTAAAATGTTTTAAAAAAGACTGCTGTTAAAGCTATTGTAAAGAACAATGCCGTTAAATGTTAAACAGATTAGATGCTTATTTAAAAGTTTATATTTGACCTTTTACATATCCAGATATTTAGAAAAGCAAGAGATCCGAAAAATTTACATCTTTGCTTAACATTTATTTTAATTCTACATCAAAATATAAATGCCTAAATTTTCATCTGTAGACCAGTAAATCGAATCTGTCCATCTTGTGGCTTTCGTTACTCCTACTCCATTGTTTGAAACAGTAAATATGATTTGAATTCTTTCACCTGTGGCAAAAAATTGTTGATTTAAATAAATTATTAATATAATTATAAATATCAACGTGATTAATATATGAATAAATCTTGACTTTATTAGGAAAATAAAGTATAGCTCATCCCGGTTATTAATGGTTTCTTTCCATTACAAAATTGTAATGTTGTTTTTTTTCTTCATCAAATTGTGAAATTTACGCATCTTTTTTAGTATAAAGGTTTATAATTTTCCTTAAGGTCTTACCAGAGAATGTAGATGGCTGTAGATTGACACGCTTTACAACGAGATCTGGAGGAGGTGTTAGCTGAACGAGTGTGGGTTGCTCGCTTCGTTTGAAATTATTTCGTCGGTCTAGATCAGGTATATAATTATACACGTCCACACTAATGAATATATATGCTTGTCCAATTTCATCGTCACGCAAAGAAACCTGTTAAAATAACGCCAAAATTGTATTTGATATCTGTTTTTAAAGGTATAAATACTAACATTTTCTGACAAATTGCTAAAGCATAACATGTTTATAAGACTACCTTTGCTCTTCCGTGATAGGTATCGTTTTTAGAAAGTATCTGGTTTTGGAAAAACCTGCCTACTCTGCGTGCATTTGCTTTTTCTGTACTAAATCCAATTAAAATCTCGTCATACCACGAGGAAGCAATTTTGCCTTGAGCAACATTTTGTACTGTCCAAGTGATGTCCATATGTTCCCCTGAATGTGCAATGGGTGGACCCGCTAACAGTATCACAGTTAGGTCTGGATACGCTTTTGTTTCGAAATTCCATCGTGGACTATACTCTGTAACATTATCATATGAAAGAAAATCAACCTGCCAATAATACTTTGAGGCTGGTTTTAATTTGTTGGATTTAAACCAATTCTGAAATCCTGTATATTTTGGTGAAGAAGGCCTTTTCTCATTGGTAAGCCAAACATACAACTGATATCTTGTTGTTTTCAAATTTTGTGTCCAACTAAAAATTGGCTGCAAATCAGTAATGTTTCCACGTATGGGCGTGATAGGATCCTGAGCTTTTTGTATCTTTATTTTCTGGTGGCTTTCCACCCTAAACTTACAACTATCACTCACAGACCAATTTCTATAAAAAGTAAATCCACAAGCATTTGCTGCCAAGTCAGGATCCTTGTATGTTATTGACATATTCAAGCCACAGGGATGGGTATAGTTAATTGAGGGAATCAGTACATCCTCTGTAATCTGAGTAAGTGATCCACACGCTACAACAGCATCGGGAGGAAATGATACGGTAGGTGGTAATACAGAATTAATTGTAAAAATTTGAGATCTGGAGTTACGGTTTCCTGCATTATCTACAACGATCCATGTTCTATTTATTTTACAGGACGGAATCATCTGATCAATATATGTTAAATCTTTGACGCCGCTTTTATCCTCCACTGATGGCCCCACTGTTCTCTGTATATTTATTTCTTGAGTGCAGTTTATGGTTCTATCTTTTAAGGGTCCAATAGATGGAGGCTGATAATCTAAATTAAATGAGAATTATTATAGTACATTTGTTATACGCAAGTTCATGCTCTGAGTATGATCAATTTTTAAGTAAAATAGGCTACTGACTAATAAGTTGATGTTACAGGAATCACAACAACCTTTTGCAAAGTCAACCCTTCGAAAGTTCTATGGTTGTTAAAATGGTCTTATTTTTCCTATGCACCTGCTTCTACCTCTTGAATTTCAGCGGGTCGGTATTTTATACCATGTTCATAGATTTGTGTTGTTTTGAGGTTCTTTTGAGATCGATCACTTCGATACGGTATCTTCACCTTTTTCATTCCAAAAACCACCTATTTTTGGGTCATTTAAAGAAACAGTATGATTTTTACATATCACAATGCATTAACATTGACCTTAGTTAATTGACCAAAATTTAAGAAGACGATAAATATTTTGGAATAAAACCAGTGATAGCGCCTATTTCCAAGGGAGTCTTAACGATGTTTTGAACAAAGTATTTTAGTACAAGTAATTTTACTTTTCCTAATTTATGTCTTGACAGCTATTATCGCTGAAAAGCGAAGAGTGGTAAGCAATTCAACTTGAACATTACATTCTTGGAACAAACAATTTTAGATTAATTTTGCAGTTATCTTCAGAGATAAGAGAGAAATTGCATTGAAACTCACTTACCTGTTGTGAACTGAAATACTGTAATATTTCCCACGTTTCCAAATTTATCTTCACCTTTGACTTGAAAAGTATAAATAGTACTGTCAACCAATTTTTTAGAGATGGTATGATATCTACTAATACTCTGGGAACAATTTGTAAAGAAGGAAGACGCATTAGTTTTCCCTAGACTACATATCAGTGTGCATGGCTCATTGCAAGTTATTTGAAATGTGACTTTGTGTCTATTGGTGAGATTCCCTGGAGTGTTTGTCAACTGCAAGAAAGGTCCAGTTCTATCTAAAATTAGAAATCAAAATTGAAAATATTAAAAATATTTATTAATAAAAAAAGTTAAAAGTATCAAAATGATAAAGTTACTGACACTGCGCGGATATATAAATGACCAAATCAAGTAAAACTTTGATTACAATGTTCTAATCTTCACAGTCATTAAACAAGATGAAATAAGAGTGCATACCTTTAACAAAATTAATGAAAAGACATATAAATCTAACGTTTTTAATGAAATATTAACGTTGAAACTGATCCCTTGTGTACATGCACTGTGATCCTGTCCACAAAATATTGTACGACTAAGACAAAAATTTTCCCATTCTTCAACAAGTGTTTAATCTGAAGTAGGTCACAAAAACCTTACATGATTACATTAAACATAATATCTCAGAAAAAAGTAAATAGCTTTATCAAACAAAAAAAATTACAGGATTGTCAATTTTTTTACCTTAGTCGTAAGATTTTTTTGTGAAAAGGGACTCTGATTTGTAAGGTGTTAACATCTATCACTTAGTTTGTGTACAATCTACAATGCAATACAATGTACTTGCAAAAAGCAAATGTACCAACGTTAAATTTGTAGTTACCAATAGTCCAACTAATTGACTTTGGATAAGCTGCGTTGTTTTCCGTATCAGTTCCTTGTACGATTAAAGTATACACCCCGTCCGACAAAGACAATCCTGTCCATGATGAATTGGTACAGTACACATTAGAGAAGTTTGTTAATGTTTGAAGTGTGCAATTGACAGTTACATCCTCATTAAATTCGTATTTAATTGTTATGTCTCCATTTGTAACATTAGGATTGCACGAGCAAACACTTATTACTGGAGGTGTCACATCTCCTGTTGAAGAAAGGTACAATCGTAAAACCAAGCATTCAATTTAAAAAATCATAAGAGACCTTTTAATATTTACGACGTCATTGCTTTTTCATAACAAGAAGTGTTTGTGAAACACCAATGCCCTCTTATGGCAGCTCAAGGCCAAGGTTAATTTTTTTTTTCAAATGAGGGTCTTGTCACAAGGAATGTACATGTGAAATATGAAAGCCGTAGCACCAACTATTCAGAAAATATGATCAAGGTTAATGTTTTTTCCCAACGTAGGTCATACTCCAAGGACAAGGACTTGAGGTAAAAACTACTGCAATTGGTTCCAAAGAAAAGGTCTTGTCACAAAAAATACATAGATGGAATAGGTAAGTCCTAGCACCAACCGTTCAAAATATACAGACAAGGACAATTTTTTTTTAAATATAGGTCAAACTTAAAGGTCAAGGTCATAAGGTCAACAATATTGAGACCTAAAGCATGGTTCACGTCACAGAAAATACACATGTGATATGTGAAAGCCCTAGCACCCATCATTCAAAAGTTATGGCCAAGTTTAAAGCAGTCAAACTAAAAGATCAAGAACAAAAGATCAAAAATGTTGGTACCCGAAGAAAGATATTATCGTCACAAAAATACACTTGTGATATATGAAAGGCCTAGCATTCTCCGTTCAAACGATATGACCAAAGTTAATTTTTTCAAAAGTAGGTGACTGGTCAGACTCCAAAGTCAAAATCAAAAGGTAAATAATGTTGGTACTCCAAAAATATATACACTTAAGAAATATAAAAGCCTTAACACTAACTGTTCAAAAGATATGACCAAGGTTAAAGTTTGCGAAATTTTGCAAAAGGTGGTCAAACTCCAAGGTCAAGAGGTCAAATATGTCGGTACCCAAGGAAAGGACTTGTCACAATAAAACTCAGTTGAATTATGAAAGCCCTAGAATCAACCATTCAAAAGTTATCGGGAAGATTTAACTTTTTGCAGACAGAAAAACAAATTAACAAACAGATAAACAGTCAAACAAACAGACGGAGAGACAGACAATAAAACTATTTGCCACAGATTATTCCATGACGGGGAAATAAATATTCTTATATATTTACATTGTGCGAAAGCCCAGAAGGCTTTTTCGTGATTCGAAATACGAGATTCAAAATTCAAATTTCGAGATTCAAGATCTAAATTAACCCGTCACAAGATTCGATTGCCATCTCACACTAGTATTGGTAACGCTCAGTTTTGTCATTTGATTAAAAAAAATCATTGGATCTTGTATTTTGATTGCCCAAGGATGGGGCCCCCGTACATTGGAAGAAAAAATTAAACACAGTGAATTTATCGCACCGTGCCGAAAGGTTTTGTGGTGTAAAGAAGAGAAACATTGCTGTTTTCCCTATTGCAAAGTGTGGATTGGTCTATTACAAATTATATAATACAGTCTTGATTGCAATTTATTCTACTGGAATTCAAATTATTGGATCAGTCAAACTACACAAAAGTACCTTTATAGTAGTGTGCATTGTGGAGAGGGTCTTTGAAATTTCATATCATTAATTTTTATTTCTTCTCCTTTATCATTAGGGTTAATTGATATATATATATATATATATATATATATATATATATATATATATATATATATATATATATATATATATATATATATATATATATATATATATATATATATATATAATATAAATCCACACACGTAGTCGTATATCAAAAAAAAATCACAACACCGAAATAAACTCTACCGGTTTCATTTTCAATCTTCAGGAGTTTGACAACATATTGCTTAGTTACACATAAATACAAAATCAATATTCTTACTGTGACGTCAAAAAGCGCTAATGTAAATTTACGCATTAGTAAAGTTAATTATGACGTCATGACATAACGTAAGAAATTTAATACGGGAAATTAAATTTTCCATACAAATAATACAGATATAAATTGCGGGAAAAAAGTATATATCTGATACAAAATATAATTATGTAACATTTAAAACAGGTTTATATCTGTTAATAAAACAAAAAAAGAACGTGAAACCAAAGAAAAACTTTTTATTAACAGATATAAACCTGTTTTAAATGCTACATAATTATATTTTGTATCAGATATATACTTTTTTCCCGCAATTTATATCTGTATTATTTGTATGGAAAATTTAATTTCCCGTATTAAATTTCTTACGTTATGTCATGACGTCATAATTAACTTTACTAATGCATAAATTCACATTAGCGCTTTTTGACGTCACAGTAAGAATATTGATTTTGTATTTATGTGTAACTAAGCAATATGTTGTCAAACTCCTGAAGATTGAAAATTAAACCGGTAGAGTTTATTTCGGTGTTGTGATATTTTTTTTGATATATATATATATATATATATATATATATATATATATATATATATATATATATATATATATATATATATATATATATATATATATATATATATATCCGATTTCAAACTATATGATATTTTTATTTATATATATATATCTATTGCTATGTTTAGCAGGCCATGATAAGAATTTATGCATACTATGCTCAACAAAACTTAACATTAATTTTTATTTCGTTTTGATACATATAACATTATTTTTTCGTTGTAATTTAAGGTCAAGATCTAGTAAATGGCTTTAGACTAACTTTTTGGTGCTAGATCCATTATGACGTCATAATCAATTCCTACTTTCTTTTTCCCGTACTTTTCGGCTCTAATGGAATTATGTAGAAAATAAAGTATTTTCATGGAATTCAATTTGAAATCATGTGAAAAGTAATCCCGATACCTATATTCAATTTAATTTCATTTTAAAGAAGAGGCCAAGAACATACAAATTACCGTTTTCTGAGAGACTCTAGGCAATCTGGATACATTTCCTTTGTCTGATATGGAAAAAACACCCGTATTCATGACTGGTTTACTTAATTTTTCATTGAAAATGACAGTTTAAAATATGATTTTCTTTTGTCTTGTTTACCTACAAATTATGCCCCGAAACACCTTATTTGACCAAGCTAAAGTTATAAAGCATCATTTAAGGAATTTATTTCTCAAATCTGAGAAATCTGTAGGCATCTTTCATTTACTAGATCTTGACCTTAATCAAATGACCTACTCATTATAAATAAAAAAAAAAACCCAAACAGTTGCAATGCCTTGATAGTTAAAACTTAGCAAAGGGGAGTAATAGAATCTGAAATCAGCCTACTGATTGGTTAATTTAGATCTTGATTCACGAAATTCGAATTTCGAATCTTGTATTTCGAATCTCGAATCAGCCTTCTTGGCTTAGGTAATATTGATTTAAAGCAATTTATATATACAGGGATACAGACTTGTAAAAAAGCTATTTTAATTAAAATTACTTACGAACACGGAACGTCCAATCTCTAGTATTCCAAAGAGCAGATGATTCAGCACCACATCCTACAGTACCTTTTGCAATTCCTGCATGTAAAATAAGTTATCAAAATGCACATATCATTCCACTGATCCAACTTAAGGAATTGTGAATTCAAACTCCAGTAATTTAAGAATGTTCATCTACTCACCAGGGTCCATCTTTATGTAGTAAAATTCCTTTTCCTGTAGTATAAAATTTACAGGTATTTCCAATTTCAAGCGAGCAGAGGCATCTGATACAACAGGATATGTGACTAACCAGTCCCGTGAGACATCGATTTTGGAGACAAGGACGTTATTTCGTGTGAATATATAAAAATATGTCGTTCGCGTCGGTCGCACAAACTAAAATACATTTAAAATATGTTAAAACATCTGATAAGTTATCAATCTCGTTATTAAATATTTTCATGAACTGAATTGCATACTTTTAAATTGATATCATAAAAAAAATTACTGTTATGAATTCTTTTTATTTTATTTACAGTGCCATTACTGTAATTGAAACGAGCAAAAATATATAATCTACAGAAAATTACATGTCAACGGATAGAATTAAATTGTTTAGACTGGGAACACTTTAAAATTTGGATGTAGACCTAAGGATAAATATTCAGCAATACTTGGAAGGACATACCAGTGCGTCATAATATATTATAAATGAATCCAGCGTTGGGTAAACATCACTGGATGGAATGTAAGAAACAATGTTTGGAGGTGCAACTGTATAACATACGACAATTATATGATTATTTTCAGACGAATCATCATTATTTTTCCGGTGATCTCATTTTAGAAAAAAAAAATCGACTTCTGTTTTAGATATGAAAAAAAATAATATTTCAATATTTCAAATTAATAATAACTGCTTGACATCTAAAATTGACTTTCTGACATCAATGATTCAATCAAAATAGAAAATCGATTTAACAATTATCAAAATTTCGAATTGTTGAGTTCATATCATGAAATAGGTGATATCTTAAGAAATTAAAAGTGAATATTTTTGACGTGCTAGTTGTAATTGATGTTCCGTGAAGAAATAGATGTTTGATTTATGCTGTGAAATATAAGATACTTAAAGTGTCCAGTAACAGCATACCCTGACATGTTCTGATATTCAGTTTCTTATAGACTTACCTCCGACGAGCAATTCAATACAAATTCTGTCTGAAACCAATCTGTGAAAAGAATTAAGTTTATCTGAAGTATTTTCTGTTTTTATTCACATTTTTTCATCAAATCTTTATGGAATTTAGTCATTTTATGTATATATTTCCTAAAATTAATAAAAATTTTAAGCAGTGATAATGTTGAAGACATACCCATCGGTATCACTTGCAGTATAGCAGAAAGGATGTTCTCCAGCTTGATTGGCTCTCGGAGACCACGTGACATTCACGTACCACTCATGTCCTGAGTTGTCATAACGACTAAGATTGGACTTCTTTACACCAGTAGGGGATACAGTGTTAATCTCGCTAATGCTAGAATGAAAGAAATCATTTTTTTTAAATTTAACTTTGATTAAGGTTAAATGAATTAGAAAGAGGATTTTAAAGTTGAATTGCTCTCCTTTCTTTTTTTAAATCTAAAACAGAAAAAGGAGGGTTCTCATAGCTCATTACTTCTTTCGAAAAAAAAAAAAAAAAAAAAAACGATACAATTCTTCAGTACATTTAAAGCCAATTATATATGGAAAATGATGTACATGAAATTATATGTACGAAAATGTCTTACCTTCCATTTTCTCCAGCTTTAGCAATTATTTTCTCACTCCATGTTGAATGATAGGACACTCCCACACACGCACCATTGGCTCTTGTAGGTGGTAAAAACACAGGTTTGTTTTTACATTTCTTTGATGACTGAAAAACTTTTATTAAAAATTGAAGAGGTATGCTGCTCAGTGGTGTTGTTGAATTCTCGGAGGCAAAATCCTCTATTTGTATTGCAACTGCATACCATCCTATCTTATAGACTGCTGAGTAGCGAATCTCACATTTCTGATAATTAATATACATAATTTACAAGTCATTCCTACAGTCATGGCATATATATATATATATATATATATATATATATATATATATATATATATATATATATATATATATATATATATATATATGCTCTCAACCCTTTACTTCGTAAAAGAAAAGGGTCATAATCTTATTATATTATTAAACGTCATTATTCATAAGGGTCAATTTATGAAATTTAAGTATTTGTTAGCATCATTTGATTTTCCTTACCTCGTATAACCAAGAATGTGGAAATGAGGAACAAACACCACCGCATTCACGTAACGAAGATTTAGCCCATCTGCATTTAATAACGTCATTATCTTTGTCGAAGACTACAATATTAAATAAGAATCAATTTTTGATACATCTTTGCTTTGGTAAGCCTAAAGGTATTGAATTTGATTGTGTAGAGAGGAAAAACTGACCAGGTATCGTGATATTGTGATCACATCCATACTGAAGTCGTACAATGGCAGGCATAGCGGACGTTGGGGATGTGTTTATCATACCCGTATCAGCTCGTTTAGTAAGGTTTACTGTTGTACGCATTTCCCAATTCCCGCCACCATTAACAAGTGATATCCAATCTCCCCCGGTAAAACTATTCGTTGAAAAGAAAAAAATCTACATGATGAATTCTTGTAGATATAATTACAACTTCAGTTTTCTTTGAATATCTCAGTAACCCTCAAACACTTTAAATATTATTTTATAACGCTTGAGGTGAGAAGTCTACATTGATCTATCATTTTTGATTATATAGTATTTTGCAACTGAATATTGCTTTTTATAATATTTGCATTTATACGGAAGCGTAATAGTCTCTACACTTGTGTTAATTTTTTTTTTTACATTGTCTTACTTTTTACTGTCTTATCAGCATATAATCTGTTATGATTTTTTTTATTTTCATTTATATGTTGCATTGTAACAGGGTATTTTCACATAATTTAAAGCGTCTTTTCTGTATGATGGATTTTATTGCTAAAAGATATATCGTCTTAAAAAAATATTGATTTGAAAAATATTGATATAAGCATGAGAATTAAAAATATCGATGTAATTAGCTCGACACACAACAATGAAAAGATATGCACAATAGTTTAATAAATTTATATATCGTAGTATTTCTACGAGAAAAGCTGGAAAATATTCTCCAACTAATTTCGCGGGCCCGGGAATTCTAATGAAACTTCAAATCACTCAGATTTATTGACGGCAAAGCACAATGTGCCATGTGTAAAGTGTCAAATATTTGTTGTATGATTATGAAGAAAAACGTACTGAAGAAGAAGGGGGTACGGGGGCCATGATCAGTTAGATTGTCCCCATTGAAGCAATAATCAATTTATATCATTCTAATTAATAAGAAATTAAATATATATGCAAGTCTAGTACTATTTTTTTCTTATGAATGAAATTCGTCAATCTCTCTTTGAAATAAAAATTATGTGCTTACAAAGTATGCAGAATTACATAATTAATTATTGATGTGACTAATATAATTAGTGACCCCCCCCCCCACTGTATTTATGTTCAATTCATGAATATATTTAGTACTAGTCCTATTCGGGGATGAATTAACAATATTATAAAAGTGACACTGGCTATGTACACTGTAGATATTTGATTTTTTTTTTCATTCTGTGGTAAACATAGGATCTGCCATATAGACTTGAACCTCCATAGTCTTAACCCCCCCAACCCCCCCCCCCCCCCCCCTCAAAATCAAAAAAAATATAAGCAGTGAATCATGATAGAATATATATCAGATAAAATTCAAATATCAGCACATCAGATCTAAATTCTTATTACTTAGCATTATGTAAAATAATTTGTGCTTCATTACAGCCAATCTGCATAAGCTTATAGTCAGAAACTTAAAAGAAGAAAAGAATGGAGTCAGCCAAATGAAATATTTGAAAAGAAAAACAAAACTTTAATTATTCAACTGCGAGTATTCTTTATTTTTGGGATATATTAATTAGCGGATCTTTGATATACTCAGGTAGCACAAAGATAATCTTTCCTCCCCCCTCTTCAAAAGTGGTGATGGGGACAGCAGCCCCCTATGACTATACATATGATCTTACTGCTGATACCTCTCCGTCCCCCCTTTTCAAAACATTTTTGAAGCTGTATCAGCCTATAATCGTATACGATACCAAATACATGGTACATGAACTTTCACTGAATCCCGAGTAAAGATTCATTAGAATTTCCGCCCCCACGAAGTTGATTCAATAATAATATTTTCTCACTTCTTTCTAGGAAATATTCATATATTTATATCGATATATCTATAACTTTATTTAAGGTCAAGATCTAGTAAATGAAAAGAGCCTACAGATTTCTCAAACTTGAGAAATAAATTCCTTTTATGATGCTTTAAAACTATACTCGGTCAAATAAGGTGTATCGGGGCATAATTTGCAAGAAGACAAGACGAAAAACCATCTTGTAAACTGTCATTTTCAATGAAAAATTAAGAAAGCCAGTCACGAATATGGGAGTTTTTTCCATATCAGACGAAGGAAATGTATTCAGATTGCCTACAGTCTCTCAGAAAACGGTAATTTGTATGTTCTTAGTCTCTTCTTTAAAATAATGTAAAATTGAATATAGGTATCGGATTACTTTTCACATGATTTCAAATGGAATGCCATGAAAATGCTTTATTTTCTACATAATTCTATTGAGCTGTAAAGTACGGGAAAAGGAAAGTTTAAATTGATTATGACGTCATAATGGATCTAGCACCGAAAAGACAGTCTAAAGTCATTTACTAGATCTTGACCTTAAGAAATAATACATGTATCGTTTTTAAAAATCTATCGGGGTATAAATACGGGTTGGTCACGAGACCAAATTCCATAAAGCCAAGAACTTTATGGTAAATTTGATCTCGTACCAACCCGTATTTACATCCCGATAGATGTTTAAAAATGATACATTATTACTTATATTTACATTTATTTCTTATTCATATTTTATATTTTCCTGATTATAATCTTTAACGCGTGAAATGTTTTATTTATCAAACTCAACGGCACTTATTTGATCCATTGTTTGCGCGTCGACCCTTTATGACGTCACTGAGAAATTACTTCGAACGTTTATGACGCGAGGAACCCGTGTTTATACGGATATAGATACGCGTTGCTTTTAATAGTGTTATATAAAAGAAAACATGTGCAAATGTAAAGATATTTACATATCAACGTCACTATATTGACATGATTAATATCTTGCTTTGATCAGTATCTTAAAATCAATAATCAGTATATTAAAATCGATAATACTTATAGCAATAAATTTAATTAAATAAAAGAAGGTGCCATAAATTATTTAAAAGCATCTAAATACAATTCAAAATATGTGTATATTTAAGGAGTTATAACACTTTATATGTTGACAATAAAATTTAAGACAATATCCACGTTATAACACAACAAGTGTAGAGACCTTTACGCTTCCGTACATTTAGAAGACCCTATCCTAAGCAAATGTATTTTGAACGACAATTCCTACCCGAAGTGTACAATTTCCCTGCTAAAACTGTAATAGAAAGTTCTTTCTCCTTGTGTCCAATCCTCATGTACACTGTAGTCAGTACAAACGAATGAAGTGTCTGTCATGGTGGCATCTCCCCAGTAATGGATTAAAAATGAATTTGAATATCTGCATTCATAACATGAAATAGATCCCATATTTGCTATCAAGTGTTCCTGGTTTATTGTGTTTTGATCGCAGTGTGTATCTGGAGAATATGATCTTCTCCATGCCATACGGAACGTTATAGAAACCTTGGAATAAAAGCAATGATTGGTTGAAAGAGCAAGTTGCTTATCCTGATATTGTTTCCATCATGCTTATGTCTGTCACAAAAACATGACAAAATGGCTGAAGGTAAATCAATGGGAATCTTAAAAAGTAACATTACAAGTACTCTATTTATGTATTAGACGACGATTTACAACTGATGTCCGAGTTTACTTTAAAAACGACAACAATAAACACTAAAGATGAAAACGTCACAGCAGTTGTACGTAATTCAATATGATATTAGATATACATACACACATAGATACATTTAGATACGGAAGCCTATTTATAAGTGTTAATTAATACGTAACATTTTTAACTTTAAAGTTGGATTTTCCGACTTTACTCTTGGCTTTTACAACTTTGAAGTTGGCCTTTCCAACTTTAAAGCTGGTAATTCTAACTTTTAAGTAGGTAACTCCAACTTATATATTGGAACGTGGAAATTCCAACATTAAAATTTGGAATTCCAACTTTTATGTTCGCTTTTCCAACATTAAGGTTGGGAATTACAATTTTAAAATTCGTTTGGAATTCCAACTTTTATCTTGGCTTTTCCAACTTTGATGTTAGCTTTTCCAACTTAAATTTGAGCTTTTCTAAATTTTTCCATAGCTTTTCCCCCTTTATTTGATGTTTTCATCAACTTTAATAATGCATAATCAATACAAGGAAACAAATTTGTAAGCAATAAAATTGTTTCAAATATTTTTGACCTTGACCTTCCCTATGACTTTACATATAACTTCAAACATTAAAAGCGCTTATATATCTCTTAGCCCATCTTATATAATTTTATAGCTGATAACTTCATACAACTCCGTAAATGAGAGCATTTCATCTATATCTGTTGAAGAAATCAAATATATATTAATTTGTTGAGAATGAGTTTAAACAAATGAGACCATATAAGGTGATTGATAAATTGATAAATATTAGGTGATTAATCAATACTATATGTAATGCTACTAAATGTATCAATCCTGTATAGGAAACACAATAGAATGTTTTTTTTATAATCATAATTGCATAATAGTTAGTAAAAGCATTACTCATGATAAATTAAAGACCAGGCTTATTGACATCATAGACAGCTGCTTTTTCAATAAAAATGGAACTCGTAAATATATTAACCTTGTCATTGGTCATTTGCAAAATTATTTTGTTTAAAAGCTTTCTGATTGTACACATAAGTACTCTGAAATTGATATTTAAAAGATGCTTGAGTTTCTGATTAACAATATCTTTATGGTTTTAAGAGATAGGTCTTTTTAACAATCTGTTGGAATTTTGTTTCCACCAATCTGTTTTCCCGATCATGACAAGGAGCACACGGCGGGTGTGATCGGTCGGCAGGGGATGCTCACTCCTCCATGACCCCGGATTCCACCTTTGATGATTTTGGAGGTCCATGTTTGCTCTGCTCCCGCTTTGTGTTGTCTAAATGGACTTTGAGTTTGAATACTGTTTGTTATCTCCATATTTCATCGTTTCTATCGAATCGAATCGAATTATTTCTATGGAAATAAATAAAGTTTTATTCTTGTCCATTGTAATCATAAAACAACACGAGTCAAGCTACAACGTATAGAAATATAACACAAGAAGCCTTAAAAAGTTTGAAAAGCCATGATTAAAATTAGAATTACCAACTTTAAAGTTAGAAAAGCCAAGATTAAAGTTGTAAAACAACCCACTTTAAAATTGTAATTACTAACTTTAAAGTTGGAAAAGCCAAGATTAAAGTTGGAATTACCAATTTTAAAAAAATTATTTGGCACTAATACGCTTCCGCATTTAGAGCAAATATGGTGTTTTCAACATTGACATCTGTTTAGGACTTTTTTGTAGGGTCCTTGACTTAAAATGGAAATACCAATCCACAAGTTATGTTGAAAGTTTGCTTTCTTTTTCATTGTAACATTCTGGTAGAAAAAGACTGGAATTTCTTAAAGCAAAGTAATGCGACTTTAACACACCCAATATTGTTCGTGAACAATATCGATTTCTTATGATGAGTTATATTCAATTTCATTTTGAGGTTTATATCTGAGAAACTATATAATTAAGAAAAAAATCCTTTAAAAACAGAAGTCTCAAATAATTTTTGCAGGGTGTTAATGAGAAGTTTGAATTTGACGCTTATTTTACCTGTCAAAATCGAAATAAAATATAACAATGAATACAATACCTTTAGGTTAATGAAAATTGATTCAGGTTCCAACAAAGATTAAGTAATATTTTGGGGGACCTTTAGACTCAAACGATCAATAATATCTTCAAATACCAATGATTAATCTTCAAGTATCTGAGAGATAAAAGAAGTTTTTTCTGATAAAAATGTTTTTATTATATTGAAACATTGACACTAAATAAATTAACATCCAATATTGTACTCTTGCAACTTCTGTCTAAGGCAAAGAAATACTGTAATTCATTAGGGAACCCACTTGAATCAGAATTTATTCAGTACAAAAAAACTTTATTACTTAAAAAGGTCCCTAAATTGTGCATATTAAGCAAATACATGTAATCAAGGTGCACTGCCGAAGAAAGACAATTGAGAGCGTAGTTTCCTGGAAAAAACTGCAAAAATAAATCTTCACTTTCGGAGAGAGACAGCAGGTTCATTCCGTTGACCAACCATACATTCACATGGGTGGGAATATATTTCGTATTGAATAGATATCGTATGAAATACTCCGCAAGGACGAGATTTAAATCTCAACATAAAGCCGAAAGAAGGTAGAAAAATCAATAAGTACCTGATTCTCAACATTTGTTGGTGTCCACATGAAAAAATAAACACCAAGAAAATGACTTGCCTGAGCATTTGAATAATACACAAGAAAACTGCCAAACCCACTAGAGTTCCATTGTTTTACAGGAACACTAATAAATAAAGTGAACTTTCGATCTTAGAAAAAATAAATCTATATCTTTCGTAAAGTTAATCTGTTTATCGAGTTCATTTATGTATTGACAAAGTGACAAAATATTAAAATTTTGATAAGTCCTACGATTATACAAATAGTGATTAAAAATTAAGAATTTACTAGGTTATCTTTCTGAGATATAATTTTTCAATTTAATTGGGGTTCGATTAACGCCCATATGATTCTTTTTCTTGAAGTAAGAAAAAAACAACAACACGGGAATAGAAAAGCCTCTATCATCAAACTATGAAAATGAACTTGGTTTATTTTATTTATAAAATAGCTCTATCTATACACCAGTTAATAAATTGCTATTCTCTCTCTCTCTCTCTCTCTCTCTCTCTCTCTCTCTCTATATATATATATATATATATATATATATGGGAAATGAAAAAAAGAAAATAATATAATCCCAATATACCTAAAACATTAGATGCAGATCTATAATTAACGACAAAAATATTACAGAAATGACGCCAAATTCTTTAGTAATATTTTCAAACTCTTTCATATTCAAAACAACACACTTCTCTTGGCTGCGACATAATTTGAGCAATGAAACACATAACATCATGACCGACAGCAATTATTTGGTTTTGTAAACATATTGACAATTGAACATTAAAAAGACAAATTATATCCCGCACTTTTAGAGTACAAAGACCACTTGTTGCTTTGACTGTAATGTTTCTTTTTTGATTTTTAGCTTGATGATTTACATGTAAATGCTAAACAATATCCAAACATTAGATTTTAGCATAACAATTTTTCTTGCTGAATTGTTGAATTCTATTCATTTACGATTTAAATATTAGTTATACAATTATGTGCATTTGCGACATTTTCCCTGATAAATGATTTCTCAGCTGTACAAAATAAGGGCAAATGTACCTAGAATGATAGTTACCTGATTTCTAGTATCTGTTGGCTTCCACATGAAAATACCACCACGAAAGTGACTTCCGTGAACATATCGAATGATACAGGAGAGAATTATGAGAGTACCACACAACTGCAAAACCCACCAGGGTTTCATGGTTGTACAAATGAAAAAAATAAGATGGATAGTGTGACGTTCGTGGAAAAACTTTATCTCGTACAATGTTTGCTTGAGCAACATATTGATGATAACGCTCGGACATCCCAAGTTATGCTGAAGATTCATAAAGTCTAGGTTATCTTTGTAAGATAAAATTATTCGTGGAATTTGTTCATATTGCACCATAAGGGTAATTTTTTAAAATAACATCTAAAAATATCTTCCAATTTCCGTTGTTTGCGTGGATCTCATATGACTGAGTAAAAGTATTCCGATCTATACAGCAACAGTCAGAACTGAAAGGCTTCCTTTAAGATGTACTTACTTCCAGCAGCCGTATGCAAAAAAAAAAAAAAAAAAAAAAAAAAAAAAAAAAAAAAAAACCTTTATTTTAAAAATATCTAAAAGAAGTGGATATGTTAAAAGATGCACAAACAGCTGGCATACACCTTGCTAAAATGGAGAAAACAGTTTCCTTCAACTCCCAGTACATATTTTAAAACAGGAAAAGTATTTGGGAACCTCATTTGGCATTCCATTTCCAACTGTGGTAGCAAGATCTGTTTGGGTCAAAAATGTAATTTTTTTTTCTCAGAAAACCGTAACTAGGAGCAAGATTCCTATTACATGAAGGTGTACTCAAACTATTTATTAGAGGAGAAACCAGCTACACTTTTAATTCCTATCCTAACCTACATTAACCATTTTATTCCTGTGAAGCAAAGAAAAGCTCCTCCAAAAGATAGAGATTTCTTTTATGCAAACCAGAAAAGCAAAAATGACATGAAATAAGAGAAAATTACAACCAAGTTGACAAAGCTAAGACGAAATCGCTTGATCATGATTATTTCGAAGTTTGCAACCCCGTGTATGTAAAAAGAGTTCTGACTTTCAAATCAGTCATTTGAATCCTTGAATCCGAACTTGACAAAATAAGGTTGGAGAAAATATCCAGGAGAAAAAAAAATGCATTCAGTATGAAACCTAATGATTTTAAATCTGACAAAAGGATTTGACATTAAACACATTTTTATCCAGTATGTTCATTCACAGTTTTAAAAACACCCTTAAACCTAAGAAAAAATGTAAGATACTGGATGGGTCAATCCTTCCACAGTAATATGCTGTAATTGCCTGAAGCCACGTGCGTCGGACAGTATAAGGATTAATTTTTCCATGGTCCGAAACTAAGCGATCATTCTGAATGAACTAGATTTTGTGCAAGCTGATTTACATGGGAATTTGTTATCTGCATTTAAACAAATAGAGTTTGCAGAAGAAAGAATTACATTATTGATGCAAAATAATGATGTGTTTCATTCCTTCAGTTTTTTTTTTTTTTTTTTTTTTTTTTTTTTTTTTGCATGCACATGTTTATTCTTTGCGATTCTTTGTATGGACATGTCCGTGTAACATTTTTTCTGCGTTTCTAAACTACTGGATCAGTCCATTTGTCTTCTACAAAAGGAGTGTCACAATCAAATGTCACATGTAAATTATCTTCGCGCCTTTTTCTTGGATTGTTTTATTGAATGGTTGTGATTACTTCTATGGAAATAAATAAAGTTTTATTCTTTTAATCTGATTCTTAAGCTTCAGATTTTTTATTAACAGTAAATTTATCTAATTTTTTAAAAGAACACATTGTAAATGGGCAGGCAAAACTAAAGCAATGGATTCGCTGATTATTCTTACTATTTATCCCATAACTGGACTAGTCCAATCATAAACAAACTCCTTCCACCTAGTAAATGGGACATCCCTTCTTGATTCAGTCTGTTTTCCACCTTTTCTTTCAATATTACTTTTATTAATAATGTACTTTACAAGGTTAGGTTTTTTAAAAAAAAATGTAGAAAGTCAGCCAGTAGCATATTATTTCACGCTTTTTGATGAACAAGTGTTTCCTTGCAACAGGCCCGTAGGAAGTAATTTCACTTTGAGGGGGCACAACCATACATTTTCAGTTGAGAGGGACTATCAACTACCACAAGCATACAGTAGCTATGTGTGTTTTTTTTTATAGTATTCTATATATCGGCAATTTTTTTGAGGGGAGTCATCCCCCCTTCCCCCTCTCCCCCCGGTTCCTACGGCCATGTATAATAGTGACAAGAGTGTAGGTCAGTACCCGTAGAGGAATGAGCTTCACTCCTGTAAGGTTCTAAGTAAAGAATCAGCAAAATGAAGAAGACATCATGATCTGTATTGGTTTTCATTTCCTAAAAACGCACGTTATTATTATTATGAGAAAGGTCCTGAAATCGATTGAAAAGAAAAACTAAACAATTTTAAAACTGTACATAAAGATGTATTTTAAACTCATTTATAATACATGTATATGTATATGGTAAGACCATCACCGCGTGAGTTTTGTCCAGGGGTGTGGGGTTATTAGTATCTTGTTTTGCTCTAGCTATAAAGTGTACCGGCCATATACTTTGTGTCCTAGAGCAGCATTGAAACATTTTTGTCTCAAACACTTCAAGACAACTTTCTCAGTTAAAACTTCATAATTTACTTCTTCGTCGAGTACAACGGAAAGCAAACCAGTCTATACATGTAAACAGAGGCCGTCTCTTCAATCTATCACTGACCAGAGAGTGTGCATTAAGAAGCACGCCTTCTAGTAAGAGAGTAACATGTAATATGAATTTCTGAAAACGAAACGTCTATAACTATTTTCCCCATAATTATAATCTACGCTAGCGCTCTTGCAGTTTCATCGCAACGTAATTAGTCAGCCCGTTGGCTAACTAATAAATGACCAAATAGTGGCATGTCTTAGATATTTGTTAATCTGTAGTATTTGGTTATGACATTTGAGAAAGTCAATTGTACATCTTATGTAATAAAGTATCGCAACGATGTCGCTCCTTGATGACGGAAACGTTTAGCACCTCTCTTGCTTATACATTCCATAGATATTGATTGATTAGTCAGGCAAGCTTTTTCAAAAGCTATTTTTGTGTATATTGTAATATCACACTGGATTTTTTAAGAAAAAGAAGGCTTAAAGGAAGCTGTCCACTAAGGACGAGTACTCTTAAATAAATGAATAACCCTCTTGGATTACCAGATGAAGATTTAGAAGAAAGCTTTTCTATATCTGTGTCAAATGTTTCAAAAATAGTTCAACTAGGGTATTTATTTATTTATTTTGCTTGCCAAATAAAGTTATAAAAAAGCTGTAAATTACACAATTGAAATTGAACGCGTTATAAAGATGTAAATTTCTAATTATTTATTTTCCTATTAGGAAATTTAGTAATGCCTCCTTTTGTATCACGTGTCACCGCCTACTTGTAGATTGATAACAAAAACGAGATAGGCTGTTTGGTATACAATTTGACATGAATAGCAAACGTGTTACGCTTAATGCTACTTATCTTTTAAAGCAACCGGTATTACTGATAAAGGGTCCAGCAGTCTTATTGAAGTCCTGAGTCTTTGGCACGGAAACTTGCTTGTTCCAACAAGAAGGCATGACATAGCGTAGATGACTGTATTTGATGTGCAAAAAACAAAATAGATAGCAAGCAGGAGAATTGATGTTGAACAAGCCATGAGACGTATTCAATTCTTTCGCTTACCGAAATTTAAAGTTCTTGTTACAATTTGTTAATATTTGGATGATATACTCAAAATTGTTTGTCGTATAAGCAATCTATATCCCCACTTCCCAGGTATAATTGAAAAAGTACAAAAGTAAGCAAAACAGAATCGGTTTCTCTTCAGATTAAAATTTACATCTATGTGTTATTTTCCTGAAACAAAAAGTGAAAAGTTAAATTCATATTATACACGATAAATGTATGTTTTAATTAAATATTCTTGACAATGCTTGTGTAATCTAAAGTACATGATTGTATGCCAATTTTTTGACATTGCTTTTTACACTCTTAGAAAGTTCATATTTATTATGGTTTACTAACTATAGTGCCAAGGTAGCTTTTAAGGAAATCTAAGACGTAAACATAGGTAGAGACTGTTCTTTCGCCAAGTGCCTGGCACTACACGTGAAAGTCAAGGGTCTTTCGGATGAGACCTTAAAAACCGAGGCCCTGTGTCAAGGTAGGCATTGGCACGATAAAGACCCCTCACTACTCGATGGCTCTGAGTGCCAAGTAAAGGTCTGAATTTAAAGCCCTTCAGCGGTATATAGTGAAGTCTCTACATGAGTGAAAAATTCTTGAATTGGACGTAAAACAACATACAATCAATCAGTCAACTAATAAGGGCACACACATCATTGTTTGAAAATTTATTTACTTATCCCCTGTATAATTTAAGAACTAAAATAATTGAAGGACCTTTTTGTGACTTTAAGGTCTCTTGTAATGCACACCTCCTCTGAATCACATTTACAGTGAAATATGAAGATAACAAACAGTATTCAATCTCGAAAGTCCAATGAAACGATACAAATTTGGAATTGAGCAAACAGTAACCTCCAAATTCAGAGGTGGGATCAGGTGCCATGGAGGAGTGAGCATCCCCTGCCGATCGGTCACACCCGCCGTATGCTCCTATTCATGATCGGGTAAAAAAAGAAAAATCCGTAGACAGTTCAGTGTTAAAATAATGGCCTAACAATTAGTACGAAAAACGTCAGTCAGCATTTGACTCCATGATAGGTTGTATGTGCTGACAAGGTCGTTGTATCGACCGTAAAACTTGCAAAAAGATGACTTCAAACGAGATTGTTGATATCCTTGTTTCATCAACTTGTTTGTCAATAGCTTGCCTCGTTTTAGGAATTGTACATGCGTAGAGCATGTTATTGCGTATCGATTCAACTGAGAGACATAAACCTCATATGCAGGTGTTAAGGGTAAATTGCTACATAAGTAAGGGAAGTTGACGATTGAAAAGTTGAAGACATCACGTTTATCATATAGCTTTGTTGTTATGTTACCATTTTTACGTCTTTTTCTAATAAAATATCTAAATATGAAACAGATGTGTCAGAATCTGTAATATCTTTTATTTCAAGCTCACTGGGATATATCGAGTCGACATATGAATGAAAGTAACTATTGTTAATTGATAATACGTCGTCGTTATATCAAAATGTCGAGTTGAAGGCCACAGTAAGTGTTTTCTTCTTCTCATGTAGAAGTTTTTGGATGAATTCTGCTTCATATGAATACAAAAATAGGTCTGCTAATAAGGAGGCGCAATTGGTACCCATGGGAATTCCAACAGATTGTTGGAAGACCTGATCTCCAAAAACTACACCTAAAACTATATTTTTGTTGATTTTTCTTTAAAAAATCACATGGCTTTTCATCACTTGAAATCTGCTGAAGCCACCTGGTAATGTATATTGATTTTTGTACTGTGATTTTAAACTAAGAATATCGGAGAAAACTATTTACATGTACTTTGCGTATGTCCCTAGTTTAGCACATTTAATTTGGTACCAAGACGTCTGTCTGGCATGATTAAAATGACATGTTACAACATTGACAAAAATAGCTATCCCCATTAATAATTGTTTTTATTACTTCCATTGGTTCCACGACAAGTGACTTTTTAATGTTATGTGATTCAATTCTTGCGACCCAAAAGAAAAGAAAAAAAGTACTGAAAGCTTTTGACAATATCTATAAAAATAGGTTTATTTTCCTCTGTTCTCTTAGTGAAAGTACAAACAAAATAATCACATCATTTTCTTTCAGTAACATCATTCTGTCCTTAAAAGAGAGAAAAATAAAAAGAATAAATTTTCTCTGAAATGCTAATACTTGGAATGTGCTAGTATAAAATGACATATACCACATTTAGTTTTTAAGTAACACTTGATTCAACACAGCCATCATCACAACACAGATTCAAACATGAAAATAAAAATCTGGATTGCTGTATTGTAAGCGTGTACAGAATCAAGAACAACGCCGCATTTATCTGATGTGACATTTTATATGAGACTGGTTCTATTATTCTCGCATATACATTTTATAGACTTGATGTTAAGATTCATATGGTATACTGTGGAATCATTTAAATTCGTGGGGGTCAATGTTCGTGGGCAAGCAAAATTTTATTGGTTCGTGGGGATGTAATTTCGTGGGCAGCTCGTTTATTTGGTAGATTTAATTAATTAGTACGTTGACAAAATAATTGTTTGTGGGGATGTAAATTCGTGGGTAAGAGTCATCCACGAAATCCACGAACATTGATCCCCCACGCACAATGATGATTCCACAGTATGTCATGTTTCACAAGAGGCTTTACATCATGGAAAACGGTAGGTTTATTGTTGAACTATAAGAATTTTGAAATTGAATAAAGGAGATGGATGAACAAGCGTGCAAAATGCCTAAGGCTTCAAATGTATAAAAGTCATATTCATTTTCTGAATTAAGTATTTCGATTAAAGTTCTTATCACTATAGGTATGAAATTATGACAAACAACTGCAGAAAATTCCTTCGGCAAAAAATCATTCTATGATAATTATTTTTAAAAGTGGTATTCTTTGGGTTCAAACCCAAGCAAAAAAAAAATCCTGAGCATCATTATTCCTTCGAGACTAACACACTCTATACCGATCATTACAAACATTGGCATTTAAATTTTATTTGTAGCATGACCCTTGACAGAATGGATAAATATTTCTCGAAAAGAAACGAATTTTGTGCTATAAAAGTGTATTTTTAAAGTAAAGAGGGTCTTTGCTCCATGTTTTCATTATCAGAAGAATGGATATTTTTACGCAGACTTTGAGTATAATCTTACCAAAAAAATGGAGCGAAAATCCACTCGTATGTAAAAAGTGTGTTTAAGTACAATGTATGAAGAATTGATAATTTTTGCCCTCTTTGTTGTATGTATGCTGTTTCATAGACAAATAATTTTAAACTTTGTGAGATTGTTGCAATTTGTGGAGACTTTATATAAAGTATATTTGACTGATAAAAGGTAATGGCGTCAAAGAATTTTATCATAGGTAGTTTGGAAGATTCTGAAACTATGCTTTGCATAGTTTGGCTCCTATATTCTCAATTTAGGTACAGAGCTCTAGTCATTACAACCGTTCACAGTAGCTCAGTCGGTAGAGCGCTCCTTCGTGATCGGGAGGTCGTGAGTTCGAATCTCGGACGCAACTGACCTAAGTCGATAAAAAATGGGTAGCAACTGTTCCTTCGCCATGCGCTCGGCACCTTCGGATCAGACCTTAAAAACCGAGGCCCCGTGTCACGGCCGGCGTTGGCACGATAAAGATCCCTCACTGCTCAATGGCACTGACTGCCGAGTAAAGGTCAAAATTTGAAGCCCTTCATCGGTTCATGGTGACGTCTCTATATGAGTGAAAATTCTCGAATGGCATGTAAAACAACATATAATCAATCAATCTAGTCATTACAGAGAATGGCTCTTAAAAACAGAAATAATGACTTATTTTCAGTTATTTCCAAACTGTCTGACTTGAAATACCTAAAGCAGAAACCCCTGTAAGAAAAAGTAGATGCTCATTTATTGTTTCCGACTGTGCTTACCTGATCATTACCATGTCATATTATACACTTATTGATTGAGTTCGAGGGCAACATGCGTTTTGTCGGACCCAAGAAACAAACTGTTTGCTTGAGGCCGTTAGGGCGAAGGCAAACAGTTTAGTTCGAGGGTCGGGAAAACGCATTTTGCCTGAGAACATAGTCAATAAATTTTTTTTTATACCTTTTATTATTTCTTTTGACATGCATGTATCTTGTGCTATCTTACGTGGGGTAAACTGAGGTTAAAATCGGTCAATTGCATCACTGTCGAACACCAACGAATGCAAATGAGATTTTGCTCAGCCCATTATGTGATGTAAGCGGTCCAACATCTCATCGACAGGTCCAGCATCTCACACAGCGGCCAAACATCGATTTATTTTTATGACAGCTCAATAAAACATTAGAAACGTTAGACTTTTTTTCGTATAGATTTGTATAAGAACAAATTTTTAAAGGTATAACTAAGCACTTTTATCTTCGCGCCTTTCTCTCGGTTTAGTGTTAAATATTGTAAAAAAAAAACTGTAATTTTTTTATTACCTATGTAAATTTAAGTATCACTACATTTTTAGCGTATCAAATATTTTCAAACAATATCTATGTTACAGGTGGTGGAATTGAAAAATTTACACAAAGAGTGAGGGTAGGAAAAAATCAACAAATTGTATGCATTTTAAAGCATATAATTCTTTTTATAAATCTATTTTTGTGATAACTTAAAGGGTCCATTTTACACTTAGAATTCACTATTACATTTCTTTAATAATGAATATAGTTTTTGTTCTACTTATTATATCTTTATTGATATCTTTAATGAAATATATGGAAATAACGAACAGTATTCAAGCTCAGAAGTCCATTAAACAATACAAAATAGGAGCAGAGCAAACAAGGACCCCAAAAACATCAGAGGTGGGATCAGGTGCCATAGAGGAGTGAGCATCCGATGCCGACCGGTCACATCCGCCGTGTGCTCCTTGTCATGATAATAACGGAAAAATCCGTCGACAATTCAGTGTGTAAATTATGGCCTAACAATTAGTATGAAAAAACTTCTGTCAGAATTTGACTCAATGATAAATTGTATTTGCTGACAAGGTCATTGTATCGACCATAGAATTTACGAAATGATGACTTTAAACGAGACTGCTGAAATTCTTGTTTCATCAACTTTTTTGTCAATAATTTATCTCGTTTTAGAAATTGTACATACATGTACGTAGAGCATGCTCTGGCGTATCAAATCAACTGAGAGATATAAACCTCGTATAAATGAAAAATTTATGTACTATGGCTACAAATTATTTCCTCCCATGCTTATTGTGTATTGTATATCAATGTTGTTTATTTCATTATAGTTGATAACTTGTTTTAGATATTGACGATTTTGATTGGGTTTATCCTGTTAACCACATACATTTATTTCAATATTTTGCAGCTTGAATGCTTAAATTTACCTTTACCATAGATTAACCAAATCAAAATAATTTATGAATCTTATTTGATGAAATCATTGCATGTTCTGACATATGAACTGTTTTATTGAGTTTATTTTGCAGATTCTTTAGAGTTAAAGCTTACCCTAAGTAACTAGTTTAACTCCCCAAGATGTAATTCTACCTTTTAAAGTAGTAGATAAGGATTTATCAAATTTCATTTGTATGTGTTTCATTTTTATGGCTTTTTGGCCTTTGAAAATAATAATTCATTATAAATTATTTCATATCAACACTGATATCTCTGATACATGATGTTCCATTAATATTCATATGCTCCACTTTTAAACCATTTGGATTTGGAAAAAATTCTGAAGATCCTTTTGCAAAATTGAAACCACAAAATCTTTCCAAAATCAACCAATTCAACGGGGCCTCGGTTTATATGTTCTCATCTGAAGAACCGGGCTCCACATCCTGCAGTGGGATTAGAACCCTAGAGTACAAAAGAATCAACTCCTTACTCCGCGACTCTAGAGCAAAGGCTCTAACCACTGCGCCACGCAGGCGACGTTGTGTATGTGTGTAATCTTATGACAAAAAATTCAATATATATATACATGGAGATCTTACAATATGTCCTATGAGATATTTATTTATATTATCAACCGACAACAATATGTATGCATTTAAAATACTTTGATTTGTATTTTCTTCTGGATATTGATTCAGTGTTGAATTGCCTCCGAAAAAATAAAAATCTCATATTGATTAGGTATATATGGTCATTAGATTTCTGCAACTACAGCGCTATGACAAAAGTATTCGCGATTTTTACGCAATGGCGTCGTTCTCGCTGTTCGCTTCGCTCGGGGAATGAGCAATAACTCTAATTAAATGCCGTGTTGACATCCCAAATTTTTACAGAGTTGTCTTCACATCTGAAGTGACGTTATATCTATTTTTTTTTTTTATCGTCTGCTGTCTGGAATTTCATGTAAACAAACAGGGATTACGATGGGTAGGAAATCGACAGAAATATCAAATGATGTTAAAAAAATAATTGTGGACATGAAACTGGAGGGGCAAAAAACATCGGTAATAGTGAATTTATTACAAATACCTGAATCAACCATCAGATCTATTTGGAAAAAATATTTGTTGACTGGTGAAGTCAGAACCTTGAAAAGAAAAGGACGCCCCCGGAAGCTGTCAAAAAGGGATCAAAACTGGATAATAAGACATACTAAAACTAACAGAGGACGGGTTTTAAGGGACATTACTAACGAATTTAATGAAAGCAGGGATGCTAATGACTCTGTTCACCCACGGACAGTCCAAAGATTTTTGCGTGATCACGAATTTAAGCGACGAGTTGTTAGAAAAAAAAATGGTCGTTTCCGAGATCAACAGAAAAAGGCGTGTTGCCTGGTGTTTAGAGAAAAGAAAACTCACAATAAATAATTATTGGAACACTATCATATTTTCCGATGAAAGTCAGATAGTTTTAGGAGAAAATCATAGAGTGTATGTGTGGAGAACATCTAAAGAGTCCTACTTGCCGCAGTGCATGTCCCCCCCCCCCCCCCTCGGCAGAGAAGGCTTTCGGTTATGGTGAGGGGATGCATCACCTACCACGGGGTAGGTACACTTTGCATGATTAGTGGAAATATTAATGCAGTCAAATAAATATCCATTTTAGAAGATCAACTTTGGCCTGTCATTGTCCGACATTTCCTCAACAAAACTTATCGTTTTCAAGACGACAATGCCCCGTCCATAGAGTTCGGATTACTCAAGATTACAAAAAACAAAATAATATTCCTACAATTATATGGCCAGCACAATCACCGGACATTAATATTATAGAGAATTTAAGGCTAAAAATCAAAAGAAATCTGCAAAATCGAGCTCTAAATATTAAGACTCCTGAAGAATTGTTCGATACGATTTTACACATCTGGAATTCCTTCGATGAAAACTATATCAAATCTCTGTACGAATCCATTCCCCGTCGACTATTAGCTGTAATCAAGTCTAAGGGCCATCTCACCAAGTATTAATAAAGGTAAGTCTGTTAATTGTTTCACAATTTATTATTTATTTTTACGAAGCGCGTCGTGTTTACGTCCGCCATTTTGAAAAATCGCGAATACTTTTGTCATAGCGCTGTAGATTATTGAAAAATGATAAAATGTTTTCAGGTAGAGAGTTATTAGAAGGATATGAATACTACTTTATTTCATATATTAGAGTTATCTTTCTTGCACTTGTTCGGAAATTTCACGTGTTTATGTTTTCTTTTTTATTTTGTACTGTTAGTCAAACAATACTCAAGATGTACTACAAATGGAACTTAATTATATATATCTACTGAATACAATAGTCAGTATTGTGAAGGATAACTGAAACACATTTCTATTCATCGGTATCCGTGATGCATAAAAATACAACGAACATTCCTTTTAATAAAAGACATAGCGCGATTGGTTCAACCAATATGGGGTGACTTAACGAGCAACGATAGCATTGATTGGCTTACACATAATTAAGAACACTGAGTTCGCTTTCAATGTACATGTATATATATAAAAGTGTCAATACTCTTGATTAAGTAGTTAAATATTATGACAGGAACACTTGTATAATATAAGTTACTTTTATTTAAAGAACAGCTTTAGTTAGCAGAAAAATATTTCAGGATTTCCCAGGTTCCTCGTTTAAATAAACATACCTTGACACTGTGGCGGATAAGATTTGTTAGTGCGTAGAAAAACGAATACTTCTTAACATTGATATTTATTCTAAACTTACCAGGAAATATTTATAAATACTGTAAGGTAAGTCGTAAAGCAAATACAAAAGAATTCTAAGTCCAAATTAACTGATATTTTTGGATATATTTTGCATATAAATTTTGATATTCAGTTTATGCATATTTTTGTTTATATTTTTATGAATCAGGAAGCGTATATTAAAATCAAGATGGCTGACGTTTTTATTTACTTCCCGACTTAGAAAAAATGAAAAATTTTGCCTAACCTATCGAGTACAAAAATCAGCTTTATAGTACTCTACACATTTGTACTGGTTCAACTGTATTGATCATAGAGACAAAGAATAGAGCAGGTCTCAAATACAAACAGGATATGGAAACAAATTTATTTATAGATTGATGACATATATGTATCTACTTTTAACAGTGAACAACAGTTAGTATGAGATGCTACAGGATTAAAAAGAAAAAAACATGATTGATGAAAGAAAAGTAAAATAATTCTGTCATCTGAGATGGAACAAAAGGATGTTTACTTGCATTAGATACACTCGTGTCATTTTTAAAGTATTGTAATGAGGTCACATCGGAGTAATAACAATGGAATTTCAAGTGACTTGGTTACAAACCTAAAAATACATTCTGTGTGTCAAAAGTAAATTAACCCTCCTGAAAATAGCACGAATTGTAATACAAATCTTACTAGTAATCACTCATGATTAAACAAAATGTTGAAAATTGATACTTTGTTGAAATAGAACCGGTCGACAGGGGATATTGACTCCTCCTAGACACCTGATCTCACCTCTGGTTTTTCCTTTGACGGTGTCCTGTTCACAATCCGCATTTTTCACTATAGTGATGAGATTCATCACCGTTTGTTACCTTAACCTTTTACCGTTGATGCATTGTATTAATTTTATCCCATACAATATGAACGCGTATCAAAATATGCAATAGGCCTATGCATTAACATAATTATTAGCTTTTGGAATACACGAAGAATAATGAGAAACAGAATGTTGATAAAAACGAAAGTGTTGTTGTTTTTTTAAATAACGATAAAAATATTTTGCTATAGGGTTAGATTGTATTAGATGGATCTTAAAGAAATTTCTGTTTTGTTTATCTTTTGTTTTTCAATATTGCATAGCATTTTTTAAAATAACATTCTCTAACGAAAATTTCAAAAATGTTTACTTATATAATTTAAAGTGGGGGGGTGGGGGGGCTTTGAAAACTTTTAGCATCATATGTATATATAAAAATGTCCGTTTAAAAAGATTGGCAGAGTTAGTATACATATGTTGATTCTTACCCATCAGATCCTACATATACATTAGGCTGGGCAGATTATTTGTCAGTAATGGTATTCAGTTTTCATGATCTTTGTATTTGTATTGATATGCACTATCATAAAATGCGGGTGGTTACATTCATTGATTACTAAAGCAAAAAATTAGAAGAAACTTGGTCAGTACAGCCAATTATTTAATATATTTGTTGATCACGCTTTTCAAAAAAGAATGATAAAAGCATTAGAGTCTTCGTGATAATCATTAAGGCTTTAATTATACATGGAATAAACATTGAAAACATGGACTTAATATTTCATGCATATAAATATGAATCCATGTGTATTATGAATTTGACATTAAGGAAAAAGAAATGAATATGGTAATCTAATCTTCATGGGTATTATTATTCAATGTGCATAATGTCAACATGATGTTTCTTGTCTGCTGTTTTTAACTTGAACGTGTATTCATAGAGTTTTAAAATATCTATATTTATTGATATTATTAAAATCCATTGCTTTCGGCTTAAACATTTACACAGTCAATATTAAAATACTGCTTTTGAACCGTATGGATTTATTTCCTTTTGTTTAGATTAATCAAATAAGGCCTGAAAATATAATCTCTATTTGGGGATTAAAATCTGGAAGGTAGTTTTTTGAGTTTTTGTTACCAAAGGATATTTTTTTTGGCTGATTGCCTTGACAGAGACTGAAATACATTTAGTATTGACTCATGTCTACATGTAACTCTGAAACTAAATAAAACGAGATTTCTTTGGCGTTTACTCCACAGTTTTTCATTGTTCACCATACATGAAATTAAACATAAAGGCGAACTATTTTTTTTTTTAAAATAGAATCTCCTCATACCCATATGCATTGTGTGTAATATCTACACTTTTCACGATACGCCTTCCTCACAACTACCCATAAAAAATGGAAAACACCTTTGTGTTGTTATTTTCATAAAAATAATACTCCTACATGGATTATTAAAAGCAACAAAGGGAATGATAAGAGAAAAATGTTTACATTCGTATTTACGTCTAATTAACATTAACCAAAGGATTGGTGATATCATAAGGAATGCTTCAGAGGCCACTAATTTTTCTTACTAATGGTATTCTTTGTTGTACTTTAACTAATCTTGCAAAGAACACATTACCGGTGATCGTTTAACTCTTATCACAAGAAATATGACATAAATTATTTTAAGACAGCCCATTTATGCTACGTTCAAAAGTAAAACGTATTGTAATGCTCCGAATTGATACATGCAGTATTCTCAGGTCAGAACCATGATGGTAACTTTTCTTTCCTAGAAAATGGAAATAATTTTTCATATCCATTTGACAAATTCAATCGAAGGAATATCATCAGCGTCAAAAAGCATCTCAGTATATGCAAAATGTGTGAAAATCCAGACTGTCAATATCATTTGCGTTTCTCAGTAAGAATAAATTTAACGTAATTAACAAACATGAGTGTAACACGGGTTTTCAAATTTTGGCATCATAAATGCAGTGCGTGATAGATATTGATTGTTGATTCATTCTGATCGACATTACTTAGTATACAAATGGCTAAAGAAATGGGGGTGGAGTCTAATTCCTAATGCCAAAGAGTAACAATAGCATTGATTGGCTGTCGTGTTATTAATGGATGCGTTTTTCGTTTTCTGTATATACAACGCTATTTATACTTATGTTTAGGTGCTTTAATATAATAATAGTTCATATATGTACTAGTGTATCATTTTTATATCTTGAACATTCCTTTGTTCATCCAACCAGGATTTCCCGGGATCTGTCCTGCAAAAAAAAAAAATTTAAATATCTTACTGCGTAGAAAAGCGAAAGATTGAACGTCAATATTATTTACCAAATCTCCGTAGGAAAATATTTTAAGGTAAGTCGTAAGGCCTTTACAAAGAACAAGCTTCAAAATCTGAATCGACTATGATGTAGGGTAATTTAGTTGGTATATATTGATATTCAATGTACAGAAATTTGTTGTTTCTTCCCTTCATTTTTTTCAAATCAGGAAGCAAAAAGATGACTGTAAATCTTATTTACTTCCTGATTTGAAGGCAGTCGGGAAACGTATTTGGATGTATAACATGTATTAAAAATTATACCTATCCTTCAAATCACCCAAAAAGATGCAGCTGCATCGATCACAGAAGCAAAGTGTACTGATGATATCAAAACATTATTATTTATAGCTTAATGACACATATGTAAATATCCGAAATTTATTATTACAATTAAATTGAAATGCTGTAGAATGAAAAGCATGAATGATAAAACAAAACTAAATTAATTCTGTATCACAAGGATTCTAGACTGATGTCATGTAAGGATGTCTACAATTTAACTAGATACATTCTTTTCATGTATCAGTTACAGTTTAAAAAAGTTATGTAATAAAGTTAGTGTGAATAAAGTTACTGTTAATAGTCACAACAGAGCTTCGGGTAACTTCGTTACAAGCCTAGAAATACACTTTTTATGCCATGTGAACAATTTCTTTCCATAAATAAGCGGCACATATAATGTTTGCGTTGTTGTTTTTGTTTTGTTTTTTTGTTTTTTTTTTTTTAACTTCTACGGGTACCTCCTCCATGCAATTATCCACAAAATAATATAATTTTAAAGATTTCCTGGTTTTTCCACTAAGAACAAAAGCTTGTAAATCGATTCTTTCTACCAAAATTGTGATAAATTACACAGAATTGTGATTAACTAAATGCAGAAAAAGATGGAAGTGTAATAAAAGAATAATTTACAAGATAAAAACTGTTTCAGGGTTAATTTAGTTTAGCTTCTTAGAATCACTGGTTCTCGAAAATTAAAATTTATATTAATGTCCTTATTTCCTAATTTGATTGGTATAAGTTAATTAAATGTCATTTAATTTTGTCATATTATATATATATATATATATATATATATATATATATATATATATATATATATATATATATATATATATATATATATATATAAAATTTTATGTAACATTTACTGTCACCCATCTGTTGCGCGAATGTGATTTAAACGGTTTACTTGGTTTTTTTTTTCACGTTAATAGAGGTAACCAGTGAGGATTAAATAAAGTCGTTTTCGGTCTGTTTGGGATTTAAATCTGGATGGTTTTCACTATCAAAAAATAATTTTATCAGCTTAATATTTTGACATAAGGTGGACGGATATCAATTTAAAATACATATTATACGTACTCTTATCCATTTCTAAAAGTAACGTGAATTATTTTAGTCGACAGTTTTTAAATAAATCATTATATAAGGACTTCAAAAGAAAGGGGACTACGAGCTTATCACATCAGATTTTGGTTATGAACAGATGCATTATTTTGAAATTTCTTAACCCTTCGTACTACGCCTTTATGTACTTCACAACTCTAAATACAAATAGAAAACACCTGTGCGCTGCTATCTTTATTTTTAATTAAAGCTACACGGAACATGGGAATTTGACTAATGGTATTCTTTATTATGTATTTTCAAGTATCTTGCCAAGATGTTTAATCTTTGAATATACACTACAGTGATTTCGAGATAATTTTGATGCTGCATGCGCCTTTTTTTTTTATCAAACCAGTAATGAAGTGAAATGCAGAAGACAGTTCCATGTATGCCTCGTATCAGGGTTAAAAGTATTACAACACTTAGAATTGATACATTGAGTATTTCTCAAATCAGTGACTTAATTGTTATTTTTCGTTTACAGAACAATGAAAAAGGATCTTAAATCCATTTTACAAATGTAATGGCTGGAATATCATCAACATCAAAAAGGGTAGACAAGAATAATCAAAGAGACGATTTTCGATCACTCCCTCTGCATTTTCTCCAAAATATTCAAAACAAAATTCCATCGATATCATTTGTGTCGGAGCTCTGTAGTGTCGGGAAACATCATTGCCACTTAGCCAACGGAAGTTTCTGGGGAATTTGGGCGAGTGCTGATCATGGCCTCATCCATGACAGGCTCGATTGACGTCCAGGTAAAACAATATTAGAAAGAATATAGATTGTTATCATATAACATTAAGGTTCACGAAAAATCGGGCATAAACAGCTGACTTTCTTTATACTAGTGATATTGCTACATTGAAATATCAGTGTCTGATTAATGATTCGGGTTTGAGAGCTTGTATATAATCTTACAAGAAAACATGTAGCGGTCATTTGATTAAGTCCCTTGCATCTACACAGTAGCATTCTATCAGCAAGAACCTCTTATCACATACTTATCACATACTAAAGCACATGCTAAATCTATACTCCATATACAGCAAAAAGAATATATAGTCGATTGAAACCAAAAGTACCATATAAGTAGGGAAAGTTATAACTAATACAATTTTACAAAGCTTTTGGTCGCCCGCTTGGAGCAGTGACAAGAGCGTTTGCTCTAGAATCGCTGAATAAGGAACTGATACTCACGTCAGGGGTTTGAATCCCACTGCGGGACGTAAACGGCCCTTTGGATGAAACCGTAGAAACCGAGGTCCCGTGTCAAAGTAGGTGTTTTTACGAAAAATGTCCCTCACTGCTCGAAGGCTGTAAGTGCCGAGTACAGGTCTAAATGAGCAGCCCTCCACCGGGAACTGTCGGTGTCTCTATATGAGTGAAAAATTCTCGAAGGGCTCGATAAACAATGAAACAAACAAAGCTTTTGAAAGAAAAGCATTTGAAAAAATAGTGATAAGTATTGAGGGTAAAACGAGTGTAATAATGTGTGCGTACGAAGTTTCAAAACGACCTTCCTTGTTTTATTTGATATACCTCTAAATAGTCTTGAAATTATTGTACATTAATTTTAATAACTTTTTAATGACATTCAATATTTAAGAATATTATTTCAGACTAAAGAATGGCATGGCCATTCTAATAAATTTCCTCGCACCAGAATATTACCCATGTGCAATCATATTGAAAGCACTGCAATGCAGAGATTGGAAACGTTCTCTGCCATTGATGATCTCAGCATTATAGCCAGGATTTCTTCAACTCGACTAGCTGGGAGTGGATGTGTCTACAACAGCGAGGAAAAATACATTGAGTGCACACATGGAGGAAAAAATTACGAAGATTAATGACAGTATATTTTCAACTCTTTATTATTATTATTATTATTATATATATATATATATATATATATATATATATATATATATATATATATATATATATATATATATATATATATATATATATATATATATATATATATAATGTTTGGGTAATTTTCAATATGAATAGCTAATGAATTACGTGATATATGTAAATATTTTCACAGGTCCTGGTATGAGCACATTGTATGACTTAAAACACTATCACCACCCCATGTGTGGTGCATTGACAGCGTACATATCCAGACAAGAACGAGAAATAAACCAAGGAATCGCCATTAATCTGCGTATCTTAAAGAGATCTCATAGACAGCACATTTTGATTGGAGGTAAGTTAATATGAAACAAACACAATACCTAGTGTATTTAAAAGAAAGGTACAGTAAATGATTAAGTCAAATCTGTAAGAAGGAGAACGTCTCCTTGCCAAAATTATTCATGAACTGAGAGCAATTTTCATTTCAATTTCATTTCCTTTTTTGTTGTTTATGTTGTTGTTAAATAATTCATTCATTGCAAATCTTCGCATTTAAAATTAGTTTTAAATTATATGTAATTATTTCCATAAAAGACTATTAACAATAATTGCAATTAGCGGATAATTTACAAATGATTAAAGATCTTATTTATTCATATATAGGTACTCATGGTTACGACAATCTAATCCAAGTGTATGGCATCACTCCAAGGAGTTATGAATTCGATGAGGTGATTGATTATGTGTAAAGTTTCAGAATACAGTTGAATAAATACTGATTACTGATAAATACTCCTGTGAAAACAAGGAAATTGCAGTGTAGATGATATTTTAAATTCATGTAACGGTAGGGCTTTTATTTAAGGCAGTTTATAACTAAATATTATGTACAGTGAACCATAAAGAAGGTTTATTTTCCTCCCATTATTGTTTTATCACTCCCGCGCAATTGATTTTTTAAAAAAAATTCATAACATGTTAGGAAATACCAAAGACGATTCCGATTGGCTGTTTTACTGTAGTTTCGAGGTGAATCTAAAATGTACAGGTTTTTGTTCGCATTATAGGAGAAATACAAGCAGGTCCTCCATGTCTTTTGAAAATATGAAAAAAATAAGGAAATTAATTTGAGCTTATTCTTCTAGATCAAATTTAGGGATGATGCAGTTTAACAAAAAATAAAATGAAAAGTACTCATAGGAAAGACACAGTGCCAAAGGAAGTAATTTCTCTATTATTTTATTGTTTCATTAATATTTTAATGTTTGTCAATGTGTAAATGAACAATGAATTACATTAAGAAAAGTTTATGTGTTAATGGATCGACAACTACAACATAACAAGACATCTCTTGTGGCCTTCAATTCGACTTTTAACAATATTCATTTTCATTTATAAGATAAATCTATAAATATAATAAAACTCGAAACGAAAGGCACCACAGCGTCTGATACAATTATTTCATATTTGTATGTTTTAATAGAGAAAGAGTATGATATCAAACTGTAACTAAAATTCATGAAAATGCGATGACCAAACATTTTCTATTGTCAACCTTAAATATTAGGATTAAACCATTATCTCCTGCATATGTTGTTTTTATATGATATGCAAGAGCAAGTTCTACATACGATCAATTTCTTCATCAAGCAGGCAACTTAAAATAAGTTGATATTTCAAGGGTATCAGAAATCTCGTTCATAGTTAACATTTCGCAAATTTTATTGTCAATAGAACGAACTCATTTGTAAATATAACCTGTCGTTATGAATACAAATTGTTTGGCCACTATTTTCATATTGAATTACTTCGTTTATCCGATCAAGACGAAGGGCTCAGGCCTCCATGGTACCTGATCCTACCTCTCAGGGATCTGTGTTAACATAAATGCTTAGTGGGGATTTTAAGCATGCTTACGTTTCGTTATTTCAGCATTTTATCTTTGGATGGGACACACAATTGATATTAAAGCACCTGTATAGTTGTGTTTTGTTATATATACTGCAAAGAAAATTAACACGAGTATATATTTGTGTTTTAATCTAAACGAACACGTTACCTTGAACTTAATATGAACATTATTATAAAACTACTTATCAAGGATTGTAGTACGTATTCTGACATGTATTTTTTTTTTTAACAATTTGCTTTTGTTACCTTTTTATTCAAATTATTGTCAAAGGGATCTTCAGGAATTCATTGTAGTTCTTTTGAAGGCACACAAACAATTATAGAATGGATCTTAAAACTAAAATCAACTCAGCTTTTAATCTGATTTTTCTCCCACATATTTTTAATATATTTTAGAGTTAATTACTCTTAATTCCAACTTTTTTAATAGGCGGGGTAGACGATGTTTTCGATTGAACAACAAGTTTAAAACAACAAAAGCTTTCATATGAATGTATTAACTAACAATTCTTAATATCTGTTAAAAGGAATTTTTGTTTCATTGATGGATGTTTTAAGAATGTTTTTCTGTTTTACCAAAATTGTAGAGTTATCTCTCTTTGTTTTCCCAAATAAGTTATGTTTTGTGAAAATCCATAGAAATATCTATCAGAATAAGAAAAAAATCATTAAAATATATTAATTTGTTAAAATGATGAGTCTTGCGCTCTAGCTTTCAATGGGAGATATTTTCTAAAACGACACCTATTTTGTATGTTTGCAAGCTATCTCACCATCCGTAGAATATACATGTACATCAGTAAAATTTCGAAGGCGTGTATTGTGTATTTTTTTCTAATACCATACTTTCATTTAAATTTTTCAATTTCTTTGCTTAGAAACATTTGTTAAAAAGACTGTTATCCTCTAAATGAGGAAACCGGACCCTCCAGCGGATGGAATATAGCAACAGTCAAAATTGCTTGATTCCATTCAGAAAATGCGGAGTGCGCGGATTCTATGTGCACAGGGTTCACTCATCATTTATATTTATGTAAAACATTCAGTATGATAACTATTGTATGTAGTTTTAATAATTTATTAATTCTATAATAGTTGTATTTTTTCCTTTTTTGTACATAAACATATTTATAACTAAATGTCAACAACCTAAGTGTAAATGTGAGAGTTTGTTGGACAAACTGAAAATCAGTTTGTTTTCTGAAATACTCTATCTCTAGTTTTTCTATATGTTACATGTATACGTATAAGTGTTCTTTGTGTACAATTTTTATTTATCTTTAATAATAATAAAAATAAAACGAGATCATTTCTTGTTGAAACAATTATTTCAGCATTTTGAAGTTAAGCTAATTTTGATAATTGCAAAGTTTTAAATCTCATGTTTCAAAAAGTTCATGACGACATTAGAACACTTAAAAAGCTTATAGAGCTCCCTAAAAAGTAATTAAAATATGCATTTTTAGGTGAGTTACAGTGGTTTTCACGGTTAGTGACAAATTCTAATTATGTACAATGATTCATCACAAATTGCTCCCTCTCTCCCCCCCCCTCTCTCTCTCTCTGATTTGTTATTGACAAACAAGTTGATGAAACAAGAATATCAACAGTCTCGTTTCAAAGCATCATTTCGAAAGTTCTATGGTCGATACAATGACATTGTCAGCATATACAATCTATCATTAAGTCATATGCTGACTGACCTTTCTCATACTTACTGTTAGGCCATTATTTACACACTGAATTGTCAACGGATTTTTCCGTTGTTTACCGATCATGGCAAGAAGCACACGGCAGTGTTTCCGGTCGGCAGGGGATGCTCACTCCTCTGTGGCACCTGTTCCCACCTCTGATCTTTGTGGAGGTCCATGTTTGCTTCGCTCCCGATTTGCATTGCTTTAATGGACGTTGAGCTTGAATACTGTTGGTTATCTCCATATTTCATAACAACTCTTAAAATATAAAAAAACCGTCACGGTTGCTCAGTCGGTAGAGCGCTCGCTCCGTGATCGGAAGGTCGTGTGTTCGAATCACGGCCACAACTGACCTAAGTCGATAAAAAATAGGTGGCAAGTGTTCCTTCGCCAAGCGCTCGGCACTTTGTAGTGAAAGTTTTTTTTCGGATGAGACCTTAATAACCCGGACCCCGTGTCATGGTAGGAGTTGGCACGATAAAGGACCCTCACTGCCCTAAGTTCCGAGTGAAGATCTAAATTTGAAGCCTTTCACCGATATATGGTGACGTCTCTACATGTGAAAAATTCTTGAACAGAACGTAAAACTATGCACAATCAATCAGTAAACTAACATAACTCCATTTAGTGAAGATATATTAATATAAAAAGAACAGAGAAATTCGCTTTTTTTAAGGATACCCACTTCCGCTCCAACCCGGGGTTGAACGTTCGGCCTACGGAATATGTCTCTTAGCAGTACAGGGACGGCGCGCAAGAGCACTCAGCCATATATATATATATATATATATATATATAAATATATATATATATATATATATATATATATATATATATATATATATATATATATATATATATATATATATATATATATATATATATATATATATATATATATATATATATATAATTTGGTCATTTATTGCCAGAGAATGATGTTTAGTCAACCCCATTTTCAAATTACATGAAATATTGTATTTCTCTTTCATATTTTAATCTATTTATGTTTAGTTGTGTTGGTGGTTCTTTTATACTTTAAAGGCTTAGTAGGGATTGTAGAAATGGATTCTTTTCTTATAAAATGTTTACACCTCAGGTAGTAGACCTCTATCATTTATCAAATCATTCGAATTCTGTTTAAAAGAAAAAAAAAACATCGCGGGATTTTCCTACTTTAATTTTAAACCTTTGTCATAGGATTTTTTTAAAAAAGATTTTCATTGGACCTTGAATCGACTTTGAAAAACCATTTTTACCATAAACTCTAAGATTAAAAAAATCACCGAACATTGTGTATTAGAATAATTTCCTATCTATCTGGATAATAAAGTGGCCAACCAGTATATACCTCCTATTTAAAATTCTACAGTTTGAGTCATCATTCTTTTCAGAGACATGACACTAATGGCTTGTATAAGCGAAGGACTATAAGGGAATAAAATCAGTGTAGAATTTCCTTTTTGTATTTCTAGCAATAAAATTACAAAGGGTTTCTACAAAATTTAGGTTTATCGTCAGGAAAATAATTTCAATCATATGAAATCGTAACCAATTTGGCAATGACTGTCCAAGAACAAAACGATTATTAAAATTTGTTTAGGAAATGTTTTAGATAAAGATATCCTTACAACCCCGCGCTTTTAACCCGTCAGTGTAACACAAGCTGTTGTTGAGATATGTTGAATACCTGTTTATGTGACATTTAATTTGTCTGACCTAAATCGCATGTTGTAATCTCCACACTGCAATTGTCTGTAGGGTACTGTCAGTGTTCTAGAAATTATCTGAAATAAAATAAAAAAAATTAAAAACAAAACAAAACAAAACAAACAGCCATTGCTGAACCAAACACAGATTTTTTTAAAATAAGAAAGATCATGTGGATTTGGTGTATATCAGATAACATGTAAAGTTAAAATTAAACTCTGTGGATGTACTCTGTAGCATAATATATAACACAAATATTTAAGTATATGAATTATTATAATTTTGAAGTAAAATGTTATGATACTTGTGAGTATATAAATAATGATCGAATTAACGGATAAAAAAGTAAGTAATAATTTATTGGGGGGAGGGGGAAGAGTTGCCACCAGGGAATTGGAAAAATATACATTTGTAATCAAATCATCAAATCAAGCAATAAACGTTCCATGCAAAAAAAAAAAAAAAAAAAAAAAAAAAAAAAAAAAAAAAAAGTGGAAAAGATGTCAAACTTGTGACACTTTTATTTGAAGTGTCTAAAATAATAATACTTGGTTGGTGAATGTGCACAGCTACTTATCTTAAAAATGTCGAGTGTAAAATGAAGTGCTACTAATCGATAAGTAACAGCACATTCCTGTCTCAGTATTATCGAGCATTGTTTTAATTTTTTAGCTGTTTTCCTACTTCAAGCAGTGATATCCAGTATAAGAAAAAAATTAATAATGAATAAAAAAAGTTCAATTTGATATCTTAAATAAATATTGTATACTAAACCTACGTTTTTAGTATTTTTTCTAAAATGAAACCCCATGGCATTCTAAAATCATAATATGCCCTAGCTGAAACATTAGATTTGATTTTGAAATAAATTAATAAAGGAAGTTTCTTAAAACTATGAGACATTATATAATGGTGCAATCCTCTTTCATGTTTTTGTGTTCATGTAAAAATGAAGCATGTCTGAGAATTCAAGCTTAAAGCCTGTGAACAATGTTAATTGTTAGACTGTCACTGTATATAATAGGATCAACAGGCTTTATGTGTTTGCTTATACATGTAGATATCTATCCATCTATCAATAAGTGGAAGTCGTGAGGCTTTTGACGATTGCTTTTGGGTGAATTTCATTAAGCATAATGAAAATCCTCTCAATATAAACATCAAGGTGATGATTTTCATTGAACAAATTGTAAAGTGATTTTCAAACCAACTTACGAAGAAATATCCCGATATAAAAATAAAATTGTAAGTCTCATTTTATCTTCAGCATCAATCACAGCTTGAGCTAAAAGTTACAGATTCCACGACCTTCAAAACCTCGTGCCTTTTACAGCATAATTTTATTCTTTGGTTATACTTATAATGTTTGTTCCTAAAATCCTTGAACATAGTGGAATAAATCATTTTTTCGGACAATGTACATATACTGCAGATGAACATTGATAACATGATAAGATCGACAATATTTAGTATAGTCTTCTTGTTGTCCAGGTCTTATTGAAACTACACCAAAACTGTGGGAGTAGCGTTTTGAGAGAATTTCAAAATTTCTATTTGTAGTAACCATGGCACCGTGGTTTGTTGCAATCAAAAATTTAAAAAAGAAATATTTATCTTAGTATAGTTTACTTGTGTACCAAATCCTACTGAAATCGGACTGAAATTCTGGAGAATTGGCATTTTGAAAGAAATTTCAAAACAATTTTAGTAGTCATGCTAACACTACTTGCAGAAATAATTATAATGATAACAATAAACGATATTTTAGCCTAGTCTACCTGTGTTCCAAGTCACTGAATTTAGACCAAAACTATCGGAGGAGTGGCGTTTTGAAACACTGTTTACATACAGACGAATAGACAGACGGACAGACGGACGGCCGGACGACGACACCTAGATAATACATTTTCTGAAGCTCTTCTGGTCTCTGACAAGTAGAGGTTAAGAGGGAAAATTATAAGCATGCCAAATTATCATTCATTGCTGTGTTGAACGTTGTATGGCTTGTAAATACTGGAAAATAATTTAATTATATATATATATATATATATATATATATATAAGACAATTTTCCCTTCAAAAAGTCTTAAAATTTTCCATATTTTAAATGCAATGTCAAGCGGATTGATTTGTTTTTGACGTAAGTCATTGTGAAGTAGGCAACACAGGTTATACGATATAATCTATTTTTTATTCCTTCAAATGGCGTGTTTCAACCAGAATTAAATTATTTTCCAGTATTTACAAGCCATACAACGTTCAACACAGCAATGAATGATAATTTGGCATGCTTATAATTTTCCCTCTTAACCTCTACTTGTCAGAGACCAGAAGAGCTTCAGAAAATGTATTATTTAGGTGTCGTCGTCCGGCCGTCCGTCTGTCCGTCTGTCTATTCGTCTGTATGTAAACAGTGTTTCAAAACGCCACTCCTCCGATAGTTTTGGTCTAAATTCAGTGACTTGGAACACAGGTAGACTAGGCTAAAATATCGTTTATTGTTATCATTATAATTATTTCTGCAAGTAGTGTTAGCATGACTACTAAAATTGTTTTGAAATTTCTTTCAAAATGCCAATTCTCCAGCAATTTCAGTCCGATTTCAGTAGGATTTGGTACACAAGTAAACTATACTAAGATAAATATTTCTTTTTTAAATTTTTGATTGCAACAAACCACGGTGCCATGGTTACTACAAATAGAAATTTTGAAATTCTCTCAAAACGCTACTCCCACAGTTTTGGTGTAGTTTCAATAAGACCTGGACAACAAGAAGACTATACTAAGACATAATTGAATTTATGTGCAACATAAAGTTATTTATACCATCTCTGTGCATAATTCATAGTTAGAATGTTTTGTTTTTTTTCCGGAATTTAAAATGGCACAGTCAATTTTTGTTTATATCCTTTTGTCGATCTTATCATGTTATCAATGTTCATCTGCAGTATATGTACATTGTCCGAAAAAATGATTTATTCCACTATGTTCAAGGATTTTAGGAACAAACATTATAAGTATAACCAAAGAATAAAATTATGCTGTAAAAGGCACGAGGTTTTGAAGGTCGTGGAATCTGTAACTTTTAGCTCAAGCTGTGATTGATGCTGAAGATAAAATGAGACTTACAATTTTATTTTTATATCGGGATATTTCTTCGTAAGTTGGTTTGAAAATCACTTTACAATTTGTTCAATGAAAATCATCACCTTGATGTTTATATTGAGAGGATTTTCATTATGCTTAATGAAATTCACCCAAAAGCAATCGTCAAAAGCCTCACGACTTCCACTTATTAATAGATGGATAGATATCTAGGGATGTCAAAATATTTATTTTCCTTAGTCGATCATTCGATTGCATTTTTCGAACGATAGTCGAATATTCGGAACATTTTCTGAAAATAAAATTTTATTTCGTACTTCATTGGTACATACTCAGAAACCTTTTTACTTAAATCTATTTAAAAAGTAACATCAAAATTAATGCAACGTAACGCGTGGATAGCATGATTCTATGAAATAAATTTAGAAACGTAATTCTCCAAAATTTATTATTTCCCCGTAAATAGAATTCATAATCGGCCTGTACATGCAGTCATTTTTTATTAAGTAAGCATTAAAAAATTGCCAGCCGATATTTTTAAAAGCTTATTATGAAATAAAATGGAGGGGGGCTATCAAAATGTCCTCATACAGTTTAAAATGTAAGCGCATTGTTTTATTAATTATCGATGTATCAAAACAGGTTTATTCCTTGCATTTGAGCAAACTTAAAACAACAAAAGATAATTGGTTCATGGTATAAGATCAAGTCCAATTAATAATTTTACAAACAAAGCCCATTATATTGGTTGGTAATTTATTACAAAAACAACACAGGCAGTTACTGACAATTAATTTTCGCAGTAGTGAAGCACTTATAATTGCTGCACTTTCTATACGTACATGGAAAATCTATCGTTTTTTTTTTTTTTTTTTTTTTTTTTTTTTTTAGGAAAATTGTCGACTGTCTATGAGAAAAAAAACTGTTTCTCATTTTTTTATGAGAATTCCATCTCATCTATCACTCATTTATTGCATTTATTTAGTTAAAATAATATTCGAATGTCGTTTCATTATTCGATAGTCGGTCCATTCGACTGAGAGTCGAATAGTCGACTATTCGTTGACATCCCTCTGATATATATATATATATATATATATATATATATATATATATATATATATATATATATATATATATATATATATATATATATATATATATATATATATATATATATATATATATATATATATATATTATATAAATATTTAAAGAAAGTGTTTGTAATATTCAGATATTTTATTGGAACATTTTGCATTTCTTAAAGTGTTGTGATTAGTGCATACTATAGTGCATGGCGAAAAAGTTAAAATGTTGTGGTTAATGTCATTAATATACGTTCTGATATACAATTACAACTAAAAGGAGGCCCTCAAAAAAATTGTCTCATATGATATTTTGTAATTCCTTTCCTGTTGACAGTGTAAGATCAGATATAACTCAAACTCTTGGTTCAAGGACATTGTTACTCATCTTAAGAATGAGGGTCGAACAGTGTGATGCTGTACCAGCTGAAAGATAATTTCCTTTTTTAATTTATGTCAAAAAAATAAGTCGCACGGAAGTACTTCTTTACGGACAGTGATCACTGATTTCTTTAAAAAACAGTTTCATATTATAACATGGAATCATTTCAGAACAAGGTAGGTGTTCTAACCTAGTTCAAAATGAATTCCAAAATTTTATCATACAGCTCTGTAATTAACGAAATTTTCATAATTTAAGATTTGTCAAATTTAAATGTTATATATATATATATATATATATATATATATATATATATATATATATATATATATATATATATATATATATATATATATATATATATATATATATATATATATATATAGAAAATAAACCCCGTTACAATCATCTAGTGTCATATAAATTGTTATGTGTCAGAGTATATACTAACTTATTAGGAAAAATCTGATTAGCTGTTACTCTATCCGTGCGTAACACTTTCGTTTCCGGACGATATCTCAAAAAGCCTTTGAGCTTTTGAATTGAAATTTTATATCGCAACTTCTTATGGCCTAAAAAAGACCCCTTTTGATTTCGAGGTCAAAGATCAAGGTCATAAATTTATAAATTCTGTCTGTTTGTAACAATTTTGTTTCCAGACGATATCTTCCAAAGCCTTTGAGCTTTTGCAACAAAATTTTATATCACAATTCCTCATAATTATTGTCTAAAAAGATTTAATGATTTTGTGCTTCAAAGGTCAAGGTAATAAATTGAAACTTGCGGAAAGCATTTCCAAATATAACTGAAGTTTTCTTTCAGATTTTCTCAATGAAATTTAATATTACAACTTCCTTTGGTCTAAAAAGGATAACTATTAATTTTGAGGTGAAAAGGTCAAGGTCAGAAATTCATTCAGTCGGTCTGTCTTAAACACTTTTGTTTCCGTACGATATCTTAAAAAAGCCTTTTGCAATAAAATTTTATTTTATAGAGCTCGTTATTGCCTAAAAAAGTTTGTTTGTTTTGAACATATTTTATTGTCAATATGTCAAAGGGATTGGACACAAGTTCTAAAATCTTAGATAGTCTTCTCCCATGAAAAAGACCCCTATTGCTTTATGGTCAAAAGCCAAGATCAGAAGTTCATTTAATACAAAAATGGTTTCCAGATGATATCATCAGTTCTTTTAATTTCGGCAAGATCAAGGGGACTGAAAGTGTGATAAAATTTCTTCTGGCTAATAATTTGGTAAAATGTGTCCAAAGAATAATGTAACTATGCTTGTGGTATTCACGCCTTACTACACACCCTTTCCTGTTAAAATTATTTATATTTAGTTTCGATAGTTTGATAATCCGAGGGTTGTCCGGTAAAATCGTGGCCAATACATTATTCGCGAACCAAGCTGAAAATTTATTCATTGAAACATCATCTGTCCTCCAATGCTGTAGGTGGGAAAAGATGCAGGGTGAGGTTCGCATGGCCAGTATTTTAGTGTTAAAACAAATAACCAAATTTGATTGAGCAATCTGTCTCTCTTTACATGTAAACGAAATGCCCATTATCATGCACTACCATACATTTCAGACTTTTGCACTCAAGGAGGATACTGATTAATGTATTAAAATTCTTAAGTAACCTTAGATTTATTTATCATATTTGAGTATATCTTATTTTTTTGATAAGATATAGACAAGAATAAGAGTTTTATTATATTGAAATGTCCACGATGTGTGGTTCAACGGCTTGCAACCAAAAAATCAAGGTTTCGTCCTTGAGTACTCGAGTTTTATTTCGAAATAAAAATTATAAATAGATAAGGTTATAGTAGAATCATTATATTTTAAAGTCACTATCTATTATTTTGCAAATTGGAAATTTCAATGAATTTGTTCAATTTATTTTCGGCAGTTTCCCGAGCATTTGAAATATGAAAGGGGTTAAAACACATGAAATTGTGAGCATATCAGCGTTATGTACATTAGGAAATTTCCTTTACAGATTTTACGAATAAACACAGAAGATAAAAATGTAAAATATCATTAGATTTTTAGTATACAAGTGGAATGAGAGTTTTTAAGTGGGAACTTTTGTCACCGAGTCCCCTGGTAGTACGAAGCATATGGACGAGCAGGTACTTTCAATAGTGAAAGACAAAATCACTTCAGACCGTCTTTAGGGAATGCCTGTTTTGTTGAATGTAGTTAGAGTACTGTCCAAGACTTATTAATGCAAATCTTCAAAAGGTCCCATTTGTGTGCGAAATTGGTCCCTCGGATGTTTATGAAGGAATAAAAGAAATCTCTAGTGTATGCATCTATGAAATTCCAGAATTTAAACATATTTTTAGCAGAGATTAAACTTGACGTTACTTAGGACACTTTGACTTATCATTCATGACTTATCATTCCGAAAAGAGATACCTGGCATAACATAATATGCCATATTTTGTTTATCTGAGCATATATCTATTTGACATGTGATACATTTATATATATTGATGAAAAGCAAGAGAAAATTTTAAAACGCTTTCTTGATTATTTTTTCTCTAGACTTGTTCACGATTTTACAGGATAACACCTCGTTGCTGGTATTTAAAATTCAACCCTTTACGATCTAGAAGAGAAAGGATTGTGCGTTCCAATCACAAATTTGAAAGATTTCTTTGCACATTTCTTTCTTTATCAGATACTATACTTTATGATGTTTGTAAAAACTGGCTGAACAACTGTTTGACTCTTACATAAAAGAGAATATCAGTCAAGAATTAAGGTTCATGGAACCCTTTTTTTATTTTCAAGGTACCATTCCAGAGTTGCATACATACCAGGATCCTCTCATTAGAACAACCCCCTTTTGAGAGTTTGCTCTTACTGAGATGCAGAGATTTGCTACTTTTGCTTATATCTCAGAGAGACACTACATCCATTTTTCTACTATAAGATTAGCAGGAAGCGGATGTATCTACAATGCTAGTGAGGGATTTATTGAATGTTGCTTTTGCTCGAAAATCACATTAATACAAAATGGTACGCTTATGACTTTAAAATTCAATAAATAATGGAATGTTAAATCTGCATTATACATGTATATTTATGTGTTCATTAAAATTGGTAATGAATTAAGATTTTCTATATTTCAGCACTAAAAATGCATTATCTCGATGATACTATACATTTTCATTTGCCGTTGTGTTTGAGTGCAAAACTCTACATTACAAGAAAGAGGAGAGAAAACCATGGCGGCACACGAAATATCCTCCATTTAAGAAGATTTGTTAGACATTTGTTTCCAGAATGAGAGATACATTTTACTGTCTTCTCGTGTATGAGAATTCAAGGAAGTTATCATAGCGTTTTTGTCACGTAGCTTAACACAGGTTGATTCTTTCTATATTTAGCAATTTTTGACCCATTTTTTTCTTTGATTTTTGTCAACTTAGATTCTTGGAAATGCCACAATAATAGGTTCTAAATTTATATTTGAATTATGGCATTTGAAATTTAAAGGAGATCAAAACAGAAACAATCTTAACTACTTGGATGGTGTTTTGGTTTTTCTCTCTTAAGTAAATATAACCTAATAAACAGTCATTAAGAAACGAAATAAAAGAAAAGGAAGATCGTAAAATCTTTATATATTATATTTCATTTAAATCCCATTCAAATTATATCATTACTCTGTTTAGGAACAAGGCTTACATCTCGGAAGTCTAAAGGAAAAAAATATTACAGGAAGTTAAAAAAGGAAAATGAATACTATTGTAATACTGACCTACTGCCGAGATGGTTTTACTAGATATCTTTCATTAAAAATTCTGTTAAAACATTATTTCAAGGCGTTATAAAAAGTCCTTTATCAAATGACTTTCACATGAGTCATTATAGCTGTATAGCAATAATGCAATATTTATTTCATTTTTATGTTCACCTTGTTTCCATAACTAATTGATTGTATCTTCCTTAACGCCGACTCGGCAGTATATCAGCCATATTTGGGTGGTTCCAGAAATGATAGCGGTATGCGAGAGTATTTCAAAAATGTTACATGTACATTGAATGATTGTTTTTAGCAGACAATTTTTTCTTGATTTTTTAAGAATAATTATTACAATAATTTAAAAAAAAAAAAGAATTGTTTATTCGTATACTGAAATACCAAAACTAATTTAAGAAGGATGCTTAACTAAATTCAATTTTATCTGCATGTATATATAAAACCACAACTAATAAAAATAGTTTTTATCATGTTTGTCGTGATAGAAGGAAGCAATATCAGAGTGTTAAAGGACATGGTGACCCAGACAAATTCTGTCCTAATTACCCAGTGACACAGTAACACATATACCTGATTTCGTTCTGATATATCTTGGTATTAGATACGCGTTTTTTTAAAAAAAAGTATTTATAGGGTTCAATGCTTTTTAAATGAAAATCCTGTTTAGACAAAAACTGTGACAAAGAAATGTTTTTGATCAATTTTCCCATTACAAATAGTCCGATAAAACCCAGGACTAAATTTAAATACCCGGTAATATTTGTGTAAAATTAAAGAAAAAATTCAGGAAATAAATTAAAGAAGAATATTTTCATGTACGTTTACATGTACATTTAAAACAGGGGGAAATCAAAAGATAAAGTAAACAAGGAAATAATATTGTTTTTTGAAGAAAATTATTACAAATGTGCAATGGGAGACAAATGGCATAATATTCAATTACCGTATATCTTGCGAATTTATCCAGAATAAGAAAAGCTGCGAGAGTAAACTTACATTGTTTGCACAGGAATATCCATATTTTTTGTTTTCCTTTTATTGCAACACATGTTCTATTTATCTTAAGATGATAATTTATGTGTAAACACAGCTAATTTCTGACAGGAGAAAAATACAAAGTAAATTTCGTCACAGGAGGCAAGTTTCTGAAAGTAATTGAAGTTCTAAATAAAGAGAAGAATAAATATTTTTGTCACTGTTCGTTTACTTTTTACTCGGTTCAAGTAAAGTTCCGAATCCATTAAAATACTTTTGAAATTTCAAATTATATCCAAAGATAAAATAAATCAAAAAGTATTGATATCATTTAACGTAAGGATGTAAAAGGAAAATCAAACACAACTTATAGCTAGGAAAGACTTGATTTCTTCAGCATCTGTTCAATGAAGTTTGAGACTGCTCCATTGTCTTTCGAGAGGAAAGTCGAGTTCTGGGTATGTAATTGTTACTTAGGGTTGTCTATTACGTAAACGGTAAGTATCGGTAAATTTTTGATGCACATATCAAAGAGATATACATAATGAAATATATGGAGATAACGAATTGTATTCAAGCTCAATAGTCCATTAAACAATACAAATTTTTGAGCAGAGCAAACACGGAGCTCTAACACATTAGAGGTGGGATCAGATGCCACGGAGAAGCGAACATTCCCCGGTCACACCCGACATGTCCTCCTTGTCACAATCGGGAAACAACGGGAAAATCCGCCGACAATCCAGTGTGCAAACAACGGCCCAACAATTGGTACGAAAAACGCCAATCAGCACCTGACCTAGTGATAAATTGTATTGGCTGACAAGGTTAATGCATCGACCACAGAACCTACGAAACGACGACCTCAAACGAGACTGCCGACTCTCCTGCCCCATCAACCCGTTTATCAATAACTGACCTCGCTTTGAAACTGCCCATACGCAGAGCACGCCCTTGCGCATCGAATCAAGCAAGAGACACAAACCCTGCGTGCAGGCGACGAAGGTAAACCGCCGCATAAGCAAGAGAAGTTGACGATTGAAAAGTTAGAGTCATCACTTTTATCATAAAGCTTGGTTGCTAGATAACCATTAACGTCTTTCTCTAGCAAAATATCCAGATATGAAACAGATGTGTCAGACTCCGGTCATTTCAAGAACACTGATATGCACCATATCGACATAAAATGGAAATAACCATTGTCAATTGACAATACGTCGTCGATATATCTAAATGTCGAGAGGAAGACCAAGTGTTTTCTTCTTTTCACATATAAGATTTTGGACAAATTCTGCTTCATATGAAAACAAAAATATGGGGGCGCAATTCTTACCCATGGGAATCCCAATAGATTGTTGAAAGACCTGGTCTCCAAAAACCACATATATATTGTCAATCAGAAACTCAAGCATCTTTTTAATTTCAACTTCAGAGTACTTGTGTGTACAATCAGAATGTTTTTTAAGAAAATAATTTTGCAAACGACCAAAATGATAATCTGAGTGACATTTTTCGAGTAAAGTGGGAGAAATTTGTAAGATTTTGTAATATTGTCAAAATTATGTGCAAAATTTTAAATAGAATTACATAGAAAACGATACAAAGTCGTATATCTAAGCACTAAAGAAAACTTACGATTTCTTTATATTTTAGGGATTGATTATTTATATCATTTCCATTCAAAATCAATCAAAAAATATATATAAATCCATGCATCAATTTTGTTTGTGTTATGTATCTTAACTTGAAGTAAACATCGTTTCAGGACATTCGAATCAGACGATATCAAATTTTCCGTGCAACTCGAACTGCTGAGGTTAGGCTGATGCCGCGATACTAATTACGTCTTGTTTTGCTATAGAACTGATTTAGATGATCACAAACAAGAATTTGATAGTCAAATAAAGTAATTTTTAATACAATTCTCATAAATTAATTAACATTGACTTTTTTAATGTTCTTCCGACATAGTGAATTTACGAAATACCCTCGCCGTCTTCCGTCTTCCGTCACCATGTTGATAAAAGGACGGACACTTGCATTTTTAAAGGAAAACACCCTTTATATTCGGATGTATTTACATGCAGAAGTCTATGCATCCATGCTGTTTGGTATCTTACAAGAACTGATTTTGGGATTTCATTTCTTGGAACAAGATCTTGATGTATACCCTGATTTTCAGGTAAGTAATCAAGAGCCTTCACTATTTCATGTAATGTGTCCTTGTTATTAGACGCAATTTATAGACATCATTATGAAAGGTTAACTGGATTCATGATAATGCAAACATTAGTATAAACAATGTAAATTTGTCTCATCTTTTCGAAAATAAAGGAAAAAACAAACAAAACAAAACCCACCAGGAATGCCATGTTACAACGCGAGATGTAATAACAACGCAAAATGTAATAAACTGGGATTATCACATTTTGCGATATTACATTTTGCGTCGAGATCAAGGCAGAATGTAATAATACAAAATGTAATAACACGATTTTTGGATTATAACATTTTGCGTTATTACATTTTGCGTTGGTGTTAGCACAAATGTAATAATGCACTTTTTGGTTGTTACATTTTGTGTTACTTAATTTTTGCGTTGAGGAAAACGCAAAATGTAATAAAACAAAATATAATTATTTTTTTGTATTGTGTTCAACGCGAGACATTACAAAATTGAACTAAATATATAACAATGGGGTAACTCGCTTTACTAAATAGACAGACAGACCTATGACCATGGGACAAACTTACTGCTTTTACGGACTTACTTAATCTAATTGTATATTTTTTAAACTCTGTTTCTAACATTTTTATTGAATACTTATAAAACATTAACTTAACTTTGAATGACATGTCTATTTATAAATCAGTCTGTGTTATATATCCATTACTGACATTCTTAATTACCAAAGATTGACCCATGGGTCCATTAAAAGCTCTTGATACGCTTGCACGACGTGCATGTGTACAGTAGTTAGCAAATTAGAAGTGATGTGTGTGTGTCTGGTGAGAAGAAGCGGAGGGAAGGGGTTACTTCGTATGCTGATCATTGTATTTTTATGCGCATGCAGAAACTATCCATTTTATTATTGAAGAGAGAGAGAGAGAGAGAGAGAGAGAGAGAGAGAGAGAGAGAGAGAGAGAATTTTATTTTTGCTTGTCTGCAATGCACTTGATTTGTAAAACAGTACGAAGAAAACCCCTTCCCACTATATTTACAGCTGCCAATAAAAATAAATAGATTTCTTTTCTAAATATCATGCATGTGCCTATTAAAAAGCAAAAGCAAACTGATACTCTGATCAACGACCCCCCCCCCCCCCCCCGCACACACACACCCTCACACACACTCACACACACACACACGCGAACGCACGCACGTTTCTAATTTGCAACACCTATGATTTGAATATCAAGCGATTTTAAATGGCTAATGAAATCAATATATGATGAAATCAGACCTAATGTAAGAATTAGCATATGTTTATTTTTCCTTTTGTTTTATTTTCCTTCTTTATTTTCTTCATCCACTACTCAATTGAAAATTATTCTCAACCTGACTGACCAAAAAGTGTGTTATTACATTTTGCGTTGTTGCATTTTGCTAAATCTCGACTTAGGATATTTACAAAGATGTAAATGAATAATAATATCGCCAGTAATGCTGTAACTGATTTGATGATACAGAGTGTTTCATAATATATGTTACATTTTTTAAATCTAAACATTTTTCTTACCTATCATATTTTTAACATTAACCATATATCATTTTAAACATCAAATATTGCATTTTTATTCCATGTGAAAATGTCAAGGAAATCATGGTATTATATTTTTTAATTGTGACATCAAAGCCAATGTAATTTGAATATTTTTCGAAATGGACAAAACTTAGAAACAATTTGCTGAATTGTAAAGCTGTTTTTTTTTCTTTTAATATAAATCGCAAGGGAAATATTCCAAAAGAATGTGAGCTCTCTTGAATGCTAGTCAGAAGGCTTGTAACAAAGTTAAAGGACAGAGACTTGCAATATGTGATAAATAAAACGAACCCCCCCCCCCCAAAAAAAAAAAAAAAAAACAACTGAGGACGTCAAGAACGGAAGATTTTATTGGCCAAGTGGAGACTACAGAGTTCAGCAAACTCCTCAGAAAAGTGTCAGGAAGATGTCTTCAGAAATTGATGCTGCCATTTTCAGCATTTACAGAGTACATTGAACTTTGAAATATGAAATAAAGTTATCAACGTACAAATCCTCATAAATCCAACACCCTAAGGAAAGAGCTTGATTTGCCAGGTCTCAAACTTTATGCGTTTTTCCTTAGAAATTCCTAAGAACATTGTGTAAAATCCTAAACTATAGATACTGAATGCGCTCAAAAAGAACATAACTCTTCAGATGAGGAATGCCTAAGCAAAAATGTGACAACTTTATTAACTTTATTAAAAAAAAGTCAAGATTTTCTCTTGCAGTTGAATTATGCATAAAAGCTATATTAGATATGAGTATGTGTTGCTTAAGAATATGGTACCTACTTTTAATGTAATGCTATTTTCTTACTATTAAAATTCAAGAGAGTGGAATTTGACACACACACATATAGTTAAAGAAATATCTATAAGATTTACTTGTAAATTGAAAATTGATGTGTGATTTCTTATTTCAACAGGTTTTTGATAACTCCCAAAGAGATATAATGGATTTTCTACCAATCAGCAATCAAAATGTACATGTTTTTGAGTATAAACAGTTGTCATGAGTTATGTTAGTAAAAATACGACCCAGCGATAAGTTATATTTGCTAATAAGTTCAATACAACAACCATAAGAATTTACGAAATACGAACTTTAAAAGAGTTATTGAAATCCCTCTTACATCAACGTATCTATCAGTAGCCTGCTTTGTTTAAAAATTGATCGTACTCAGAGTATTCTTTGGAGTATCGGATTAGTTGGGAGACGTGAACATCATACGCCAGTAAAAGCAGGAATATTACATTACACTTAGAACAGTTGGCGATAGAAAAACCGAAGTCGTCTCGTTTATCGTACAATTTAGTTGCTAGTTGACCCTTATTGTCTATTTTCACTAAAACATCTAAATATGAAATAGATGTGGCAGACTCTGTATTATATTTCAAGTTCAATGGGATACATTGAGTCGACATGTGAGTGGAATAACTACTGATTTGTTAATTGATAAAAATTTGTCGATATATCTGAATGTTGAGTTGAAGGCCATAGCAAATATTCTCTTCTTCTCCTATAGAAGTGTTTGAATAAATTCTGCTTCATAGGAATATGAAAATAAGTGGCTAATAAAGGAGCATAATTAGTGTCCATCGAAATTCCAAGTTTGTTCGAAAATCTAGTCTCAGAAGAATACATAAATGTTGTCAGTGTGGAACTCTAGCATCCTGTTAATATCAACTTCAGAGTACTGTGTGTAGAATCAGAGTGAATTTAAACAAAGTAATTTTGTTGATGACCAATCACAAGATATGAAAATTTGCAAGTTCCAATTTTATTGAAGAAGCAGTTGTCTAGAACATCAAAAATCCCAGTTTTTAAATCTATCCTGAGAAATGGTTATATAAAGTATAGAAAAGTCATATGTTTTGATGTTACTGACCATTGACAAATTTGTGATTTTAAAATTTCTAAAGTTCTTTTGAGAATCCACTTTTGATTAAAACCACTTTCTGAATATGCTGTAGCACAGCACTTCTGAAATTTCTACTTTACAGTAGCTAGTAATTATTTTGTAAGGATGGGGGCTTAGTAGAGCACTATCTGAACCCTGAAATTTATTTTTTTTTGTAAGGATTTTTATGAAGTTTAGGAATCGAGTTTGGGTAGGGTAGATCAAATACACCTTGGTTGAATATAATGTTTAAAGTATTAAAGACAAAGATTTTGAAGAATTTCATCCTTAGAAAGTAAATTATGAATATAATGTGAAGATTTTCTTTGGCATCAATTCCTTTGAAATGTTACAATAAAAGGTTCTGATATTATATTTTAAAAATGATATATGAAATTCAAACGTGTATAAATAAAAAACAATCTAAATTACTGTGATGGTATTTATATATTTTTTTTATTGTTTCTTTTTAAGTAAATGTAACCTATCGCAAAGTGTATATCCATTCTACCTTTACACATATATTTAATAAACAACCATTGTATTCCAATAAACTCAAAATAGAGATACCACAGAGTCTAACAAATAATTGACAAATAACAAATATAAGACTGTAAGATGATGAAAGTTACTTCACCCTTCTTTATTAATGTACTGAATGTCACTATTACCTGCATATGGTGTTTGGTCTCCCCAACCTATTCGATACGCAAAATAATGCTCTGGGTACGATCAATTTTCTTAAACCAATACAGGCTACTAACAAATAAGTTGCTGTTATAGGGATTTCAACAGCCTCGTGTAAAGTCAGCATTCTGAAAATCGTATGGTCTTTATATTGACCTTGTTTGTAAATACAACCTATCCTCGGGCGCAGCATTGTAAAGACACACTATGAAGATATCAACGGAATATAGATGTGCACAAATCGATACTTTTTTAAACCTAATTTATTTTTTCAAAAGTTATTGTCTTATCACATAAATGAAATAATAAAGTAAAATCCCTCTCTGTTCTAGAATCAAATTAATTGGTCACCTGATTTGACAATCACGTGATAGTGCATACAATGTATATTGTGTACTGCATGGAGGTCAAAAACAAGTTTCAATATCGCCAGGGCATACCTTTATTTGCATTACAATTTAATACATAAATTGTTTCTATATACATGCTTTCTTTAAAGTGCTGCTGCTTTAACTGGAATTCGCATTTTAATAGTTTAAATTTCAAGTAATGGGACTCCAGCTTAAAAATGTAATGTTCTCGATTTTACTAAAGCAGCAGCATTTTTCTTCTATCTATATTTGATAAATGGTCAAGACCTATGAAGTGTATGCCCTTGTGCTAAGGACATTTATCGAAGCACTTCGATGTATAGCATGCCATATCTATACAAAAAATACGGTTTAATACATTCAGCACTCTCTCGATAAAAACTTAAAAAATGGCATCAAACAATTATTACATATATTTTATAATCAATGATTAATAAAATGCATTTTTCAAAGTGACGAAAATAATTTGACCCGCCACTCACTGCACAATTTTTTTCCATATGTTGTCACGTCGAAAAGTGCATCAGTTACCTGTTTACACCTAATTGTGTGGTTTTTATAACTAGCGACAAAATAAATGCAGTAGTAAGTTTTGATGTAGTTTATTACTGCTGCTATACACTTTAAACTCACAAATTATTTTATTTTCTGATATTTTTCCGTGATGCCACGGTAAGCATTCCCCGTATATATTAGACCAAGTTTCCTTTATGTGGCCTCTAACAAAGCTGCGAGTCGTATTTTGACTGACATGTTTGATACCAATTGTTAGTCCGTTGTTTTTATACGACATTTGACTACAGATACTCCCTGACCAATACATAAGACTCACGGCGGGATGACTGGTCGACAGGGGATACTCCTCCTAGGCACCTGTTCCCACCTCTGAAGTCTCCAGTGATCCGTGTTTCATACCCTGTTCACAAATCTATAATGTCTTAAAAAATTTGAGATCCATCACTGATCGTGCAAGGGTATAATAAAACTGTCACATTTGATGATTTTTTTTTTATGTTACTCCTCCATGGCACCTGATCCCACTATTAATTTTTAGAGGTCCGTGTTTGCTCTGCTCCTAATTTTACTGTTTCAATGGACTTTTGAGCTACATAACTAATCTTTTGTCTTCATATTTCATTGCAACATCTTTTCTATTTGTGCCAAGATGATATGTATAAACACAACTAATTTTCAGCAGGAGAAAAGTACAAGTAAACAATTTCTCTGCAGCAGACAAAGCTGGATAAAATAAAAAGATATGATATGATAATTTTTATCATACTTTTTATCCCGTTTCAGTAAAACACCAATTCCATAAGATACTTTTGAATTTTTAAAATACATGTATATCAAAAGATAAAAAAAAAACCCAGAAAGCATTGAATGACAACCTTTTTCTCCGCTCAAGGTCCTTCCTATCCTTAAATGGTGTTGATCGAATAAAAAAAAAATCAGGGAAAAGAAAACAAAAGGAATTGAAAATTAGATCTAGAATTGAAATAATTTCCTCTGTTGTTGAAATATAAACAAATCAGCGTAACTCTAATAGTATTGAATTTTCAAAAAATAACATTTTTATTATGTCCATTTCGTTTTTACAATGAAGCATATACAGTTGAATACAAAAGTTTCTATCTAAAAAGTTTTCAAATTAAGCTATGTCATCTATGGCAGTGAGGTACAGGTTTTCTAGGCATGTATGATATAGTGTTGATGATTTTGTTAAACGATGAACAGCATTTTCTACTCAAGAATGTACAATACAAATAACATAATAAAGCTAATACCACATTGTATATGTCGTTTAATTTTGATAATTTATGACACCCAATTGAGGGGGGGGGGAGAGATTTTTTTTGTCAAGGCATTTATACATGTCAAAATTTCCGAGCTCAATTGATAAATATGATCATTCATTATTCCTTCGAAATAACCTCTATTAATTTGAACAAAGCGTATAAATAGCTTGGTTTCAGAAGTCGATTGCCTTGTACTATTAAAGCATGGAGAAAAGTTGACATTGTCTTTTAATGATATGGATGATAACAAAAATAACCGTTATATACACATGAAAAAGTATCGCAACACCAGATTATTTTATTTTTATCCAAAGCATGATGATTAATTTCGTACTAATAAGATAAATAACATTTTTCATGTTTCACTTTATTTTATTAGGATCATTTTATCTCTAAAATCGTAAAAAAAATTGCTCACTGTTATTTTATTTAAAAAATAAGAAGACCTGGTATATTTGAAGAAAATTTTATGAATAAGTATGACTCTACCTATTGATTAAAATGTCCATTATGAAAATAAGTTAAATAAGGTGAACATATTGTAAACTTTACACTAAAAAAAACATTTCAGTACTTTCTTATACTTATTATACTTTATAACTAAAGTTATATTTTATTATAAGTTCAATTCACAGGAAAAAAGAACTTAAAAGCGTCTATTTGAAAGTTCGTTTGTTTTGTGTGTTGTTTAATGTCCCTCTCGGGAATTTTTCACTCATATGGAGACGCCACCACTTGCCGGTGGAGAATTTCAGCAAATTTCATTCTTACATGATTAAACATTTTTGTTTACAGAGATAATATGAAATAATGTGGCCTTTTCTTTACGGAAGTCTTTCATACGAACTTGTACTTTCTGAAAAATAAATTAAATAAAATTAAACAATATCATATGATTCAAACTAATTAAAGGCTAGCCCTAATAAAATTTACCATATTTAACAATAGTTTACTAAAGTTAACAATTGTGGTATAATAAGTTTTTACTATAATGGTGTTTCAAATTTTTTACTACAGTAAATGAAAGCAATTTTACTATGAATATTTAAATTGATTTAACTATTTTTGCAGTATTTTTTTTTTGCTAGAGAAGACATAAAAGGCATGATTCAAACTGAATTAAGGTCATAATACAATTCAAACAAACTCCTTCTTAAAAATAAAGAAGATTCAAAATATCATATAACTATATTTCAAGATGGATAGTCCTGAAATATCTTACCTTCACCATCTGATGAGTTTGATACGTGGTTAATAGAACTCTGTTTAAGATATATCTCAAGGCAGAGATACAGTAAGGCATATTGATTCTAAAACAGAAATTACTGAATAGAAATATTCATTAAGGCAACTGGAAAAACATATATATGATATACATGTACATGAATTATAGTAAGACAAACCATGTTTGACGAAAAAATTAATTTTTATTCTTAGTGTCAAAGGAAAAAATACCCTCTCTAACAGCATGCAGACTTATTCAATATCTATACTTTTCAATATTTATGAGATGCTGGAAAATTTATCTGATCCGGATGTTGTGCATTTCGAAATCTTGTCTTTTACGTTAAATAATAAATATTTAGTTCCGTTAAAATGTAGTGTCATCCGGAATATTGTCTTATCTGACAAATTGGTGTCCGATGTAATCCGAAATGTCTTATCTGGCAAAATAATGTCCAGATTAGATAAGTTTAACTGTTTTGTTTCAACTCAAAAAATTATCTCGTGCAGAAAAGTACATTATGAAAAAAAGAACTACAAATGCTAGATATAAGATACATAAAGAAACATAATGACTGCAATAACCATAAGCATCGTGAATAGATATCATAGATTGCTTAGCGTTGAAAAGGATACTTGGGAAATGAAAATGAACCTTCGAAAGCACTGCCATTCTTTCATCAAGAAGTTGAAGAGTTGCTGCAGATATATCAACTGTATTAGATCCATTTCTGATCTTTTGAATAACATAATCCAGCATGACAAAAACTCCGCTCCATTCCTGACCAGATCTATAAAAGGGGAGTAATTTGTCTAACATGTGTTACGGGATACAACAGGGGAATATAAGAGATATATAATGGTCTCAGAAATTATAAAGAATTTTCAGGATATATTATTTTAAAAAAGTATAAAGAAAGATATATATATATATATATATATATATATATATATATATATATATATATATATATATATATATATATATATATATATCCCTATGCTCCCTATGAATTTGCTTACTTTCTGTCGTCTGTTATTGTTGCAAATGATAATGCTTTTGGGAACAGAAAGCCTATTTAGATATAAACAAAGAATTTTGAAACCTAGTAATCTTTCTGAAATACTAAATATTCTACTATGTTCATTTTATCGTGTTGTAGGATGTATTGAATAATGGATTGGAACTCAGCAAATTAAAGTAAATTGCTTACCCACTGTGCACAACAAGTGGTTGAGCTCCAAGCTGTATATTCGAACGAATAATTTTTATACAGCCAACAAAGTCTTTAGCAATTGTGCTTTCGTCCAAGGCATATACATGGAAATGGGTGATAATTCTGCTAATTTTTCTGTTTCTTTTCTGTTCAAAACATGTTCAACCACAAGTTATCTCAAGTATTTAGTCATGTGCAGTTTAAATATGAAGAAGTTGAAATTTCCATTATTATTCAATTTGAAACATGCTTTTTCGAAAGTTTGTGTCATTTCTGTTTTAAAAATCACATACCCTACGAACATTTAGTTTTCTGACTTTCAAGTTCTTGCCAAACATAAATGTTGCCATAAGCGTGATAACCACATCACCAAATTTACACGACGCTCCTTGTTTTCGTCTGTAATATCGGAAGCACTTAAATGGAAACATTATATAATTATTTGCTGTTTATAAGGCCAATACGGTGAGTTAATCAACCGAGGACGAACACTTTTTCTGAAGACGAAGGGCGAGGTGAATATTGTACAACTGGGATGAAAAACAGCAATATTCAATATTAAATGATACAAACTAAATAACCAAACCTTGCCATTTTCCTGGATTTAAATTTACATTTGTAGATGTCTTAGCTGAACGCAGGTAGATAAGTAAGATAAAATTAACATATCCAGATCTATTCATTTGGATTTCTTCACCTATTTTGGGTGTGATGTAAGAATAAATGATATGTTCATCTGAAAGTCGGTTCAAATGAAATAAATTTTCACATCTAATTATATCAATTTAGTTCTCAATCTAATTTTAGTTCAAAGAATAATGAATTTATGCTCACCTGGAAACTCGGGTGCAAATGAAATAAATTTTCAAAATTAATTGTATCAATCTTAAAGTTCTTGATCAATGTAGAAAAAATATTCGTTTACCTGAAAGGGTACGTGCACGTCAACATAACTTAGTATGATTTCGAGATTGTTGCTTCGCAACCAATTAGGGAGCTGGCAATCATTGAATCATATAATAAAAGGTAATAAAGATTCAAGATTTGTATTTAATTAGCTAAGTCAGCAGAGGACTTGGAAATTCAAATAATACAAAGTATGGTTAACTTTCAATTTGCTTTTTTCGCTTGTTTTTTTTTTAAGTCTGAAATAGTCAAATTAATTTTTAATATTCAAACTATCAATCAATCAAAAAATGGTATGTATATGTCAGGGTACCTTATTACTGTAATACAATATATTTTAACTGTTTTTTAAAAGAATTTAAACTGTTTTTTAAAAGATTCCTGTCGTAAGAAATGACCAGAATCAACACGGCAATCTCAAGTTTACATCATGTTTTTAAATCATTTCCTAGTACAGGTTCTTATATGTGAAACTTGGCTTATTACTCAGAATTGATTCTACCATTTCCATTTCATTCAGCGGAGCCAACATTATTATTGCAGGTACGTCCTGCTCCCAAATCATCTTCCAAAAGTCAGCCATAGTTCTTCTTTGTGGATATTGGGTTATAATATACTCGTTATTCTAAAAAAAAATATTTGAATTGATTTCTACTGGCAAAAGTTATTTGTTATCATTAATTAATATTACTCTCTAAAACCAAATTTTCAATATCAATTTATCAGGTTCCAAATAATGCTTACTTATTAAACGTTGGTGGGTTGTTCATTAGAAAATATTTATTTGTTCAGTGGATACAACTACGCCGGATGTGTTTATAAAACCGCACAAACCCAATTGTTCTTCAGTATTTGCATCAATTGTTGATGAGTATTTCTTTATAAATTTGTTCAGATTAACTTTGATTATAAAAATCTACTTAATTCTACTTTAAATACCTAATTAAAACAGAATTTATTTAACTTTGATGAAGTTAAGTAGTAAATTTTTTTTTTCTGAAATACATGTACGCTTAAAGTAAATGTAATTCCTGTCGGCAGTACTTACGAACACATGACTAGCATTTATATAATTCATTTCTGGTAAATCCAAGGGGCTGTCCAACTTTACCCTATTGAAATCATCTACAATATTAAAAAGAAATTCTATTATAAAAGGAAATTTTAAATGATTAAAAATGAATCCAGCTTATATTTTTAATGAAGTATGAATGGCCATCATTATTTTCATATTTGTTATACTTACAAGTAATAGTTGAAGATCTATTTTTCTCGAAGTTCTGCATCAGTTTTCCAACAGTTGCAGTATCTTTTGTGACGAGTGAGTTCAATTCCTTCAAGGTTAATGTTAACATACTAGGTACAAACCAAAAGAAAAGTAAATACGGAAAATAAATTTACATTATAAAACGTCATTAAGACTTACTGAAAATTCGTTGCTTAGTCTTGCACAGTTTTCCTTGGTTAACTCGTGTACATGGTTTAATAAACACTCAACCTGAATAGGTCTGTAAATCCAATAGATTTAGGTTAACAGGTGCTATATGTTGAAGGAGTTGTTAACTTATCGGAAATTGAGAGTATATATAGTTCTATAAAAAAGTGCCAAGTAAATTTTTTTACTAATAGGAATATATAACAGAAAATGAAAAACTCACTTAAAATTATAATTTCTCCTTAATTGTGTGTATCCGCTTGCGCTGAAAAATTAAAAATCGCTGATTTGTTAAGATTTCTATTTTTGTTCGTGATTCGTGTTATCGTATATTGTTGATACATGATATAATTATAAATTGGAAAATCATACCGGTCTCTTATCGTTGACATTGAAAGGTCGGTATAATTCTTCTTTTGGATTCTAAAAATGAAATCAAATTAGATTTTTTAGATGAAGAAAAAATTCTTAGAGCTATGTCTTAAAATTTGCCCTTCCGATTTTTAAGTCATGAAAAAGATCTTTCCAAAGTTCTGTTTGAATCTTCCATATTCCTTAATGTACTTTGCTTTGAAATGCGTCCTCTTACAGTGTATGTATGAAACTTTAAAAAATATATATGTAAATATTTGTCTTAAGTGCTTTAAAAAACTCTTATTTCATCTAATTAAATAATGCCATTTCAAAGATGTAAAAAATAAGGTATTCAAGGAACAATTACAACACATATAGATAATAAAAAGATCAAAATAATAAACATTGATGTACATGATCTTATAAAGCTGACTGATATCTCGTTGAAAATTATTGCTCCAAGATGTAATTAGTTCACTATACCTGCATTTTCTGTATACGAGAATAACAGCAATTGTCAGTATCACAAACGCAAGGGCACCTGTTGTTGATCCGGTTATAACAGCAACTTTACTGTCCGTCTTTAACGTATTGGCTTAAAGTCATTTGGAAGATACATTAAGAAAAATTGTCTTTTTGTCAGGATGTAGGTGTTTTAAAAAATAAATATGGATTAGGATTAGAATTTCTTAATTTAAAAAAAAAATTCTTATATACCAAAAATATGAAAATACCTAGAATCGTCCGAAAAGGTCCTATTGAGCCAGACTGACTGCATCCCGCCAAAGTACAAGCAAATAATTTCAACCTAAACGTATGTAAAAACTGCTTATTAAGTCATCATGTAAAAGTTCAAGACTTGCAGGTATGTGAAATATATCTACATATCCTTTGCACCTGTAGGAAAGCCCAGGTCTTAGTGGTCCATTACAATATCTAAGAGGTCCAAGGGACTGACAATTGTTATCATCGCCAACAGTAAATATATTTGCCCTTGATACACCATACTCCTGCACTAAAAATATTTTGAACAAAAAGTTTCATCCATTATCGAATTGCATTTGTACATGTAACTTCAATTAATGAAATATAAAATAAATGTCATTAATTGACGATCTTTAGTGAAGTGCACGGTTATGGTTTTCTTAGCCTCATATGTATGCTCATGGTAATTTTGTTTTAATTTACCATGTAATTTTATTGCCGTCATAAAGTAGTCATTTGTTGCCCGATACAGAGTGAATTGATGCATTCTTGCCTCAAACCAATTTGGAAGACTTTCCCACATATATCTGGCAGTGCGTGATTGTTTATCAAGACCTGCAATATATTGCATGGACATCAAAAACTCAAAAAGAAGAAAAATATTTCGATTCAAGACTATTCTTTCATTGAAATTCTAGTTCAAAATCTCCAATGAGTGAAATTTACGTGAAGTAGATAATCCACCTTTACCCAGGACTTATCTGTTAAGGTGCAAAAAGTAACTATGTGGAAATGATCAAGTTATAAATATATATGATTTATAATCCAGTCTTCGTGATAAATAAACTGTTTTTAAAGAGCGCAATCAATAACAATTGCAACCGAAAACAAATCAATATTTGTTTGATTCTGTTTGTGTAAAAAGTATATTTGGCATTCTGGATGGTATTTCTAGTTAATTTATCCTTTTTCTCTTTGCTATCTTCATTTACTCAGTACATGTCTCTAAATGCATATTTTTGTGAAGGGGTGATTTTTTTTTTTTTTTTTTTTTTTTTTTTTTTTAGAAATTAATGTCAAGTGATGTAAATAAGGAAATGCTTACCAGAACAATTGGAACAAACTGCTATTCCAAAATAAACAATAGGACCATTCATGTCATTGGTAAAAAATGTGGCATTTAAATTTATCTCAATAGTTGTTTCCATGGCAACATTCTTCATCACAAGGGCAGAGTCAGCCAAAAACGGTGGAGCTAAAATAGGACATTTACTATTAAATATGTGTGATAATCTTGACAGAAGAATTATTTGATATTCTCTGTCACAACTTAAACTTCTTTGCCACGCATGGTCATCGATTTTGGTGAAATTTTGCCCATTTTTAGCACTTGGCACCAAAAACATATTTCAAATAAAATTTGGTTGCTATGTGTCTTGGTTGCCATGGTAACAGCCGGAAAAGTTTGAAAAATTGAGAATTTCAGCCACTTTAAATCTTTATTGAGCCTTAATTAAACTAGGAAAAACAAAACCAAAAAATAAAACATTCTCATAAAACATGACACCTTGTTGTCACTTATGCTATAATGAAACCATTTAGAATATATCTTTAAGTAAGTGGTAACCATGGGTACATTTGAAATACATATTAACTGCTGAAAAATGCTGAAAAACGCTCAGTATTCACCAATGGTAGGTGTTACATGATCAAACTCAATCAACAACTTAAGAAAAACAATAAAAATATTTGACTTTAAGTAAATAGGTATTAGCAATATTATTCTGTAAATAACATTTATGGTTGTCAATACAGTGAAACTAAGCAAATTCAGTTATTAAGATTGGGTTAATGCTACTATCTTGAGGAAAATAATTAATTCAAGACTGACAAATTTGCATCCTAAGGACCTTGCAACACTCACAACATAAACACAATTTGGATTATTTGCTACTTTGCAGTGTAACCATGGAAACAAAATACCTTGGGTTTAAAGTGAATTTTTTTCTCTGCTCTAGGAATTTACTTCCTTTTTAATCAAGAAACATATTATTTGACTCACCTTGAATGGTACTTATATGGTAGAACTAAAGTTGAATATTATATATCGATAAAGTTTGATGAAGAAAACAACACAGTTACTATGGTAACCAAGAAGAGAAGATATTTGATTTTGTTTCTTGCATCCAATTAGAGATTGTGTAAAAGTCAAAATTGAAAGTCAGGTTAGTTGTTCATAAATATCAATCATAAAAGTTTTGAGAATCTACATACAATGGTATGTATCTAATGAAACAAAATATTTTCCATTTATTTAAGCATATTTTTTCTGCTAATTTCCATAGCAACACTCTATTTAAAGAATTTTATTTGAATTTTTTGAAATGTGAAATTTAGGAACATACCAACGCCTTTAAAAAGTGTCTGCTAGTTATATAGAAATGTGTTTTTTAAACAAATGGGATCGATTAAAACAAACAGAGAGTAAATTTGAAGGCCCTTTGTGGTATTAAAACCATGGCAACCATTGCCAACCGATTAGAAATACCATATTTTGTCCTTTGTATATGTTACAAGGCTCTTTCCTATATCATTTTGTTGCATTTCAACGTATAATTGATTTATATAAGTGTATGACTTTATAAAATTGAATGAATAAAATTATCACTTTTGAATACTTTGCTTCCATAGTAACGTATGTAATAGTCGATTTACTAAGCATGTTTATCATGCATTTGAGAAATCTTTAACTTTTGGAAACAGTAATTGACACTTGTTTGCATTGCTGCAAATGTTAACTAAGGGGCTCTGAACATGCTAGAAAATGCCATTTTTCAAAATTTAACACATGTTGCCATGGTAACCATGACACTTAGCAACCAAATTTTGCCTGTTTTGAGTTTACGGTATGAAAGACTTTTATCATAGAGAGTTTGGAGAAATTCTGAGACTATGCGTGCCACAGCTCCGATATAAATGTTCAAGTCATTATAGAGAACACCTCTTAATGATAATAACTGATATCTTCACTTTTCCTTAAAATTAGATTTTTAGGATCTCTTAAGTCAGATTTCATATGTATAGTGACTCAATCGAAGTATATGCACAGCATATATGTTCTTATAGATTCTTTAATAAAAGATGACATGTCTTAAAATGGATCACTCATTCAGGAATTGTTTCACGCGCAAAGCTTGAATGCTATTTATGTTTGTGTCTCAAGACGCAAAAAAAAAAAAAAAAAAAAACTTAATTGACTAATGTACATCAGTCAAATTTAATTACTCCTTTATCCGAATGACATGGTCCGAATGACCATCTGAAGTCTGGTAGGTTCGTTTGCACTCAGGTATGCAATAAATGTACATCACTGGTCACGTATTATTAAAAACTACTGATCTATTTTGTTGTTCCAGAAAACTCAATAGCTTAATCAAATAAAGCTGGCATGCAGCACCCTGATTATGACTGATGTTTTTTGAAGTATGCGTTTTAGACTTAACATTTTTTCTTTAAGTATTGTAAATGTAGGCATTGGATTTTGACACTAACTGAAGAAGAGTGACTACTATTAGTACCAATATAAAAAACGCCTATAATTTGGTAAATGTATTAACTTTAAAAACATACTTCACGTGTTCTGTAAAAAGCTTGTGCTTACTATCATGGTTTTCTAATGTAACTGCTGTGCAAGTTTGGTAATTTAAGGATTTTGCTTATTTGGACCATACTCATCCAATAAATATATCTACTCATAGCATCTCAACTCTATCCCATTACCAAATATGACTCCAAAGAGTTTGGAAAAAAACGTTCAGCATAAAACAGCATAAAACATAATGTTCTCAAACAATTCTTAAAACTGAATGGTGTAGCTTTCAAATATATGTATTTAGTATCAAACTATTCACATTAAAGGATAGGAAAAATCATATAAATGAGATACTGAACGTTGGTTCCCAGCTTTGTCTTCTGTAGTCATTTAAAGACCAGAATAAAAAGGTCATAAGCTTATACAAACCTTTTATTTACTTTTTTAAATACTTTAGGGTTACATAGTTTAGTATCATGGTATTCATATTTGTGTACATATGCTTTTTCTTTACTGTCAATAGTTTGATACTGTTATAATGCACAATATTCAACTTCTATGAACTTATTTATTGTTATCATTTACAAATGTAATGCAAGTGCACCCTAAAAGAACTTTATACGGTAAAGGTCTATCCCCCCCCCCCCAAAAAAAAAAAGATTAAATTTTGAAAAATCTCTTGAAATTTTCACAATTGTACATATTTTATGAAATAATTCTAAATTTACAAAATGCATTATTGATAGATAAAGAAAAAAAACATTGAGATTTTTATTTTTGTGGACACAGATTATTCAGATTTCAGCTATTTTCCCCCCAAAAGACAGAAAAGTGCACAAATTTCACTGATATTAGCTTTCTACACATTATATCAAAAGATGGAATCTTAGTAGACCTGCGCTCGATATATCTGCATAACAAATACACTACGAAAAACCATTGAAATGTTTAATTAATGTCATTTACTGACATTATCTCTAACTTATGACATCACAACCAATGAAAATGTTCAATGCTTTGGAGTCTGCATTTATCCTCCTGGCTAAGAACATACTTTCAGATTTCCACATCAAAGTTTGATTTGGGGGAGGCAAATATTGGCCATTACCAAATATAGTCCTTTCTATGAAGTGAATATACATAACTATTAATAATATATATTGGAATTCCGTGATTATTATTAGTCAGGTCAAATTATGTATGCTTCATTCGGCTAAGAAGAGAACAGCACTAACAAGTTTTTATCATTTCTGTTATGAATATGATTGCTTATTTTTTATGTAGTATCCGTAGATATAATTACCTTTCATGGGATTTAGGTGTATTTTGTTGCTGAAACTTTGCCCAGCAGAATTGGAAACTTGTAGCTGATAAAACACCATGTCTTGATATCCAACATTTCTAATTTCTAGTATATTTTCCATCTCATTATCACCCGTAATTACAAACCTTCTGACATATTTGATATTGTCTATGATAATGACGTAGGATATTCCGTTATATACCCTTAACCAGGTGTCTGTGGTTGTCTCTGTTGATTTTATGGTCGCTTTTAACAAGGCGGTTGTACCCACTAACACGTGTGATGGTCCAGTTAAACTAACCAACGGCACTGCAAATCACAATGGTTATCTAAATTATTTATTTTGTGTGACTTAAGAAACATCCTAAGGTATAAACTTTTTTTTTTAAAATAAATAATTTAAAAAAAATGCCAAATATGATAATCTTAGAATGTTTGCGATTTAAAATAAAAACAAAGAATATGTACTGAAAATAGTAGATTAAATTGATTTTTGGGATAGATATTGCAAAATATTCGTTTTACAAAGTAGGTTCTTTTCTATCCATTTTAAAGATACATGTAGCAGAAAAAGTATAAAAAATATTTTTATATTTGCCGCTTCAATTTTTTGTAAAGCTTTTTGCAAAGATTGTTCAGAATACATACCCATTATAACCTGAAGTTGCAAGGCATTGCTTGTTGTAGTTCCGAGTTTATTAGATGCTATCAAAACATACGAAGCCTTGTCATTCATATCTACATTGTTGATAATGAGAGTTGATCTTTCTAGTGATGTAGAACTTCCATTATATTTAGCGGATAATGCGTCAATGGTCAACGTGCCCTTACTTTCGATTTGTGTTTGCCATTTGATATCAGTTACAGATAAAACAGAAGAAATGTTTCCTAGAAATACTGCATTTCCTCCAAAAGGGGCTGAACTATTTCCCGAAATGAAAATTTTAGGTGGTTCTAAAGCAAAACATGTAATAAAAGGTCATCCATAAGACGTAAAATAGCATATCTTATGGCATTTCACGATTCTAAAGTAATTTTACTTTTCCAAATTTGCAAATACTCAAATCATAAATAAGTTTTATTTTGTATTCTCTCCATGACATCCATATCTATGCATTACAATTTAGACTAAGCTCTTCTGCTGATTATATATATGAAAATCAGCAAAAACGAAAAAGTTTTTAAAATAACGAATTTTAGACAGAAGATAATCTAAATCTTTCAAACATTATATGTTTGCTTTACTTAATGAACATTTTTACAGAGATAAATTAGAATAAAAACAAACATCAGTATAAATTTAGTAACAATCCTATTTCCTGAAAATTAAATCTAAATATTTATTAGACTTGTTGAATCCTTGCAATAGTTACGTGCATCAATACGTATTGCGATAATGGTACATAATAACCAGCCTTGACAAATACATACGTAATGTAATGATATCAGTCATTGCTTCTCCAATGACATTCCATGCTGTACAATAGTAATCACCCTGGTCACTGGAATCAACGTTATATATCGTGATGTTAGAATTTGAATTTGATCCTCCACTGTATTTACGGAAATCTCCCTTGATATTTATAGATTTCCCATTTTTTAGCCATGTGATTCCTGATAGCGGAGGAGAATCTGATGTGATTGTGGCGATACAGGGTATTGTTATAGAGGTTGAAGATTCTAGAGGCTCTGATAGGGCAATGGCTGGTCGCACTAAAATAATTTAATTTCGTTTGAAATTCATCTCATGTATACAAAATGATAGTAAATATTATGACATCTCTTTTAAGCAGAGAGCAGATTAAGGCTCAAGAAATAATAAGTACATGTAACAGGTCTGTTTTACCTCCAGTTACGTGGAGAAAAATCATTTTGCTTTTCAAAAGAATTCCTGGAAATTCCACAACAACACGATATTCGCCCTCATCAGAAAATTCTGTGATGTTCATAATGAGGAAGAGGATAGAACTTCCATTACTGATTGTGATGTCCTCTGAGTATTTTTCGTCTTCGACTGATATATTTGTTGCCAACCCATTGTGTAATTTTTGCCATGTTAAGGAAGTAATCGGTATTGGAGAAACAACTGTAGCATTCAGTACGGCAGTGTATCCATAGATAACGGTAGTGTTACCTGGTATTGTAACTGTCGGCTCTAAAAATGTAAGATAATAACTAATAAAAACTAAAAGATTAGAAAGAAAGACTTAATGGGCAAATAATTCTAAGACAGATTAAAAACGTAATGCATAGCATTTATAATATGATAGCACAACTAGGTATATTTTTTTGTTTGTTTGTTTGTTTGTTTGTTTGTTTTTGGCTTTCCTTTCTTTTTTCTGTAATATCAACATGACATCTACACTTCGAAATGCATATGTGAAGAAAGAATCTCATGATCTAGTAAAGAACACGAATCGTGAATAGGGCAGACAAACAGACAAAAGTGCAAAATCAGATGTGGGATCAGTGAATAGGACAGACAAACAGACAAAAGCGCAAAATCAGATGTGGGATCAGTGAATAGGGCAAAAAAAACAGACAAAGGCGCAAAATCAGATGTGGGATCAGTGAATAGGGCAGACAAACAGACAAAAGCGCAAAACTAGATGTGGGATCAGTGAATAGGACATACAGACAGACAAAAGCGCAAAATCAGATGTGGGATCGGGTGCCTAGTATTCTTTCTTTAAATTTATCATGTATGATTACCGATTAGTACTGTCAATCATTTCTATTCTTAATACAATATGAATGAAATATATGGGGATAACGAACAGTATTCAAGCTCAAAAGTCCATTAAACAATACAAAATAGGAGCAGAGCAAACACGGACCTCTAAACATCAGAGGTGGGATCAGGTGCCATTGATGAGTGAGCATCCCCTACCGACCGGTCACACCCGCCGTGTGCTCCTTGTCATGATCGGGAAATAACGGAAAAATCCGTCGACAATTCAGTGTGTAAATAATGGCCTAACAATTAGTATGAAAAACGTCAGTCAGCATTTGACTCAATGATAAATTGTCTTTGCTGACAAGGTCATTGTATCGACCATAGAATTTACGAAATGATGACTTCAAACGAGACAGCTGATATTCTTGTTTCATCAACTTGTTTGTCAATAATTTACCTCGTTTAAGAAATTGTTCATACGTAGAGCACGCTCTTGCGTATCGAATCAACTGAGGGATATATACCCCATATGCAGGTGATGAAGGTATATTGCTGCATAAGTAGGGGAAGTTGACGATTGAAAAGTTAAAGTCATCACGTTTATCATAATGCTTGGTTGTTAGATTAGCACTAACGTCTTTTTCAAGTAAAATATCCAAATATGAAACAGATGTGTCGGACTCTGTGGTATCTTTTATCTCAAGCTCACCAGAATACCATTTGCAATAACTAAAAAAATCGCGCATCACACACACAGAGAGAGAGAGAGAGAGAGAGAGAGAGAGAGAGAGAGAGAGAGAGAGAGAGAGAGAGAAACAACAAAAATAAAAAAGTAAGGATCAAGAGCAGGTGTTAGTCAGTACTTTATTGCTTCGTCTACGTTTACAACCTGATGTACGAATACCAATGTCTTATGAAAAATGAATATAAGCATTTTCAAAAAAATTGCCGTATTAAATTACCGAAAGTGCAATTGTTTTCTGTGAACTCGAAATGCTCATCACATTGACATAGACCATCATTACAAGCCACCCCTTCGTATCCGCTACAATCCTCCACTGTTGTACAATTATTCCAAAGTTCTGCCCCAGTTAGCAACAACAACATTGAGAGAACCTATCTCACAAAATAAGAGGTATTATTTACATCTACATGCTCTATGATATATCTCTTTTAGATTTACAAAGCATAATCATTTATCATACATCTTTAACGCTCATTCCATTTAATTTTCTTTGGAAAATCATTCAAGGTAAAACAGTTGCATAATTTTCTTCGCATGAATGCAGACTTTGTACAACAATATATATGTTTTATGGAAAAATGACATTTCACACAGTATTGCGTCTTTAGTAATGATACAACGCTGCTTTTGAGCTCATATACATTGCATTTAATTCTTGATATCACGTTTCGTTCCTATATCAAATATTCCCATGATCGCCAATGCTTGCATTGATTCATATTTCCTATGTTAATAGTCAAAAGTCCAAATTGATTTTTATCACAAATTAAAAAAAAACCAGTTTCCTAAATTTTGTATAGATGTGTAAAAATTAAAAAAAAATTATAACATTTGAAATCTACAGACAGCTATCTTCTTCGTAATTCTTTTAATCAAATAGGCAAAAAAACCCAATTTTTTTCTATAATAGAGAGGTTAAGCAGATGACCGTTTACGTCTACGTGTACGTGTAGCTAGGGAAATCCCCTAATTTACTGCGATTTACGTCATCAGTTTTGCATAGCGCGTAATTCTACAAGTTGTACACAACGTGTAGATTCATATGTACACGTAGGAAAGAACGTGTAGCTCTTAGACCCAAATTATAGAATATATATTTTTCAGGCGGTGTTTGTTGTGATATTGAGAGTTTATTACGTACATCTATGTATCTTTTTCAATCAAAGTCATAGAATTATTTCATACAAATGGATTGTAAAGTGACTTGTTTAAATGACGTTTTACACGTACTGCTACACGTACAGATTGTTAAACAGAACACGATGTTAGTTACGTGTACTTGTAAAAACACTTCTAGGTTTACACGTACACGTAGACGCACACAGTCAAATGCTTAACCTCTCTAATAAACAATGTATATTTCATAGTTAAATAAAACTAAAATGAGATAAAATACGTTATACACAAAAGGTACTGCTCAAATTACATTTATGTTCAACACATTTATACCATTATTGCTAAAGATACGTTAATACCTTGCAATTTTTTATTTTATTTATATTTTTTATTTATTTATTTATTTATTTATTTTTTTTTTTTGCATTTAGCATTATTTCTTCTACAAGGAAGAAATTTCTTTTGCGGAAAAATCTTCACTTTTGAAATTATTATATATAGAATATAGCATAATATATGAAAATTGGTATTCAATTACCTTAAAGAAAGTCAGTTATAATTATTAACTGATTTCTATTTTCCAATTTTACAAGATAATCTATAATGAAAAATAATAATGTTTATTTACGTACCAGGCATAAGTAAAGGGACGTGGCTAACATCTTCCTAAAACAAATGAGGAAGTAATAATCTCGTTATGGCACTGTGTTTCATTAAAAAATTAAAGACATTTAAAATCGTAAAAAGAGTCATCTGATCCATATGTTTGTAGACATTTAAATTTTAAAAATATCGTGAAGCATATCAAGTAGCTATATTGAGGTACCTCGAAGATAAAATGAAATTAAATGAAAACTGTGCATCTGTTTGCTGCATCAGATTTGTGAATGTATTGTGAACGATAAGATACTCAAATCAAATGTCTGAATATTGCATTTCTAATTCTGTTATATATATATTAAATTTAGCAACTTAATTAATGTGTTGAATTGAATATGTTTTGTTTAGATACTATTTAAAACCATGAAAGATAATCTTTAGTAAAGGATTCAAATTTAATATGGTTTGCTCTCATTTTAATCTTAAAATTGTTTTGAGCAAAATTACTGTTCATGTTCTGAAAAGTTCATCTCAATATTTCAATTCTAATTTGAAAACATCAAATACATACATACATACATACATATATATATATATATATATATATATATTACTGTGAAAAACGTCAGTCAGCATTGGACTTAATGACAGGTTGTATTTCCTGAAGGTCTTTTTATAAAGAAAATAAAGAAGTTAAACTCACGAATATATTTTTTACAGTTGTGGTATACTATTACTCGGATAAATATAACTGAAATGTGATTGGTGATCTGTTACAACGCACTTTTTAAAATTACGCACTTTAAATATTTTTTCCAAAATGCGTTAAATTTGGGACCAAGTTAACGCAATTTGAAATTTTTTTTTCTTTTCAAAGTGCATAAATATCGACCATATAAACACACTTTGAAAAAAATGTGCGGGGCTTTTTTATTATTTTTGCAAATTTTTGGTACGATGAATAATTATTTGAACGTGGGTGGATAACTTTTTGGTGATGACGTCACTCCAGGATCTGATAAATAGTTTTTTAAAGATTTTATGGTTGTCTTGTTCCAAAAGGTTCTCGTAAATGTTATAAAAGGGGAATGGGTCTTTTAGAAATAATGGAGGAATGATTGTTTAATAAGCACAATATCGTTTCTTTTTTAATTTTATCCAGTCTGTAATAAGTTGTTGATGTAGGGGTCGATAGGTGACTTAAACCATGGCATTTTTCATAGAGAAAAGGGAGCAACTATGATTTTTCCATTGAAAATAATTTTCCTGTACAATATGATGGTCTTTTTATAGTTATTTGACAAATATTTAGAAGTATGAAGGCATTGTTTATTCCCGCACAATATGATGCCCCCCCTTTTTTTTTTTTACAGTTGTTTGATTAGTATTAAGAGGTATGAAAAAGTATTTATGCATTTTTTTATTCGTACTGTATTTGATTTTGTAGAGTAACTTTGGCCAAAGTAAAGACAAGTGGCTATCGTGCTTAGATCAGCGAAATGACCCCTAAGCCCCTCCTTCTTTAATATAATAGGGTGCGTTTTTTTTTTTTTTTTTTTTTTTTTTTGTTTTTTTTTTTTTAGGAAAGCTTATCTCAATTTTTTTCATCTATTTTACGTTAACTAAAATTTAGTGAGAGAAAGTATATCAATGGCATACCAGTTATGTAAATACATATATTTGGGAAGAAAGATTATAAGAGTTGGCTGAGAGACCTTCTACATGTACCTGTCTTCTCCTCGTTCTCGATAAGCGTAGACATTTTTCAAAGTGCATTGATTTTGTCCCAAATTTAACGCACTTTGAAATTTTTTTCAAAATGTCTTGATTTTGTCTATAATTTAACGCACTTTGAAAAAAAAAAAATCAAAGTACGTAATTTTTTCAAAGTGCGTTGCCACAGTGATTGTTGGGCTCAAAATCTAAAATAAAACACAAATTGAAAGAAAAGCAACAAAGGACCTCTGAAATTCACCAACCAGCATTCTCTGTTGACTAGTCGCAATGAAACCTTTGTCTTGATTGTTTGTTTAACGTCCCTTCGAGAAATTTTCACCCATATTAAAAAACCACCACTTGCAGGTGGGGAATGCAAATTTAGACCTGTTCTCAGCACTTACGGTCTTTGAGCAGTGAGGGGTCATTTGTGTGAGCACTATTGCGACATACGGGACTTCAGTTTATCGATCTCATCAGAAGGACTGGTCTCCACACATTGGATATCGAACCCGAGACGAAAGGATCAGCGACTTTAGAGCAAACACTCTAACCACTGCGCCACGTCAAAGACTCATTTCTTTTGAAATCTATTATCAAAACTATTTTCTTACAATATGTATTGAAAAAGTAGCCAACATTTTACGCACTTCGGGACTTGATGTATTTGCCAAATAAAATAAAAGATAAAATGTAAATACTATATTATTATTAGTATTAGTATTTTACTGACTAGAATTCTTCCTACTCGGCGTAAAGACCTGAGTAATGATCACTTTTTAAAAACAGTTGAATAAATTCCTGCGACATTAACATATTTGCCATTAACCTGAATTAGTTTTGAAACTGATCCTGATGATGCAGAATATACTCTTGTATACCGAATCAATTGAGAGACATTAACTCCATATGCATTTATGATGTTTTAAAGCTACGTAAACATAGAAAGTATCATGGTTTTATCAGTATAATTTAATGTTTGTTTGCTTTATGTTGGCACATAAACAATTGCCGACGAAAGCTGCTAATTCACATTTGAACTGAAAACCTCTGGTCCTTTAGCTTGGAGAGATCTTTTTGTTCAATTATTTGATGTGAAAAGGGTTCTCATTTTATGCGATTTCATCCGAAGTTTTCAGTTCGTCATTATTAAGTCTTGAATAATGGTAAGGTTATACTTACTTTCAACACGTGCAAGCCATAACATATTTCTATTTAGGCTTACGATGTTCGAAATGCGTTATGATCTAATTATGTGATTGAGCACAAATTTATTCCTTTTTTTTTTCTTTTTTTTAATACAAAACATATCAATTGCATTGAAATTTTAATTCCATTTTGTAATGTTGTATTGAAGACGTACATTTGTAAATAGAAAAACGAAATGAAGTTCAATAGTTTGTAACTTTGAGCTTAATACTCAAACATTCTGATTTTTACCAAAAGAGAAATCTTCAATTTAATGTAAATGAATTTATTTACTTACATGAATTATGCAAAGGAACGTGACCAACATCTTTCTCCTACAAACGCGGAAGTAATAATCACGTTTTGTCATTTTGTAGATAAAGAAAGAAACCTGATCTATGTCTTTGAAGGACATTTAAATAAAGAAATGTTCGTGGGCCATAAAAAGAAAGGATACTTTGTAGCAAAAAAAAAAAAAAAAAAAAAAAAAAAAAAAAAAAAAAAAAAAAATCTGTAGTAAATGGAAATAAACGGAGCAGAAAGTATACTTCATTTTAATTTGAAAGAAGATAGCCGTAGCTTTTCAATCTCCATAATGCGTCATATTTAAGAAAGAAAAGATTTTTATACCCCTGTAATCGAAGATTCGGGGGCATGTGGTTTTTGGTCTGTCCGCCTGTCTGTCTGTTTGTTCGCAAAAATACCCCGATAACCTTACCCAAACGTTTGATCAATTGGTTCTGGGATTTAATATTTTTCATGTGTATCCCTTGTGACATGATCCTTCTTTGGGTACCGATATATTCGATCTCCTGATGAGCTTGATCTTGGAATTCGAATCACTGGAAATTTCACAAAACTTCAACTTTAGCCGTAACTTTGAACAGTTATATTAGTGCTTGGGCGTTCATATTTGTTATATTTATTTCTTGTAACAATTTTGTTTGTTTATTTTGTTATGTTTATTTCTTGTAACAAAATCTTTCCTTGGATAATAGTCGCCCGCGTGGCGCAGAGGTTAGAGCGTCTGCTCTAGAGTCGCTGAGCAAGGAGTTGATCCTTACGTCGCGGGTTCGAATCCCACTGCGGGACGTGGAGACCGGTCATTCGGATGAGACCGCATAAACCGAGGTCCAGTGTCGCAGTAGGTGCAGGCACGAAAAAGATCCCTCACTGCTCAATGGCCCTGAATGCCGAGTATAGGTCAAAAATTGAAGCCCTCCACCGGTAAGTGGTGAAGTGGTGGCGTCTCCATATGAGTGAAAATTTCTCGAGAGGCACTTAAAACAACAAACAATCAATCAATCAGTCCTTGGATAATACGTCTAACAAGTTAGCCTTTTGGCCTTGGTCTTGGTTTTTAACATTCGTTTGAAAAACTTCAACTATTGCAATAAGTTTCTATGGCTATCATATTTCTTGCGCGTATTCTTTGTGACAAGACCTTCCCTTGGGGAACAAGTTTGACTTTTCCTTGACCTTGAAGTTGGACCTACATTTTGAAAAGCTATAACCTTGGCCATAACTTCTGAATGGTTGGAGCGAGGGCTTTTATATATCTCAGAAATATTCCTTTGCCACAATACCTTTCAAGAGGTACCAATACTTTTGTCCTCATTACCTTTAGCTTGGAGAATTTTTCTAGTAAAATATCTAAATGTGTCAGATGTGTCAGACTCTGTGGTATCCTTTATTTCAAGCTCACTGGGATATATCGAGTCTAAATATGAATGGAAGTAACTATTATTAACGAGGTTCGCTCCTGAGCTTTTGAGCAGATTTATAGCTTAACCTATATTTCAAAAATTCTGCATAAAGTATTAATTCTTTCAATAAATTTGGATTCTACAATGCCAATTAAATTATATTCAGTTAAAACTCCATGATTATATTCCATACCAAAAGCATTAAGTGAGGAACTATATTTTGTGGCGGAAGGTTTTTTCGAAGAAAATGTTCATTTTTTTCTCTTTCAAAGTATTTAACGTATGTTAATTTTGGATTCCTATTTTTCCATGCAGCCTGCATACAGAGTTATTTTGTACAATGAACTGTTTTATACTGGTCCTAAATTATAAATCAAATCAACTGTCAAGAATTCTATCATCATATTTCATAAATATAGCAAATAAATTGTGAAAATCAAGAAAAAAATATCCCTATTTTAAGCTTAAAATTAGCACTATTTTAGTAATATCTAAAAATTAACATCACAGACCCCCACTTTTTATTTTATTTTCTGAATATGTAAGATACTTTTAACCATTCTTCTTAAATTCAGTATAATGTCATTACTTTCAAATTATTTTTTTGCTTGTTAAATTTTTAATGCCAGAAAAATGAAATTTTTTGAGTGCAAAAAGGTCAAATAATTGAACGTGTGGAGTAATTTGAATTTTTTTTGTCACAAATTTTAATGTGTCTATTCAAGATGAAATAAGTCTGTGTTTGTTTTCATAATTTACTTGAATAAAAAGTATTGGAGGAAAAACTTTAAAAAATTGATTTATGTGTAAGACGTAATTACAGTGCAAAAAGGTCAAACTAAATGCTCTGTAGCGCCAAAAGAAGCGCATTGACCCCCATTTTTTGTTTTGATTTTTAATTAAGCTATGTGTGTAAATTCTAAAAATATACTTGATAAAAAATTCTCATTACTTTTGATGGCAGGATCCAACCTCCTTAATTGATAATATGTCGTCTATATTTCTAAATGTCGAATTGAAGGCCACAGCGAGTTTTTTCTTCTTTTCATGTAGAAATTTTTGAATAAATTCTGCTTCATATGAATACAAAAATAGGTCTGCTAATAAGCAATTAATACCCATGGGAAAACATGTAAGTAAACTATTAATTAAAGCGGCGTCATGTGTATCGGTATGATTATACAATATATTTACTTAGTTTCTTACACTCGGCCCACAGGACCTATATGTCACTGTTAATATTCAGACAATGTATAAGTAAGCACAAAAATGAAGAAGAAGTGACATTAGAGTGTCCTTTTGAGAAGTTCTTAAGGGTTTACAAGCATCAAATATAAAAGTACAATGTAGCAGATTACCTAGGAAAATAACATAAAATATGTGCAAAATTGCATTATCTGATAACAAATTCTATCAATTATTAAATCCTATTTTTTGGAAGAAGTCCATTCTCTTATTTTTCATAAAGTTTACAATGTAGTAAAAAATGTATTTCGTTTTCAATTTCTTTTTTGTTACAAAATTGGCAAATTCTGTCTTGAGGTGGCTCAGATTTATAGTGTTCATTTCAATCCGAAGCGTTAGTACTTATGTACACTGCAACGAAACATTGCCATCACTGATCGTATAGATTAAGGTACGTCAATTTATAACTATGTACTACTGCTCCAGTCCATACTTGTTTTTTTTTTTTGTTTTTTTTTTTTTTTTTTTTTTTTTTTTTTTTTTGAAAAGACCGAAGTTCGGAATTGGGAAATATTTTTAAAGTCTTACAGAAACAGGAGGAGGGCACCAAAAATTTAAGAAATGCTAGTTTAAGAATTTTATGGAAACAGTATATTTATGGTTCATTATTTAAGCTATGCACATATAAAAGTAAAATTCAGTGATTAAAATTTTCTTTATTATAATATGTGACGAATAAGTGTGACGAATATATGATATTATCAAAATATATTCAAATTTGCAACTTTTTGGCAATTTAATTTGACAAAAATTAAATTTAAAGAAAAATCATTTTCATTTTGAGTTTTGAAATTTTAAATTAAAGCTGTCTTTCACAATTGAAAGCCAGAGAAGGATGACCAATCTGCGTAGGCATATCCTCCAGATGCATCATAAACTCTTATCCAGACTTGATCGTTCTTTTCCATTTTTATGATAGCTGTTGCAGATCCGCTTTCATAATTGGGACTGGAAGATTTGCCATTTACATGATTTTGGCCGACATTTTTATCATTGAGGACGATTTCTGTACTAAACCAATTCCCTGCAGATGTGGCAATGGTCCATGAAAAGGAGTATATGGCATTATTAGGAGCAGTGAACTTTCCAGTCGTTGCATAATAAGCATCTCCCGAATTTAATATTATTTTTTTGAAAAACACAACAGTTTTCTTTGCCAGATTTTGCAGCGCAGTTGATGTTTGTGCATAAAATACAATCACACCTTTCAAAACAAGAATATCTGTACTTTTATGGTTAATTCTATAGGTTTATTGATTCGATCATAAAAAAACAGACAGTTATTACATGTAATTAGACAATGATAATTAAAAAAAAAATCCGTGTTATTAGAGAAGGATACTTGAGCTTTTATAAAACACATTTAAATAGTAGTCACACCCTTTATATTATTGATGAACAAGAATTTAATCAAAATATTAAAACAAAGATTGAAGAATTAGAATTTCTTTAATATATAACATAATAGTATTTATTCCTTTGAGAATATTATACTATTTGCTTGCAAGAAATGTGTAATTTTCTAGGAATAGTCTTAGTAAAATAGAGATTATAGACAACATCTATCATACCTTTTCCTTTGCAGTTTTGATCTTCATAACCCATTCCTCTGCAAACAGCATTATATGTCTTGTATTTACTAAGAAAGTCCGAAGACCCATTCTTCGCTTTGGCAAACAGCAAAAAAGAAGCGACGATGATCACCAAGTATGAAGAGAACCTTGAAAAGTCATTATTAACTAGTTATGTCCTTTTTATTCACTAAACATTATTGACATAAGTCATTTGCATTTCAATACATATGATTATGGCTGTTAATTATAACTATTGTAATTAAAGAAACCTAACAGATGTTCGAATTCCCATCGGATTTTTCGCCTAATATCCCAGTAAACTCGACAATTAGATGAGATGGTCCAATGCCTGCACTCTCTTTTTATGCAAAATATATATTGAATGAAATATATGGCGATATCAAACAGTATTCAAGCTCAAAAGTCCATCAAACATTACAAAACATCAGAGGTGGATCAGGTGCCATGGAGGAGTGAGCATCCCCTGCCGACCGGTCACACCCGCCCTGTACTCCTTGTCATGATCGGGAAATAACGGAAAAATCCGTCGACAATTCAGTGTGTAAATAATGACTTAAGAATTAGTATGAAAAACGTCAGTCAGCATTTGACTCAATGATAAATTGTATTTGCTGACAAGGTCATTGTATCGACCATAGAACTAACGAAATGATGACTTTAAACGAGACTGTTGATATTTTTGTTTCATCAACTTGTTTGTCAATAATTTATCTCGTTTTAGAAATTGTACATACGTAGAGTATGCTCTTGCGTATCGAATCAACTGAGAGATATAAACCCCATATGCAGGTGATGAAGGTAAACTGCTGCATAAGTAAGGGAAGTTGACGATTGAAAAGTTAAAGTCATCACGTTTATCATAAAGCTTGGTTGTTAGATTACCATTAACGTTTTTTGCAAGTAAAATATCATATATATAATATGAAACAGATGCGTCAGACTCTGTCGTATCTTTTATCTCAAGCTCAAAGAAAGAGGCTTGGTAAACATATACCATGTATAATTCATATTATTGATTGATTGTATGTTGTTTAGTGTCCCAATCAAGAATTTTTCACTCATATTGAGACGTCACCGTATGTCAGTGAAAGGCTTCAAATTTAGACCTATAATCGGCACTCAGGGCCATTGGCATTGAGCAGTGAGGGTTCTTTATCGTGACGACGCCTTCCGTTAACCTCTGTTTTTAAGGTCTCGTCCGAAAAACCAGTGAATTTCACTTTTAGTCCCCGGAGCTTGGCGAAAGAATAGTCACTACCTATGTCTACGGTGGCGCGGCGAACGAGAATCGAACCCAGGCATGCTGATCACGAAGCGAGCGATCTATCACTATGTAGCTGTGACCGGTATTTCATAATATGAAAAACTGTACCTAGTGATATAACCTACTCTTTTGTATGATTAAAAACTAAAATGCCTCTTTACAATGTATATTCAATGACTTAATTTTATGATATTATTGATATCTTTTTTATCACTGATTAGGAAGAAATGGTTATAGGGTTGTATATTACATTTCCAATTTTCTATTTCATAGTTTCTTTTTCGATATTTACAACTGAATGTAAATTTTACCATATAAAAGGTCAAGTACCTAAAATGCATGTCAATTTCCTGGGCTATCATTGTATCTGACGTCAGTGGACGGGGACTATGGAAATCATCATGGAATGCTTCGTGCATTTGAATTATATTAGACAGCATTTTTAGCTGTATTGAGACCATAAGAACTTATCTGATAATAAGGTGTCCGTCGTCCTTCCGTCTGTGTTTTTTTTTTTTTTTGTCCGTAAATATTTTTTTTTTCAAAAGGCTGCTAATCCCACAGTTTATGTCCAATTTCAGTATAAGTTGGTATATCATTAGACTATATTAAGATACATAATTCTGTATAGAGGGTATTGATTTCGATGAATGGGGTTACCTTGGTCATTAAAAATAAACATTCGTTTGCTTTTTTTCCCAAACGCTACTCCTTCTACAGTTTTGGTCCAATATCAATATAACTAGTCACACAATAAGACTACTTTAAGATACATAATTCTGTTGGTCGGTTTTTAATTTCAATGAAAGGGTTGTCATGGTTACTAAACATAGAAATATTTTAAAAATTATTTTAAAAACCTAATCGTCCTACAGTTTTTGTCTAATTTCAATATATTTTGGTACACAATTATACTACATGTACTGTACAATAAGATACATGATTCTATTAAAAACATTGATGTGACGTCATGCCTTTTTATTGCAGTCTAAAAATTTACCGATAATAATAATTACCAGTCCAATAATATATATCGGACGGCAGTGATAACAAAATCGAACAGTATTTAAAAAAAATAGAGTGACATCAAGGTTTAATAAATACGAAAATTTTAAAAAAAAAGTTAAGAAGAAAAAAAAAATCAGGGTAAATAAATGCAAGGAAATTAAGTTGCTACAAAGTAGCAAATTCATGAAGAAGAAAATCGAGTTATTACCTGCCTTAACAATAACACATTTCATAGGTTTTTTTCGCTGTTTTCGATACAGCACTGCAAAAACGCGAATTCAAATTCATTTCTGATAAAGAATCTGCAAACCTCTTCCTTTAATGTCCGCATATTTAAAAACCTGAGATTTTAAATATATCATCAAACTAAAACATCAGATAAAAACCCTTAGCTTTACTTTTATGGTAATGATATCATCCAACACTGTGTCTGTATCAATGTCAGACGCACTTTATTAAAAATAATGTTTCAAAACGATTTCATCACTACCTGATCAATGTCCGTAATTCCTGTAAAGCTAAACAACTGTCATTGATGAATCAAATGAAACATAGTTCAGTTTTGAATAAAAAAAAAACCTTTCTCTTTCCTTTTTTCATACTTATTAGAGGATGAAAGGTAGAAAACTTCTGATGTTTGAACTCCTGTTGTGGAATTATCGGAATCCTCCAGGTAACTTTTGGACATTTCAATGGCAATGTTTTAAGTATGATATATGCCTCATTCAGTTCTATATGTAAAATAATCAGACTGTTTTCGGTGCTAACGGGCCTCAAACAGTCTGATAATGTTACATATAAAAGAGTATTCGGTTTATATACATTACATATCGGGTTTTGGTACAGGACTCAGTTACAAAAATAAAAAAAATCGAGATAGGGCAGAAAGAAATTCAGAACATTGCAAGATTATATATATATATATATATATATATATATATATATATATATATATATATATATATATATATATATATATATATATATATATATTTCAACAAACGGTGTTGCTATTGCAACTCGAAATAGTTATTTTTTTTTTTAGGTCACCTGAGTCACTCAGGTGACCTATTGCTATCCGTTCTCGTCCGTCGTCGTGCAGCGTGCGGCGTGCGTTAACATTTGAACATTTTTAGCTTCTTCTCTGAAACCGCTGAACCAATTTCAACCAAATTTGGCATATAGCATCTATGGATGAAGGGGAATAAAAATTGTGAATTTCATGGTCACTGCCCCCCTGGGCCTGAGAGGTGGGGCTAAAACCACCAAAAATAATGCAATCTTTAAAAATCTTCTTCTTTACTCCTGGACATCAAGCAGTCAAACTGTTGGCATCATTGTAATGAGCATTGAGCCCTCTATCAAAATTGTGAAATTCATGGCCCCAGGGTCAGGGGTTCTGGCCCCAGGGTGAGGCTATATAGATCACATAGTGAAAGTGCATTATTTCTTTGAAAATCTTCCTCTCTGCTCCTGGGTATTAAATAAAGTAACTAAGTACATAGTTATGAAGAGCAAGAGTGCTTGTTCCAAAATTGTGAAATTCATGGCCCCAGGGTCAGGGATTCTGGTGTTAGGGCGGGGCTCTATTGATTATATAGTGAAAATTCACTAATTCTTTGAAAATCTTCTTCTCTGCTCCTTGGTATTAAATAAAGTAACTAAGTACATAGTTATGATGAGCAAGAGTGCCTTTTCACAAATTGTGAATTTCATGGCCCCAGGGTCAGGGGTTCTGGTGTTAGGGCTGGGCTCTATCGACTATATAGTGAAAATGCATTAATTCTTTGAAAATCTTCTCCTCTGCTCCTGGACATTAAGGTGATAAACTAAGTACATAGTCATGATGAGGAGGTGAGCCTCTTCAAGAATTGTGAAAGCCATGGCCCCAGGGTCAGGGGTTCAGGTGTTAGGGTGGGGCTCTATTGATTATATAGTGAAAATGCATTGATTCTTTGAAAATCTTCTTCTCTGCTCCTGGGTATTATTTAAACAAACTAAGTGCATGGTTATGATGCATAAGGATGCCTTTTCAAAAATTGTGAATTTCATGGCCCCAGGGTCAGGGGTTCTGGTGTTAGGGTGGGGCTCTATTCATTATATAGTGAAAATGCATTGATTCTTTGAAAATCTTCTTCTCTCTACAGGAGATTATTTAAACAAACTAAGTGCATGATTATGATAGGCAAGGATGCCTCTTCCAAAATTTTTAAATATATGGCCTCAGTTTTTGGGGTTCTTGAGGAGGGGGGCTCTATTGATTATATAGTGAAAAGCATTAATTCCATTGATTAATCATTAATTAATCCTGTCTGCTCCTTAGTGTTGAGCTGATAAATAAATTGCTTAGCTATGATGAAAATGGGAGCTTCGAACAGATTTTTTAAATCTTGTGGTCCTAGGGTCAGGGGTTCTGGCATAACGGGGGTGGGGGGTGGGGGGGGGGGCTTTTGATAATATAGTGGAAAAGTGTTAATTCTTTGAAGTCCATAGTTATGATGATGAGGGTAACTCTTCCAAATTTGTAAATTTCTTGACCCTTGGTCTTGGGTTCTGCTGTTACGGTAAGGCTTTGTTGAATCTGTAGTGAAAATGCATTGTACCTGTGAAATTCTTCTCTGCTTCTGGGCATATCGGAAGCTAACTGAGTAAAAGTTTAAATGATATAAGTAAGCGTATTTCTACTAATTTTTTGAACATCTGGACCATTTGTCTAAGCCTTCTGGTCCTGGGCAGGGCTCTATTAATTTGTATTCTACTGAGAGAAGTTGTTCCCCTTCTCCATTCACCTTTGATAATTAATCACTGTAAATAATGTATTTGAAAGGTTAATAGAATAATATAATTATGCTAGAATGTTTATCGTATAATTCAATAATTTTAATAATCAGGTAGTCCTGTAAGTAATAGATAAATAAAAATGAGACAAAAATAACTTATCTTATTAAAAGTTCTTCAAAGACCATAAGAGAGGTCAATGCTAGAGGTCTTGATATGGGTTTGAAAATAGTACAGAAGCACTAATAGTTTGTTAATAGTCTGCATGGTGATAGTGTTAAGTGGGGGACAGATTAGAACTTAATTTATGAGTTGATACTGAATACTAGACTCATTATTTTATTGATCCTGATCTTCCTACTTCTATTGCTTTAGGGCAACAAAGCTTCATCTATCAGTGTATTTAACTTCGAAATTGTTGTATTAAACTCAGGTGACCGCTAAGGCCCTTGGGCCTGTTGTTTAAAACCCTACTCCTCTTACAGTTTTGGTTCAATTTCAATGAGTTTTTAATGAGACTTGGTACACAAGTTGACTTTACTAAGAATCATAACACTATTTAACGGTTTTTGATCTCCACAAACAGCGTTGCCATTGTAATAATTCAAATGTCTTCGAATTCTTTCGAAACGCTACCTCTACAAAGCTGGTCTATTTCCGACAGGACTTGATTCACAAGAAGAATATACTAATATTTTGACAACGGTGTTGCCTAGAAATAGAAATTTGCTCTCTTTTTTTTTTTTAGACCTACTCATTATTCAGATTTTGGTCTATAGACTTTTACACAAATAGATACATTTTCATTATAAGTGCACACTAGTCACAGGATAAAACTCTACTATTCAGTTTATTGAAATGTGACAAAGTTTACTGCCATTCAGTCACATTTGCAGACCTTTCAGTGACCATTCTGTTGACTGAAAGGTGCAGTTTTATCCTGTGAGTAGAGCTAAAGGCTCGTCAAGAACCACTGATTGATTCACATTTATATTTTTATTTCACATACTAATGTAAATATAAGGAATCACTCCTTCTTTGTTGCCTTGAATATGCCAGGTACATTCACGACAGTTGGAAACTTGGAATAATTTAAGCATAACGGGCTTAGCTAGACAATGATTCCTTAATTCAATTCCTTTCATTGTTTAATTAAATATTCATTAAATTATTTGCTTTTATTATGTGTATTAATTCAGTTTATTACTATGGTCACTTGATAACTACATGGAAACAATTAACTTAGTAAACTGTTTTACCTACACTATCAAACCGACTCTTGATTTCTGGTAACGAGAGTGTATGAATGAAAAAGGTCAAAATAACGAACAGTGATGGATATCTAAAAATCTATAAACAATACAAATCTGTGAAGAGGGCAAAAAATGGACACCTGGAAATTCCAGAGGTGGGATCAGGTGCCTGGGAGGAGAAAGTATCCCCTGTTGATTGGTTACACGCGCCGTGAGCCTTATGTATTGATCAAGTAGACGGAACTTTCCGCAGTCAAATTTAGTATAAAAACAAAGGCTTAACAATTGATGCATGTATGAAACAAGACAGCTAAAATACGACCCAATGAAAGGTAATATTTGCTAACAAGGTCATTATAACGACCAAAGAATTATTCACGAAATGCCGACTTTAGGTTGTTCATATCCCTGTAACATCAATTTATCTGTCTGTAGTCTGCCCTGCATACTTGGAGCATGCTCTTGAGTATCGATGTGTTGGTGATAGCGGGATATTAATGTACTACATAAATAAGAAAAGTTGACGATGGAAAAAGTTGAGATCTCGTTTGTCATACAATTAAGTTGTTAGTTGGCCCTTATCATCTATAGTCATTAAAATATCCAAATGTGAAACAGATGTGGCAGACTCTGTTGTGTCTGTTATTTCAAGTTCACTGGGATATATTAAATGAATGAAAGTAACTATTGTTAATTGATACATCGTCGATATATCTAAGTTTTGAGTTGAAAGCCACATCAAGTGTTTTTTTTCTTCTTCTCATGTAGAAGTTTTTGAATAAATTCTGCTTCACAGGAATATAAAAACAGGTCGTCTGATAAAAGAACATAATTAGTGCCCTTCGGAATTCTAACAATTTGTTGGAAGAAGTGGTCTCCAATGACTACATATTCAATGAGAACTCTAGCATCCTTTTAATATCAACTTCAGAGTACTTGTGTGTAGAATCAGAGAGTTTCAGCAAAGTAATTTTGTTGATGACCAATCACAAGATAAGACAATTTCCGACTTCCATTTTCATTGAAGAAGCAGTTGTCTATGATATCATAAAGCCTAGTTTTAATTTATCGTGAGGAATTGTTGTATAAAGTGTAGAAAAGTTTTACGTTTAGATGTCACCGATTTTTGAAAAAAATGATTTTTAATTTTCTAAAAGTTCTTTGGAGTATTTAAGAATTGACATTGATTTACACCACTTCTTGAATATGCTGTAGCACAGTACTTCAATAGTTTCTCCTTTACTCTCTTTTTTGTGAGGAGTAAAGCATTTGCTTGTGGATCCGGCAATGTATTTTTGTAAGGATTTTTTTTTTTAGAAGTTTAGTATTCCAGTATAGTTAGGGTAGATCAAACTCACCTTGGTTGACTGGAATGTTTAAAGTATCAAAGACTGAAATGTGACTTTGAAGAATGTCATCCTTAATAGGTCAATTAAGAGTATAATTCAACGGTTATCTTGACTTTGAAAAAATTGGCGATTTTAAATTTTCTAAAAGCTCATTATAGTTTTTGAGAATCCACATCTGATTTATACCACTTCTAGAGTATGCCGTAGCACAGTATATTTCTAACACTAAATGGTGTTTCTTATTATTCATGTTCTTGTCATTCATTTTCTCTACATATTCAAAATCTTTTTTAAGTTCAGTAAAAAAAAAATATTTACTTTTTTTAAATTTGCTGTTTTAAAACTTTTACCAATTTTACCAAATTGTCATAGGCCTTTCTGAAAAACTAAAACAAATAACCATTGTGTTCTAACTGTACTCACATTCTCCAATCAATCGAAGTCCTATTGTTATCCAGGCTTTATCATACAATGCTTCTATTTATAACAAATGCTAATATTTGTTAAACACGCAATTCGCTCATTATAACATAATAACAGTTGTTCATTTTTTTTACAGCTCGTTTTTTTTTTTTGGCTTTTAATATAATTCAATTTATTTAGATAAAAAACCAGTTCCAGGCAGCCATTGAAAATGCTTATGCACATCTCGTCCATTTTGTTCCTACCTCAGCATATTGAAAGGTTAAATAGTCTTGAGAAAAACACACACACACACACAAAAAAAAAAAAAAAAAAAAAAAAAACAAGCACCACAGCTATGCATCTAAACCCTATTTATTTACAGTAATGAATCCGGACCACCGCCAGCCACGTCCGACTGCAGAACACAGCGACTCTTTGGGATCACTTCACCCTGTGCCTGTCTATCCGTCCATCCGTCTGTCACACCCTATATCTTGAGAACTATAAGAGGTATGAATGTGATTTTTTGCACATACGAGGGTTATCCGTTAAATATCCCACTTTTTTCCGAAATTTCATGTATCATTAGATGTCTGTCAGCTTCATGTCGTCGCGCACCTGTCTCAAACATCTATTGACGCACTTAAGAAAGACCTACCTTCTTGCATATCAACCTCCAAACTCAAACGTCCATTCCAAAATAAGTTGAGCCATTTAAATACTACAAAGCAAGTGACTCTGGAATTAGGTTCGACTGATTCATTATAAATTAAAGTGTCTTGTATTTTTTTCAAGTGTTCATGAAAAGGAAGTAGCGGTGCGCTGCTCCAAGCGTTCAAAATTGGTACACTTTCAGACAATCTAAAAAACATTATTTATGAGCTCTTGTGAATTTCAGAGGCGTATGTGAACGTTTTTTTTTTTTTTTTTTTTTTTTTTTTTTTTTTTTTTGAAGTTGTCTGTTGATATTACTCTGGCCTATGTCAGAATATAGTTTTTATGAACTTTACCGCAATTTCTTACGCAAAACATAAGAAAGGAAATTATCTTTTAACTTTATTTCAACCAAGAGCCTTATTTGTACCTTAAGTATAATGTTACACTATAAAAGAAAATACATATATTGAATATAGAATAAAAAAAAATGAATTGATAAGTGAAGCTATGTTGCACAAAAACAAGATCATGGATCAGCAAAATAATTGATTTATTGCTCAGTAACAAATCTTATATACACTGCAGTTTATCTGTTTACTTGCGTGTACTTCCCACCATTTGTCACTATCCCCAGTCGGGCGAAATGAGGCAATAGTTCTGGAGCACTTTTAATAAAAAAAATACTATTAGAATTCAATCGGAGTATTTAGATGACTGTTCGTTGACGATCAACTGACCGTCAATTGACCATTAGTTGAATTTTTGCCATGAAAATGCATTCAACTCATTTGCATGAAGTGGACCACTGTTGAATGCTCCTATAGATTCTTTACAGTTGACCATTAGTTGAATACTCCTCTATTTCCTTTGCAGTTGACCGTTAGTTGAATACTCCTCTATTTTCTTTGCAGTTGACCATTATTTGAATACTCCTCTTATTTCTTTGCAGTTGACCATTGTTGAATACTCTATTAGATAGTGATTGTTGAATTTAAAAAAAAAATGGAGGGAATTTTGAAAATCTAAGGCAAGCAGTGCATAGAAAAGCTGCCATGTCTCTAATAGAAAAGTCAAAACGATGGGGCTACTAAAATGATATGCATGTATGCATATCAATGCATAAATATAAATTGAGCTGGTGCACTCTCACAAGTTGCTGTGCCTCCTTTATTTTCTGTCAGAAGAAAGAAGATTTAGTCTATATAAAGCAATGGCATATTGTTACCAACAGCACAACAAGAAGCACAACAATACACTTGATGCACGACAAGTTATCGGATTTTTTAAAATATTTAAACAAGTACACAATAGTTGGGGCCTATAATTAAGCTACAGTGTTCTTTCTAATATCTCCTGGAAAAAAATTAAAAAGAAAAATATTTCAATTTTATACTTACATAGATTGCACAAGCTGAATCATTCATGAAAACAATTGTTTCAATTCAAAATTTCCCACTTGCTAACAAAACACACACTGACACACGTTATTGATTCAAATCTAGATTGTTGTAAACTTTATGGAATTGCTAACCCGATCTATAATAATGTCATTTCAAACCCAACATAAATAGAGTCAGAGAGATTTTCTAGCACTGAGCGATCAACTATAGTCAACTCTGCAAGATGTCACAAAGTCAGAGTGTTCAACTATGGCCAACTCTTTTCTCGCATGAAATTTTCAAAGTATTATTATTCAACAAATGGTCAACTCGTTGAGAAGCAGTCAATTGACGGTCAACTGACCATTTTATGCAAAACAATTGACAGCTTTTAAGAAAAGCATTCAACTCCTAGTGGTCAACTGTTTTCGAGTAATCAATTAACTGCTAGTTGACTTCTAGTTGACGGTCAAGTACACATTTTCGTATGGGAGAGGGCTCAATGCTTATTATAATCATGCCAACAGTCTGACTGCTTGATGTCCACGAGTAAAGAATATTTTTAACGATAGCGCTAATTTTGATAATTTAAGCCCCACCCCTAGGCCCCAGGGGAGGGAGGGACCAAGAAGTTCACGATTTTCTTCCACTTTACTTAATGATGTTCTATGCGAAAAATTGGTTGAAATTTGTTCAGAGGTTCAAAAAAGAATATTGACTCAGGAGACCTAAAAACAAGTTAACAAACACAATAGAAACAGAGCAAAACAAAACAAAAAACTCACAAAAACAAACAAACAAACAAAACAAACAAAATAAAATATGCTTAGAAATCCCCGGATTTTGAATTCTGTTTAGAGATATCTGTCTACATTTGACGTTGTATGAATATATGCAGAAGATGCAGAATGATTAGTGACTTGATCATCTTGGAACCCTCAAATAAGTCGATATACGGCATTTTGTTGTCCAAATAATATGCATTTAACGATAGGTATTTGAAATTCTATACTTACCATCATAATGACAGATACTTCATTAAAAAAAGACAATCATGTTCCAAAAAAATAAATTTCCGCAATGTTGAAATATAATATCTATGTTACGTCCTTGTACAATATAAAAGGAGTTTTTTTGACTTAGCTAACATTTTAAATAAAGGCAGTAGGTAGAGAATACACCAATTTTATTACAGGTAGGCTATATTTATCTTATATATAAATGTTGTGCCATCTATTAATTTTTTTTTTCTAGCTAGCCATACTTTCTATCCTCTATGATCGTTCTCTTTATAAAGCAAAAATTTGAAAAATATGTATGTTATATTTTTGTGCAAATACTTTTTGGGGTATACAACGCTATGACAAAAGTATTTGTGATTTTCCAAAATGGCTGACGTAAACAACGACAAGTTTCATACCCTAACAATAAAAACTATAGAAAACTATAACCTATGAAGTGTAATAATGATATCTATCGTGCTTAAAATATCACTATAGAAAATGAAAGTGTAGATGGTATCATTATGGAAATCAAAGTTTAAAAATTGATAACAATTGTTATTCATATTTTAAGATCCATTATTGCATCAAATAATGTTGAGTGACAGAAGTCTCATTTATATTCACATTATATGTAATATCCAGTTTGGCATATCTTCCTATTTCATAAAAGATATCTGTTGATGCCTTGTTTACGTAATGAATACACGCACTTTGCAGGCAATACATTTTATTTTAACTTTTATTTTTTGAAACCTAATGTTTTTAAATGACTGCGTCTGGCAAAACTTTTTCAAATGAATAATGTACTTCATTTTAATTGATCTTTTTTTATATTGTCACATTAAAATATTGCTGTGATGTCATTCCTTTGTTCTCGCTGTCTAAACATTTATCTTTGGCAGTCCGATATTCAGTCTGATTGTAATATCAGACTGTCTCTGTACTGATATCCTTCAACATTGGACTGTTATTAAACAAAAGAAATTAAAATATGATTATCAAGCAAACAGCAGTGTGTGATCTTATGTGTACAATGATTACTTTAAAAACAGAATATTATTCATTGTTCATACAGAATTGGAAAATAAGAACAATAACTTCCAATTTAAAAAAAAAAAATACTGTAATAAGAAAGGAGAAAAAAAAACGACTCTAACATGAGCTCCCTGACTTGTAATAAACTTGTTAAACTTTAAGCAATGTTTTCATATAGTGTTAAAAATCAGAAGTCTCCTTATGTTGCTTGAAATTATTGAATATTTATAAGTAGACTTGGCTGCTGAGTCTATCATTTTAATCTTAAGAGAGATCTACTTCCGCAATTCCAATCTGCATTTTCCTTTTCATTCCCAAAGATATAATTCACTAGACTGTCTGATTATAATCCAAAGCATTACTTTAAACTCTATGCACGTTTTGATAAAAAAAAAAAACATTCAGCGTCACTCTATCTCCATCCCAAGCAATTATATTACTTCAGACACCTACAACTGTGTAGTTGATTAAAAAATACTGAGTAGTTTTCACTGAAGCAAGAAAGAATTCTGGATGGTCATAAACATTTTGTCTCTGGTTAAGATATAGGAGAGTCTCAGGTAAATCAAAAAGTGCAGTTTAAAGGGCAACGTTTTAAGTACGATATATGTCTCATACAATTCTGTATGCAAAAACAACAAGCCTCAACTATTTGATATTTTTCATACAGAACTGTATTTGGCATATATCCATTACTTATATAAATGTCATTAAGTACAACAAACAAGATGTATAGAGTTTTCATCTTGTATACACAACGAAAGAAAGTACATTTACATGAAAACTAACGTAAATCAATAGATCACTGTAGCATTGTCACAAGCCCTGGGTTTTGTGTCCATTCAATTTTCATAACCGTGATCGAATCACGGCCCCAACTGACCTAGGTCGATAAAAATAGGTAGCAACTGTTCTATTTCCAAGCGCTCGGCACTGAAGTGAAAGTTGCGGGTCCTTCGGATGAGACCTCAAAAACCCTTGTCACGACAGGCTTTGTCCTTATAAATGTCAACGACACTCATTCAACCAATGGAATAATAAACAAGTACGAAACTTTTTGTCCAATGAAACCGATCGATCTATTTTGCATTTGGATGTTACTTTACATAACCACGAGCTGTACTTTAACCTCGGTTTGATTTTCCTTTTCAGCATATTCATACAACTGTTGCATTCGAAACCCTGTCTTTAAGTGATAAGTTTTGTAAATAATTTAGAATATGCCTTACTCGCATCTGCTCTTCAGGATCTATGATATTTATTCAATAAATATGTCACGCATAGAAAACATGGTTTCATTATGGGAACCGCCATTTAGTACACGCGTACGTATCCCAAGGTGTCTTGGGATACATCATCAGTCAGTGATTTTATCAGTCAAGATAGATCTTGCGTCACTTGATAAATATATGTTCAGTGATTCATTCGCAAGAACGAGAAAATTTTGTAGTAGATAGCCAAGGATTTTTGGAAATAAAATAAACACGAATACCCCCTGGCTTGCAATATTTGCGGGACTCAAAACCCGTGGTTTTCGATGATAAAGTTTTCTATTTCATCATTATAGTGTGATAGTAATTACGAAAGGAAGTCAAAGTTTTCTATCTTTTCGCTAAATTGCCATAATGATCACTTTAGTAAATCAAAGTTTTCAAAGTTACAGTGTATCACTATTGTAAATCAATGTATCACTAGTTTTCAAAGTGTCAAAGTTATCATCAGAGTCTAAAGCCCATCCTGAGTCCGCTTAAAACTCTCTCCTACCCGTTTTTGCTTGATCATATGAACTATCGTAATTTTGAATTGTTAGATATCTGCTGTGTAACATGTCACAAACAGATCGTTAAACCAATGAAAATAATGTTGCTCATTGCAACTGCAAACAACAACAAGCAAGAAATGCTACGTGAACTGTGCATTGGAAGGTCACCTCGAAATTCATATTCCGCTTTACTCCCAATATTTGAATGAGCTACGAAGTATTATCTTCTCATTCAACCACGACTCGGAGAAGATCGTACAAATTAGTCGTGGTTTGCGAGGATGAGCTTTATATATCTAAACTTTGGTAAACTATAGTTTACTATAATTTACCATATATACTACATTCCATACATTTATTATCTCAATACCCCAACCGAACCCCAGGTACTAGTTTTGTTAATCATCCTTGGGCTCATGTTCAAAGAATGTTTTACATACAAGTTTACGTATATTTAAAAAAAGCTCACAAGTTGTCGAAGCTTCTCATCGTTATGTTAGGTCGAGTTTACCGTATATACTGATTTTTTACTTGGTAAATCTTAGTTTAGAAGTCCAACTTATAAGTGTATAAGTGAGTCAACGAAACATGGTTTTCTCTCTTTTTTGTGACGACAAACTCAGACAATTATTGTTGTCAAAGATAATTTAAAGAATCCTTAATTTAGGATGTTCACCTTGAATGACTTTAAGTCTCTTCTATAATAAAGAGGATAAAAGTATGAGTTGTTGGAAGCCGTCGAACATAACATGTATATGCCGTAAATTATTTCGAAGTATATAACAAATAGATGAGACTATTAAGCATACATGTAAACAGAACAATTCCATTTAAAAAGAAGAAAAGTATGAGACATGTCAAGAGACAGTTCATGTGACATCAATAATTCTAAATCAAAATGCTCGGAACATTAGGTGCCGAATAACCAATATGTCAATGATAAAATTTAAATTGAGGTTAATTATAGCACTATTTCATGAATACTCACATTAAATTTTCTATGAAATTCCAATGCTGGAAAATGAAACTTAAAGTAGAAAATAAGAAAAACAAGTAATTTCAGTCAAATATAGTGGACGTAAAGAATAGGGTCTTAGGGTTCCAAACTAGCATTACATACAATCCCTTTTGAAGATTTTCATCTGTCTTGAGTTGCCCCAAATAAAAATGACTGATCCCCCAAGACTTCTGATCCCACCTGCATTGTTTCAAGGAGTCATTGTTTTCCACATTCACGATTTGTATTGATAAGACGATTTATGCACTGTTCATTATCGTAACGGTTTTATTTCATTTTTTATATCAGAAGTTTGACACGTTCATTCCTTTTCTGCTTTCAATCCTTTTTTATCTGCATCCAGGTTTACAAAAAGGTTTCAAAAAGGTTTCCTTCCCGTATAAATTAACTGGATGAACAAAGATCAAGAAAATTGCAATCTGTCATTCACTACTGACCAAATATGGGGTCTTTTCCACATTCAAGCTACAAAACCCAAGCCTGCAATAAACAAAGACCCTCTATAATAATCTTTTTTTCTTCCGTAGATACATCTTTAAATACTGTTGTCAGAAACAATAGTCAAGAAAAAAAAATAAACATTTTTTCAACGAGTTTCTAAGCACCAAAAAAACTCTCTGTAAAGGTTTTATTTTGTTTAATTCATAGACCTGACACCACATTTGGCCAAGTTAGAGCACTAGAGCTTTTTTGCTCAAAAAATTTATTTGTGCTTTCACATATACGTAGATTATTCTATTTAAAATCAGTAAATACTTTTGCTTCTACTTCCCTGTATTTCATATTACATATTTTCTTTTGTAAAAATATATATATATTACATTTACACAGAGTACATTTCATAAATCAACTAAAAGGAAGTAAAAAGTATATGTATGTATGTATATATGACACTTGAAAATTAATATGTCTTTGCTGTGAAAGCTTTATGTACAGGGAAATAAAGTAGAAAAAAGAGTGGTGAAACAGGGTTAGTGCAGGTGGGTGATTGTGGGCAAAAGTTTTGAGTATTTTAACTACTTATACATTTGTATATGAGCTTAGTAAATATAACAACTTTTAACAAATCACAAATAATAAGTGCTTTTCATATTCTGAAAAATTATAATTTCTTAATGGTATCATTTTTTCAGTAAAGATTCTTTCAAGAATATTTTTCTCTGACACTGAGATGATTAATTTAGGCACTTTTTTTTAAATCTAGTGGCAAAAATAAATTGCTTTATAGTAAGTATATATGTAGTACATGTATGTAATCTACACTTGTTTTTATTGACGAATTTGCCCAAAAATATATTTTTTCTTTAAAATTGATTGGAAAATGAAATTCATTTATGAACCACTCCTCATTGTGACACCATAGTTTTTTTTTTTTTTTTTTTTTTTTTTTTTTTTTTTTTTTTTTTTTTTTGTCCTCGTGAAAACATTAAAAAAATAAATGTTCGATTGTTTCTATGTCTTTATTTGCAAAATGAACATGCAAGTGATTCTATTAGTTTGAGTTCTGCCGGTGTACTGTTAGTACCCGAGTGTTTCAGCAGCCCAGTAGCCAAGTACTTCGGTACTAGCAAAAGTTCAAAATTTTGTTCCAGCCTGTATCCTAAAAAAATATTTCATTAACTTTCCATTTTTCCAATACCTTCATTGTTTCCTTTTTCTTTTTATTGAAAATAGTGTACATATCTGTACAGCCTTTTGTATTTTTGTAAAAAAAAAAAAAAAAAAAAAAAAAAAAAAAAAAAAAAAAAAATAGAGTATTAGGGATAAATGGTCCATTTTCTTCTTCTTCTTTTTTTTTCCAAAATCTGTACTTTTCAGTATTCTTATAACTGCTCTTTTTAAACCCGCATATTCTACAAAATTTGCTCTAACTGATTTGTGAGATACTCAAACTTACAAATATTCCTTCAAAATCAAAAAAAAAAATCTTTCTGAAACAAAGCCTGCATCAAAATTACTTTTCAAAAATATAGATGATTGTTTTTATTCTAGGTTTTAACCAAATGTGCTCATGAAGGAATTGCTATTATTTAGGCTACCAGAGTAAATGATTATGACCCAATTATGTGAAACCTCTTTCCAAAAATTGTTATTCCCCTTACTTATATAGCAATATATCCTTATCACCTGCAAATGGGGTTTATGTCTCCCAGTTGATTCGATACGCAAGAGCATTCTACGCACAATCAATTTTCAAGACGAGTCAAGTTATTGACAAACAATTTCATGAAACAAGAGGATATCAACAATCTCGTTTGAAATCATCATTTCGCATGTTCTATGTTCGATACAATGACCTTATCAGCAAATACAATGAAATATATGAGAGATAACGAACAGTATTCAAGCTCAAAACTTCATTAAACAATACAAATTTTGGAGCAGAGCAAACACGGACCTCTAAAACATCAGAGGTGGGATCAGGTGCCATGGAGGAGTGAGCATTCCATGTCGAAAGGTCATACCTGCTGTGTGCTCCTTGTCACGGGTAATAACAGAAAAAATCAGTCAACAATTCAGTGTGTAAATAATGGTCTAACAATTGGAATGAAAATGCCTGTCAGCATTTGACAATCATCATGATAAATTGTATTTGCTGACAAGGTCATTGTATTGACAAGAGAACTTACGAAATGACGACTTTAAACGAGACTGCTTGTATTCTTGATTCATCAACTTGTTTGTCAATAACTTACATCGTTTTAGAAAATTGTTCATACATAGAGCATGCATGCATATCGAATCAACTGAGAGATTCAACTGAAATATCCAAATCCTACATAGACATTGTCAAGCTGTAACTCAAGCATCTTTTTAATATCAACTTCAGAGTACATGTGTGTAAAATCACAGTGCTTTTTAACAAAATAATTTTGTATATGACCAATGACAAGGTAAGTATATTTACGAGTTCTATTTTTATTGAAGAAGCAGCTGTCTATGATGTCAAAAAGCCTGGACTTCAATTTATCGTAGGGAATGAATAATGTCAAACGCTCTTTCAAAAGATTATTTTGTGTCAATTTCGAATATCTCATAATTTTTCACAAAAGGTAATGGACAACACGCATTTCAAAATCATTGTTCCGTTGTCCAAAACTAATATCTCCTTGTCAAATGCTACGATTGATTAACCGCTTTCTTTGTGGTCGGGAGAAATAGGTTCGATTCACTGGTATTAATCCGTTGTTCGTACTGGTAGGTACGCATATCCCAAGAGTGCGAAAAGCTCGACAGCTTCAAAAGTTTATTTGGTTAGTCAGAATGATTTGAAGATATATTGAGTCTTAAAACCTATCGTTATAAAGATTGATCCAGAAATATAGATATTTATTTAGATATAAAGCACCCTGCGTGGTGCTGTAGGGGCTACTATTATATATTGTTAGAGAGGGAGCTTAGTCAGGGCCCCATCCCTGATAGCTGCCCTATATATTATCTTTAATGTAATAGGTCTGGGAAAAAAATGTAAAAAAAAAAATCCAGAAATGCAAAATAAATGAAACTAGAGCCGAGCTCGTTGCAATGCAACGAATAGGTCTTCCGTCGGAGCTCCGGACAGAACATAGCGACCTTGAGTCAAGGTCATGCAACATTTTAAGGTTATAAACAATCCTGTAAGGGGCATCAACTTCCAATGTTTAACAGAAGAAAGACAGTAAAAGAATGTAAAATTCCCCTGTCAGTGAACTTGAACTTGTGCAAATAATCGTGCGTCAAGCCAGGACACATTCTGCAGCTGGTTAAGAGCAAACACCATCTGTATGTCATCGACAAAAAAAAAAATTCACAGTCACGTATTCTTTCAGACTATTCATCCAAAACATCATATTCTAAGTGACCTCGAATTTAAGTCAAGGCCATTACACACTTTGGATGATATATTTATCATCTTTTCAGTGAAATGCAAATGCATGCAATTTTTTCTATTACAAAATTAAAGACCTTCTTGTTTGTTTGTTTGTGTGTATGTTGTTTAACGTCCCTCTCGAGAATTTTTCAATCATGTGGAGACGCCACCATATTTGCCGATGGAGATCTGCAAATTTTGACCTATACTCGGCACTCATGGCCATTGAACAGTGAAGGATCTTTTTCGTGCCAGCACCTACTGCCAGACGGGACTTCAGTTTATACGGTCTCATCTGAAGGATCGGTCTCTGCGTCCCATAGTGGGATTCGAACCTGCGACATAAGGATCAACTTCTTAATCCATGACTCTAGAGGAGACACTCTTACCACTGCGCCACGTGGGCGACTAGACCTTTTTGAATTTTACACTTATTATATCAGTGACCTTGAACTTGCCTAAATGACCTATTTTAAGGTCAAAAACAACCTTTGAACTAATTATGAGCTTCCAGTGATACTCAATGACCAAGATATTCCTGAAAAAGAATATTGCACTTTTCTGTCAGTGACCTTGAACTTACCAGAAAGACCTTGGATCAAGGTCAAAACACATCCTTGGATCATAAGCAATCTCTGTATCAAGTAATAGCTTCCAGTGATTTTATATTACAAAGTTATAGCATGGAAAAAAATTAATATTTATCTGCCAGTAACCTTGAACTTGCGGGAAAAACCTCTATTCAAGGTCAGGACAAACCCATCTCAAGCAATCTGAGAAAAAGTTTCCTGTGTTCCTCCCACCCCTTATAAATTTATAATCCAGGCACGAGTTTTGCCACTTCTTCTGCCAATCTAGTACTATGTTATCTCAAACCGGTGGATCATAAGCAATCTTTGTTCCTAGTATGAGCTTCCAAAATTATAGCACATACAGTAATCTTACACTTTTCTGTCAGTGACCTTGAACTTACAGGAATGACCTTGAATGAAGGTCGTGGCAAACTCTTTTTGTCATAAGCAATTCCTGTATCCAGTGAGCTTCCGGTGACTCCCTATTAGAGATAAATGAGTCGGACAAAACTTTGCTATTTTTTTTAAGTGACCTTGAACTTGCCGGAATGATGTTGGATCAAAACCATGACACACCCTCGGATCATTAGTAATCTTTGTACCAAGTATGACCTTCCAGTTTCTTCATAACAAAGTTATATCCTGGGCAAACTATCACGTACAGCCGGACAGCTAGGCAGACGGACAGTGTGATTCAAAGACTCAAAACACCCCCACCCCAAACCAACACACTTCGTTTGGGGGGATATATAAATTCCTATGTTAAATTATGAACACTCTTTCCGGCCCAAACCTTCTCCCTGGAATCAAGATTTGAAAAATAAAATGAATGTATGCTATGTTGGAAATTTTCTCATTCTAGTCCATGGGTTCTTGAGAATACTATTTTCAAATGACCCCATGCGCGGATCTAGAGGGGGTTGGGGGCAGTTAAATGTATATACTAAAGCAAGTAAAAGTAAACCCCCCCCCTAGAAAACGCAGACCCTTCCTCGATAACGCGGATCTGTGTTAAAATGGTATGAAAAGTCTTAGGTATGAAGCTTTAAAAGTCAACGACCCCCCCCCCCCCCCACACACACACACACGCACGCACATAAACACACACACGAAATAGGTTTTTCACGTTTGTGAAAAGAATTTCTTTTTTTTTTGGATCGTCAAGAAATTTCTGGGTTGAAATATTTTTTTATTGGGATCCCCCCCCCCCCCCCGTGGAAAAAAAATCCTTGATCCGCGCCTGGACCCCATCTAATTTTTACTACATGTATCCGTTAAAAGAGGATGTGACCCTTCATTTGAACAAAACTTTACCAAAAATATTCTATGTTAATTTTCGTTGTTATGGCTCAGTGATTCTTGATAAGATAAAATGAGAAAATTTTACAAGTAACTTTAGAACGACAACGACGATAACGCTTATATACGCCAAGAAAGCAAACAAAGCTGAAGAATTATGAACAGAAAAGCTTACTTTGGGCCTCTGGGCTTGGGAGATGAGATACTTATTTAAGAAATAAACAACAATGTTAAAAAGTTCTCTGGGAAATGAACTTGGTTGGTCACGTGATCAAATCCTGTGAAGCCCTATGGGCTTCTCAGATTTGATCAGGTACCAAACAAGTTCATTTCCCAGAGAACTTTTTAACATTGTTGTTTATTACTTTTATTTACATTTGAGACGAATTTTCTGAAAAGAACTGCATTTATTAAACGAACGGCCCGCCGTATTCATGCTATGTTGTGACGCGAAGTGACCTAGAAGCTGTTTGGTCTTGAGAGTTCTCCTCGCTCCAACATTTGAATACTTAAATATTGCTGTTCAGCAGTCCAGTTCAGGAAATATCTATTTATAATAAAAAAAAAAAAAAATGATCGCTACTGAGAATGATCTTACTATTATTGTATGAGTTCTTTATATGAAGTCAAAAGCGGTGATATCGTCTTCAGTTTACATACCTTCAAAGGAATTTCGGGTTAAAAAGGTAAGCGTGATTTTAGGCTAATTAAAAACATTCTTCACACCGAAGAAAGAACTAATGATCATTTGTTGAACGAAAATAAACATATATGTTTCAATAATTTTATCTTTTTCATCGCTTTAACGGCTTAGAAGTTCCGAAACCAGTGTCACCGGGACAGAAATATGTAGACAAGATATCATCTCGCTGTGTGATACGGTCACGCCATGACCTCTGACCCCCTAATAAGTTTGTACAGAATTGAACATATTTTCTCTTCAATAGGTTCACCTAAGAAAAATATTTGCAAATGTAAATAATAAAAATTGAAATTATTTTGTCATTTTTTTACGATCGACGGGCCTGCATTTCAAAGAGAGAGAGAATTTCTAGCTAGGTCTTTGAATAACAGTGACATCGGTTCAGAAAACCAGGTCCCTAGGAATGTACATGTATATAAAATAGGCAGTGCCTTTCTCTCGGAATACATCACCTGCTTCTGTAAAGCTCCATCCTCACTTGTACTTACATAACCGGCTGCGAAGGAAAACATTCTATTTATTTCGGGGATGGGGGTATACGTATAGCGATGAGAGGCAATTTATTCACCTATACGTTCATTAAATATGAAGATTGCTTCTGAGTATTTGTATACGATCGCACGACTTTCGTGTTAATTTATAAAAGTTAGATTATGTAAGCAAATAACAAAACTAACTTTTGTTCTAGATGAATTAAATAATTACTTAGCCGTTTGTAAGTTTTTTTTTAACACTTGTAAGAACCACTTTATTTTAAAAAACAAATAATCGTCCTATTATGGGCGCCCATGATATATTAGACAGGATGTTTAATTAAAATATAATTCAGATATCGACATCCAAGAGAACAACACATTCTTTTTTTCAGTGGCGGATAAAGGAATCTAGAAAAGGGGGCCCGATCAGTTTTGGGTCGGGGTAGGGGCCCAAAGCCACAAAATTGATTTATTAAATCTTGTGTATATTTTGGATACAAAAAGGGGGCTTGCAGGCCCCCTGAACCTCCTCTAAATCTGCCAGTGTTTTTTTTTTTATTAGTCAGCCCACGGGCTGACTAGTTACGGTGGGATAAAACTGCAAGTACGCTTGCATAATTTGGAATTCTGGGAAAAAGATGTACACGACTTGTTCTAAAGAAACTCGTGCTATTTGCTCCAACCAAAGGGCGTGATTCTTCACAAACACCTCTAAACAAAGACGCGACCTCGATCTATTTATAGACTGCATTGTTCTTCGTCGTTCTCGACGAAAAATTAAAGAAGAGATTGTTCTAAGTGGGAAATATGATACTATGAAAATATTTCAGTGCTTCTTATAGAAGATGAGAAGTTTATATGCAGAGCACATTTAACACTTGATATATACCCTCAATCGCCGTTGCAAGTTCAAGGATTTGTATTCCTCTGAATGCCTGATGCAAGACTCCCTCGATCAATACCTTGCATAAGACAGGTACGGGTCGGAATTCACACAATAATCCACTTGCACAAAGGTCCCAAGACAGTGAAAAAAAAAATCTCTTTACTTTAATGATGAAAGTTATGAAAACGTCAGAATATCACTTAAGATGTGTAAATTCTTATAATTTACACGATGATAGACATGTACATGTAAGTGCCGCTTGTGCACGTGAACCGCGCCCACAGGTGAGAAACTGACCACAGTAGAACTGCGATAGTTGAGAGAAAATGCGCGGATTTGTAGACAGCCCCCCCCCCCCCCCCAATTAGAGAGAGTGGGCGAGATGGAATCCAGTATCATTTTAGGGTATACGTACTGTATGTATAAAATATTTTGAATCTCCAGTTTATTACTTTATTTTGGAAGCAATTCTTTTCTTTCCTAATAACACTAAAATGGATGCTTAAATTTAGAAATTGAATTAAATATACATACACCCTCCCCCTTCCCCTATCATGCATTGCCTCGAACCTGCACGATTAAAAAACTTTTATCTAATAATAATTAACACAATCTAACCCAAGGTCTACCTTCCTTTTCAGCATCATATTAATCTATATTATTTATAGAACTTAACAGTAAAAATGAAAATGTATACATTCTTACACGTTCAATGATTGGGATCATAGTGGCTTTGTTCATTTCTGATACGAACTTTATCTGATGTCCGCGCCCAAGAGAAATTAATCGGAGGTCATCATAATGATCACGATGTAGTTTAACTAAAATTTATTCTATGCTTTATTAAGCGCTAAGCGCATGCGCAAGCGCTTATTAGGGAGTCTTCATAAACAGGAAGTCATCCAATCAACGACTCCTATCGGCATTATGTTCTTCTAAACATAGCACCTCAGATATTCCGATAAGCGCATTTTCTAAAAATAGCACCGCTGTAGTGATCTAGCGCAGTGCTATCATATCTTAATTTTATGATGGATCTAGCGGTGAAGACCAGTAAAGTTGCTTGCACTTTTTTCTTAACAATGTTTAACATTAAAAAATGAGTTGGTGTACATGAATACCGGTATGACAAAGCAATAGTTATACGCCAGTATGAATGTACTATTGTACATGTATTAGTATTTGTTTTTGTCATCACTTTTACGTACCGTATTCGATGATGGGCCACATCGATAGAAATATGATTTTGCGCGATAGCAACAAATTACTTGAGTTGTTTGCATATTCATGCTCCAAAGATCGTAATCAATCTGATCAAAGTCTGGGCATGAAAATAATTACTCAGCACCTAGGTGAGGGTATTCTTTAAGTAGTTAAATTACGCTCATGTCAAACGTTAAATTTTTTTTAACATTTTGAGACACATAAGATCGACATTAAATTCTGAAAAAGTGTATGTAAGTAAAACTGTGACAATTGTTGAAAAAGAGCATACTTATTCACCAGAGTTCTATTAACTAACTTAGCTTAGCGCTTTTCAGTACTGTAAGTACTTTGATTATTTATTATGTACAGAATTATGTTACAAATAAGAAAACGACTGGGCGAATTTTAACTTAGACGACAATGACTTTTAATGAACACAACATGATGGATAAAACAAATCATATACCATCACAAACCAAGAAAGAAACTAAGTCTTTCTATATTCCAGTGGCTGACTCTCAGCTTTTTTTTTAAAAGCTAATCTTGTTATAAAGACTTGCAGAATAAGCGAAATACTCCAGATATTTAATAAAAATCTCGAACCCGATCTAAAACGCGTTGACAAAGTCAAACCAGACGGTTTTAGTTTTTAGGGCATTTTTACAGTGATATGAGAAAAGTCTGATAATTCCTGTTAATTTTAAGAAATAAAGTTCGTCATTTTTCAACCTCGTTCGGTATAATATAATTTACTGATAATTTTTTCCGTTAAGGAGGAACACATGGGCGAAGGATAAAAAAGAGGTATTCTGCATGTACATGTACACAACATTGTTATTGTGTACTCGGATTAAACCGAAAATCCTTCGTTACATTGTATTTGGGTATAATTTTCACATGTTCTCAGGCGAATATTCATTTATTTTTATCTGTCTAAAGACAATAATTTCAGTTGATAGAGAAATGCTTTTATTTCATCGTTTTTCCCCATCCTTTTGATTTACACGTTTGCTTTGTACACAAAAGCGTGTGTTCATATACATGTACCGCTGTTTCTACGCGCTATCGATATGATCAGGGAGAACATGATATTCTCCAGCAATTTATTTTTTTATAAAAACACTCAATGAAAACATATTAGGTGAAAATATATATACCGATAGTATCTTAATATCTTATTAGTATATACCTGTTTAATTGCAATGTAACCAAGCGTAACGATCGCTTGCCAGGACTTTTTTGAATATAATTTATAACCGTTATTAAAACAACTCGTCAGCTGAGCGGACCTATGATTTAAACAGTAAAATAGGGAAATTCCAGAGTTCGAAGTTTATTTATTTTGGGCGCTCTTCCACATAAACAAATAAGACCGCATTTACGCGTACTTACATGCATGTACCAGTAATTCGTATCATGGGAAAATTCAGTTTATTAGATGAAATAAAACAAAAGCATAAGGTTAATCTTCCTAAACAACACGTTTTTAAAACAATCTCTAATATAACTGACGGTATAAAATAACAAAGAAATAACGGGATTGTGTAAATTTGTATTTAATTTAGAATGAGAACAAATATTAACCTGTCAAATCATTTATAAAACATACTTCGTTTCCCAGACACTAATTGTCGTGCGTAATCTTCACATGCACTGACCAAGAGGTCACAAGTTTGAAATATATGGCTTCTCATTGCGTGAGTTTTGTCAACACATGTCGGAGTAAACTATCTAAGCCAATTGATTCCCAAAGAAAACTGCATAGGAAGTTCTTTTTGTACACTTTTTAACGGGTAAAATTCATTCGACGCTCGATAGAATTTTCAAATACAAGTGAAATACTTAGGTTACTTGCGTCCGAACTAGTATTTTGTATGCAATAATATTGTAAGTTAGGAAGAAAATAATACAAACTCAAAAGTAGTTAACTTTATTTTCGATTTTCCTGACAATTAAAAATGTGACCTCTACGTACAATCATCGTGATAATTATATACATGCTGTTTAATGTTCATGAAAGAAATAGCAACTCGTTAAATAATAACATTAGAGAGATAAATAAACTGTTTCTTTAATACGCAAACAAAGTGGTCTTTTCGGCATTCGAAATGCATTGAATTTGAAGTCAGTTAAGACTAGTTGATTAAAACGAGCGAGTGATAAACAGTAAGACGAAATAATATGAAAGATTCTGAATGATTTTAAAGTAATTTTTCACAAAGCGCAATTATCTCGATATCGAGAAATACAATGTTTATAAAAATAAAATTAATATGCAACTTTCTTGTAATTTAGCGAATAAAATATAAATTGAAATGTACTAGCGACTTAATCAAAGATATTATAAAATAATCTGAAAGATTCAACATATTTATCCACTCATCACTTAGTTTACAAAATGTATTTGGAAAGGCCATTCTATGGTTTGTTTTGTGTATGACCTTAGGTCGCTGGATCACACGCCGATTGATCCCCGGTGACCTCCTCTGCCACGCGCTATCGAGGGAGGGGTTACATATTATTGTAAACACACAAGGTAAATGTAAAAGGCGTGTACTTAACAGCTGCTTAATGGCTGTGAATGGTCTATGTTTAAAGTTTTGTTTTATTTTCTAACTTTATTGTTTGTTTTTATATGATAAGAAGAAAAGGTTATCTTTTTTCCCTGTTAAGTAGACTGGTTTATCCAAATTTGAAAACAAACGAAATAAAAGGGAAAGTTGTCAGTAAATAATTTAGAAATAAAGCTCTGAACACTTCAAGAACCCGATTCTAAAGAATATTAGCATCTAATGTAGCTAGGTTTATTATTTATAGTAAGTTTATTTTAATTACACGCATGAAGAGCTCTTGTTTACTTGCTGAATGAAAACGCTTACCTGTATATGTGTTATGCTTCTAGCTCATTTAGAACACAAGACTCAAACAAAATAACGTTTTCTTGAGATCAGTAAGATGTTAACTAACAACTTTAATTACGGCAGCTTTTTCGAAATATTTCGATGTAAATGTATTGTTGCGTGAACAGACAAAAACAGCGATTAAAATTCAAAATGATTTTTATGCACCAGTGTTTGGAATTAAGATTATAAAAGATCGGTAAAGTAGTCGTACTGATTCGATATAATTAAAAACATAACTTTCCATTAATTAACAGCTCTTTGTACAAAATTGACATTATACGCGATCACAAATACTACCTTTGTTTATGGCCACAGGTGGCTAGTACACTGGTGACCTCGATCAAAGGCGTGGGATTCGCGCGTTGGGTTACATAACTAAACATCGAGCTGAACATGGAGACCGTAATATGCAGCTAATAATCGTGAATTATTCAATGCATACAGTTTAAAATCACTTACAAAGTTTGTTGTAATAATAAACGTAGAAAGATAGATTTAATATTCTCCGCTTTTGAACACTATTAATCTAATTTAAAAAAGAAAGACTAGTTGTAATAATTGTAATAAATAATTTAATAGTGAACCATAAACCACGTTTCAAACCTTATTAAAAAGAAAATTAACATGAAATACCGCAGGGTATATTATTGATAGCAAGTCTGTTTAAGTTATACACATGAAGAGGTCTGATTTCCTTGCCGAATGAAAAACGTTACCTGTTTACCTGGCCTGCTTTCTAATACGTATTACGCAATACCCATGGTATACTCGAACAAAACAACATTTTCATTAGATCAAAAAGGTGTAAAAGAACAATTTTGTTCCCAAGATCCAGATCGAAATATTTACCGTTTTTGAGTTATAAAGCAAAAACTTTTAAGGGCCCAAGATCCCTAATCATAGGGGCCAGCCCCTTTTAAATAGTATAATATGAAAGCCCTTGTAATTATGCACAACTTTTGTTCTACATGTCTTAACAAAATATTTCTAGTTTTCAAGATATAAAGGAAAATATGTCAAATTTTTTGCTGTTTTCCGCGTTCTAACTTTTGACCCCTCTCTAGCACCATTTTTAATGCAAAAATCAAAAAACAAAAACCGATGTGCACAACTTCAATGCTTCCTCTTTTCAATTTCAAAGGGTTTTGTGCTCCAATTATAACCATTTCTGAGCCTTTGTCTGGAAATCGGAGGCATGAAAAAGTCAATCAAAGGGGAATAACTCGTGAACAGAAGGTAATTTCCGAATTGTATTACGGTATTCTGACAGTGTTTTGTAAAGTCTAAAAGCTCTGAAAATTTGAACAAAATCTGTTTAAAAATGAGGAAGATATGAAGCGTCAAAGTTGGCGTCTAGGAAAAAAAAAAAAAGAATAATCTTAATCATCACAATCAGTAGAAGGTCTTCCGTTGGAAACGGAAGACCTTAATTTTCCGCGTTAATGGAAACTCTGATGATATGTAATGGATATATGCCGAGGACATTTTTGTATCAAAAAAAAATATCAGACAGTTTGAGGATTGTTAGGTCTTCAAACTGTCTGATATTTTTTCATACAGAATTGTATGAAACATATATCGTACTTAAAACATTGCTCTTTAAATTACACTTTGATTTACCTGAGACAGTCCCTTATTTTGACCATTGACAAAAGAGTTAATGGGCAATGAAGCAATTCTTTCAAGAATGCATGCTTGAATGAAAAGTATTCAGTGTTTTTTGGATTAGTTACAGTTATGGGTATTTCAAGTAATGGAGAGAGGACTAAAATTTGATATCCTCAATTGTATACATAGAGCTTGAAGCAGTACATTGGATTATGATACAGACCGTCTAGTGCATGGAAAGGAAAATATAGATTAGAACTTTGATTTGAACTGAAAAAAGAGAAAATGAAGCTGATGCTGAAGGTATATGAATTTTTAATAACTGGCATTGAGAATAACTTTACAGGCTCGTAGCAACTCTTTTTAAAAGGGACTTCCAAAAAAAAAAAATAAACTGACAAGCAATAATAAAAAAAAAATAAACCGTTTTAACCCGAAAATCCTATATCAGAAGGGGATGAACCTTTTTCTTCTTTTGGATACACTTTTCTTAAAAACAAAAACTGAAATTTGCCAGCACTTGACACCTTATAGGAACAAAAGGTGTGTATATGGGGGGGGGGGGGGGCAGAATTTTCCTAAAGATTTACTTTAAAATAATCTATCCGGATCTGTTTAAGAAAGGATTGCATGTCTAATGGATTTTTTTTATCAAACCAGAAGTAAAACTCTTCTATGATTAAAATGAGAGATTTACCAGTCAACTCTGCTGTATAAATGTTCATTAGTTTCAACCCAGAATAAGAGAACTTCTAAATTTTTAACACTGGATGAAAACATCCCTTGAAGTCAAAAATGTTTATTACAAGTTCAGAGAGATCATGTTTGAATCTTTTATATTATTCCTTCCTATTTCAGAATGAGTTATTTTTTAAATTTTCCAATTCTGTAGGATCACTAAATAATATTCTGTTTTAAAAAATTAAGTACACATAACAAAGATCAAACACTGGTATTTGCTAAATAATCAAACTTAAATTTCTTTTGTCCAATAACAGTCCAGTTTTGAAGGATATCAGTACTGAGACAGTCTGATGTTACGATTAATATCAGACTGCTCACTAATATCGGACTTCCACAGGTAAATGTTTAGACTGCAAGAACAAAGGAACGACATCACAGCAATGTTTTCAGCGTGCCTACATAATTTGATATAGGAACCATGTTATTTTGTGAGTATAGATATGCGTACAATGAAAATATAATCTAATCTCTCTCTATCTCTCTCTCTCTCTCTCTCTCTCTCTCTCTCTCTCTCTCTCTACAAGGAAAGAGAAATCAACAATTGTTATCCAATTTGATGAGGAAACATTTTTTTTCTAATAGGCAGACAGAAAACTGCAACATAAACCCTTACTTAATGTATTATTTCAAAGGAAGTATTTTGATTTTTTTCAGTGAGCAGGAAGTAGCATGCAAAGGTAAACACAAATGCTAGATGCAAATAAATGTATATAGCAGTCTAAATCTTAAATAATCTCCAAAGGAAACCGAAACATTCTAGAAATAGAATATTCAAACATGGGCCAAAATGCAATTAAATACTGAAAGGAACATGCACTTCCATATTGTAGTAGGTGAAATACATATTATATCGTATCTCCAGATATATACATTTTGTACATGAACAAAATTACAGCCCCCCCCCCCCCTCCGGGCCCCGAGATTTAAAAAAAAATCAAACAAACAAAACAATAAATACAAATACAAACAAAAATTTTGTTTCTTAGACATACACAGGACATTAAAAGTAAATGTCACGGGTCACTCGGATGTGACCTTAAGAACCGAGGTCTAGGGTAACAATTGCCAAGTGGCACTGTGGTAGAACGTTGATCTAAATGATCTTTACGTCGCGGGTTCGATTATGTATGTAAATATAAATTCCAAGCGAAATGCCAAGGGATTTGGGTGTACATGTAGCATTTGGTTTAAAAGACTACTAGATAAATTCCCGCGCAAGCGCGGGGAATTGAATTTTTTACCACGGCTGACAAATTAATTCCAATAATATATCTTTAAGTTTCTACTGACGGTTAATTACAGGCTTATATCAGAAAGTTTTACCACTCTGTTCAAAATCCAAGTTAGTTAAGGAGCAGTTTAAGTAAATATACTCCCCTTTTGTTTCTTTCTTTTTTAAACTTGAAAAATATCAGTTTTATTAATTGCCATTTTCTTTTTACATTTTTGTACCTGCTGGATTATGTTCTACATATTGTACTCCATTTCTATCAAAGATAAAAGATGCAAATGTGCAAATTTTACTGTCAGCATTTTTTTTTTTTTTTTTTTTTTTTTTTTTTTGAAAAATAGTTTTTTTCATACCTTTTGTATGGCCTAATATTTGACACTAAAGGCTTTTTGCAGAAAAAAACATTAATATGTATGGATAGAAAAACTAATTTTTAACCACCTCAGTAAACTGTGAACTATATATTACAATATACTAATTGCACTTCGGGTTCGTTGCCATGGTGCTCTCAGTAGTGAATATGCACATTTTACTGGTAAATATATTAGCACATTGTCAACTAAAACAACTAATAGTCCTTTTAACTATATACATTCAATAAATTATTTTTCCTTAATCATAACTTATTTCTTCTGTATCACTTAAATCAAGTTTTGATTGAAAATTTTATTAATGACGTTTTACCAAATAATAAAATGATTGCTTGTAGTCATTTTCATTAAAATATGCCAATAACTCAGATCCGCCAACCGTAACCACCCCTTCCACTTTTTTTGCCTATTCAAAGCTGTTTATCGAAAATGAAAAAGACTTCTAATCAAATTTATGATAATTACGGACATCATCTCATACCTTGTGATATTAAAAGAGTAAATTTGATCACTGCTGTAGGCCTTTAGGAGTTTATTTGCAAAATTTATTTATTTGTCATCTCTCTCTAGAGATGACACATTCAGTTTGAAACCAGGATGTGAAGTTCAAGTGCCATAGATAAACTGGTGCTCTGGCAAATGACGCGATTTCTAAATATAGAGATGTAAACAAAACTGCTCAAATCTTATTATCGAACAAAACAGCTAGGCCATCTTAAAGAGAAAGTCCACAAGAATCAATAGAATTATAAAGAGTCAGAGAGACAGGATCACTTGGGTAGTGGTTGGTCTTCAAAATATGGTACATGTAGTCATCTAGGCTATTGCGTTAATGATGGTCAGTGTGTATTAAAGTGCTCTAAACACGGCATCGAATAGATCAGCCAAGAATTTACAGAAAAACAAAATCAAAGTGAAAACATTTACAGAAATACTCGCATTAAATGCATATATACATCATTACTGCTATGAATTGATGGCGAAAACTTTACTTTATGTGTTTTCTTATACGTCTGACTCACATTTTAAGGACTTATAATTAAAGCATCTACAATCATTTTCTTTATGTGATTTTAAATTGCATTGTTGGTTAATGGCAAAAAGAGTCATCATATCCTTTTGTTGAAATAAAGCCAAAATTATTATATAAAATGATTGTTTTCTAGAACAGCCTAAATATCAGGGTCAGTAAATTATTCAGATAATTTGTAAATGCTTAATCTTAGCTGATAACGTTTAAATTTTATTACTTTCCTCTATCTAAATGCATGAGATCGAGCGTTATTTCATTAAACTAGGCTTTATGTATATATAGTTCCAACCTTAATTTTATTTATTGATTTCCTGTGTTTTGATTGGACGAGAACAAATTCAAGAAAAAGTTTGCACATCGATAAATTCTCAATCAGAACTACTTTCTTACGAAAGCCGGATAGGCTCATTTTTGACAAGATAAAAAAATAATTAACTCGTTATAACGAGATAGTTATCTCGTTATAACGAGTTAGTATCTCGTTATAACGAGATAATTATCGCGTTATAACGAGTTAGTATCTCGTTATAATGAGTTAGTTATCTCGTTATAACGAGTTAGTTATCTCGTTATAACGAGTTAGTTATCTCGTTATAACGAGTTAGTATCTCGTTATAACGAGTTAGTTATCTCGTTATAACGAGTTAGTATCTCGTTATAACGAGTTAGTTATCTCGTTATAACGAGACAGTTTCCTTGTTATTTTGAGACTTAATAGCAATATAAGATTAAAAATGGCTGCAGTTTTAAATGCCATTGAATTTTTAGCAAGTAATTATCAGTCAAATTTAACTTGAACAATTGATAAATGGTTGAAAATTTAATTTGCTCTGGGGTTTACTTATGATTAAATCTTGAACTATCTCGCTGTCAATAATCATAGCAACTCTAAGGCGAACACATATACACATTTTCGTGAACTCCTCCTCAAATTGTTGCATTAGGACGCGATATTTTTCTTAAAATAATATTGCCAAACATACTTGCTTCAAACTTTGGCAATTTATTTATGACAACTATTTCTGATGAATGACACTATTTCGATATGTTTTGGACGACTTATACACTTTCATATATCAATTTCTATACCGCTAAAATTAAATATCAGAGACAATATAAGTGCAACATATCGTTTATGCAACATATAATATATAGATTACAGTGTTATACATATGTAACTTCTGAGATTCAGAAATGTTTTGAAGACGGGGGATGGTGAGACATCAGCAGTTAGATCATAGGCGTAGTAATAGAGGGGCTAATGTCCACACCACCACTTTTGAAAAGGGGGCGGTCAAGAGTATCTTTGTGCCCTTCCTCCATATTTTTTTTACCTGAGTAAATATCTCCCGAAAATAATGGCGAATACTCGTAGTTGGAATATCAAATCTATTTTTTTTCTTTTTACATGTCAAAATTTTACTTGGTTTAAACACCCCCCCCCCCCCCCATTGAACTTTGTGACTTAGCTTATGCATATTGTCCACGATAATGAGGAATGGTGAAGCAAAAATGATATTACATCCTTTTAAGTAATAAGACGTTAAATTTGTTCTGCTGATATTGACAATTTATCTAATATTCTGTCATGATTCACTGTTTATATTTTTGCGGGGGGGGGGGGGGGTCCAAGTTGTGGAGATTCACGGAGACCTATTTGAGATTCACGTCTATTTGGCGGATCCTATATGTTTACCACATAGTGTCAGAACGTCAAACCAGAGTTTACAAAACAAAAAAAAAGTTTACAGAGTTTACAAAGCCAGTTCACTTTTATAATATTTTTATTTATGATTGATCAACGAATAGGCCTAATACTATATATGTACATTTATAAACATTGAAGCAATGTTGTTAATTATTTTCCTCATCACAATATTTATTATGTATACTTTACAAGCATATAATTTTTATTTCAAAAAGAGATTGATGATTTTTTTTTTTGGGGGGGGGGGGTAATAAGTAGAGGATATTCAATGTTTTATAGTTGATATGGAATTTATTTCACGAGTGGGACAGGAATTTGTTTTATATTTCCATGAGTGCGAAGCACGAGTGAAAATATCAAAAATCCTGTCTCAACATACAATACACATTTCTTGGCAAAATTTATGCTTGAAATACACCTTAAGTAATGCTTATCATATTGAAAACTTTAGATATTAAACTTTCATTCTATACCCAAAAAGGATCACATGTCAACTGTTTTTACTAATGCTGACCTTCACCTTTTATCGTGGCTTCCGTAGAATAAAGAGCTCCAAAAGTTTTTTTTTTAATTCTACCACATTGATAATAACGCAAAAATTACATATTGTAATTTAAGATTCCATGCCAAATTGGTAAATTAAAATGTTTCTTTCTTTTAATAAACAGAAGAAATATATAAATTATTAAGTGATAAGTACAGTATTAGTTCTTGATATTCATCATATTTATTATTGAGGGGAAGGAGGGATTGATGATAAAAACAACGTGAATTTAGTTTTTTGTCAGACATTGAATTTTGATCTTGCCCCTTTAAGACGATAAAATTGAACTGGTATTCCTTGTTAACAGGCAAGGAATTATCAAAATATGATCGTTAAAGCCTAACAAATGGTTTCATATCCACATGATTTATTCGGAATATTTAAAATAATGGAATTATATTTCTATGCATTTTTATTGCGACAAATATTACGCAAACATTATTATAATTTTAACAAATTCAAGAAAGCTTGAACAGGGCAGTTAAATCAGGCAGAGAATATCATTTTTTTCTGATCTCCTTGTACAAGTTGACAAAATTTTGATGTTATATACATTCCATTTGAAGATGACACTAATTCTATTTTGCACTCTTAAGGTATAACACAACAACATGAGGCGGTCACAAGTTTCCGTATATTTGTCTTCGGTCTTTCCAATAAACAATACTAATCAAAGGCATAACACAAAAAAACTAGTATGCTGTTCCATAAAATCTTTATCACGCACACTTCAAACAAATTTGATCGACTTGCTTCTGTATATTCCCTATAAATAATGGTCTATTCTTTACTTAGATATATCAATTCTAGATCAATTTTTATCTCGTTATAACGAGATAATTATCTCGTTATAACGAGATAACTAACTCGTTATAACGAGATAACTAAATCGTTATAACGAGATAACTAACTCGTTATAAAGAGATACTAACTCGTTATAACGAGATAATTAACTCGTTATAACGAGATACTAACTCGTTATAACGAGATAATTAACTCGTTATAACGAGATAACTAACTCGTTATAACGAGATAATTATCTCGTTATAACGAGATAACTAACTCGTTATAACGAGATAACTAAATCGTTATAACGAGATAACTAACTCGTTATAACGAGATAATTATCTCGTTATAACGAGATAACTAACTCGTTATAACGAGATATTAACTTGTTATAACGAGATACTAACTCGTTATAACGAGATACTAACTCGTTATTACGAGATAATTATCTCGTTTTAACGAGTTAAATATTTTTTTTTGTCTTGTCAAAAATGAGCCTATCCGGCTTTCGTACTTTCTTGACCTAGCTTTTATTGTAAAAAAAAAATGAAACAAATCGTTACTTCTATTCTGTGTTTTACCTAAACAATTACAGAAACTTGAATTTAAATAAAAACAAAACTGACGACATACAGGGCTGACAGACGGAATATTATGTTTATGTCATTGTCAGATCACGAGTGTGAATTTTAAATCTCTGAAGTCATATTCTCGACGTTCCTAATAGGCCTACAAAACAAATCTGCTCAGTTCTCGGTAGCACTGTAATAGGAAAGAGAAACGTACCTTAGACTCTTGCATGCCTTATTAGCATCAAATTCATTTTTTTTACATCTTATATTCTGTCCCGTCTTTGAACAAACCAGAGCAAATCAAGGTTGTCGTCTGTCTGCTACTTTCATTTTAGAGCGTGATAACAGACAAAATGTGATAACAGACTTCAAAGATTATTTCATTGTGCGTTATTACATTTTGCGTCGAGATTAAATGTAATAATGTCCTTTTTGATTATTACATTTTGTATTATTTCATTTTATGCACGCAAAATGTAATAAAATATAAAGGTAACAACACAAAATATAATCCTTTTTTGCTTGTGTTTTACGCAAAACATTATTAAATTGATTTACACACATCTTTAACAGGCTTGTAAGAAGCAATGTCCTTTTCCATTTCAAAAAAATAAAAAAAATAATTGTAAATGCCACGTCTGATAGCCAGGAGATCAGCACAATATATCTGATCCCCTTGAAATGGAACTTGCATTTTTTCATAGATCAAAAAACGGCTAATAATAAAGCAATATAAATTTTTCTTAACCAAACTGACCGAAAGTGTGTTTTTACATTTTGCAATGTTGCGTTATGCTTAATATCAACGCCAAATATAATAATAAAAAAAATACAATAATCCAATAAATATCTTATAATTACATTTTTCGTTATTGATTTTGCGTTGACATCGACGCAAAACGTAATAACGCAGAATGTAATATTCCTAAAAGTTTCTTATATATAACATTTTGCGTAATTACATTTTGCGTTGATTTCGACGCAAAATGTAATAATGCAAAATATAAGAATTCCGGTTTATTACATCGTGCATTGTGATAATATTTCGTATTTTAACACTTCTGTGAAATAAAGTCAAAAGGAACGCTAGGGTTTTACCCATCTTTTTTATAACTTACAATTGTTTATACATTTTACGAATACTGCTTAGTGGGTACATTTTTAACATACATTGCAAAAAAAAAAAAAACATTGTAAATGAATAAAATATATTTTCAAACAGGTTAAATATAACAGACACTTGTAATCAGGATGGTCACCCCTTCACAATTTATTTTAACATAACCTTTAATTGTTGCAAATGTTCACTGAAAGGCCGCTTTTCTCCCCCCCCCCCCCTTCCCCACACTAGTTATATCCTCCCCAAAGAAATGTGTTTTTCGAAAAAACGAAAAAGCTTCCCTCCCCATCCATGAAATAGGATTTTTGGGTTCCCCCCTTTTTTCCTGGTGAACGATTGTTTAGGCTAGTTGTTATTTTCTGACTACCCCCCCCCCCCCCCCTTCAAAAAACGATTCTTCTGCCAGTAATGGCTGATTAAAAATGTTACATTCCATTGTTTATTTTGTCACACTTGTGAAGCCAAAGACATGACAGTTTAGGCTTTCTGAAAAGCCAAACTTGTTTTAAGTATAAATTCACGCTATACCAGGTCTGCTCTAAATTTCAGAGGCATGAATCACAAATATAGGCGTCATAGGCGGTCAAACAGGGACGACCAACGGCCACGATCTGATCATCTGCTCCTCAGAAAGTTCCTTCGAAAATGTCCAGGTACTAAGTAATGAAAACTCAGTTTTCATTAGAAGTTGTGAGTAATTGTACAGTATGCTATTAACGTTTTATATTATGGAATGTATTATTTGCATTCATGTCTAAAATATTAAATTACTATTTAAACATGTTAAATATTTTTTCTTAAAATTAAAAAATAATGCATCTTATTTTGTTTTTAATATTAACAGAGCAATAAATGTGAAACTTTTAAGTAATCTTCATTCGAATTTGTCAACTTTTTTGCAATTTGTGTCATTTTAAACAACTGGAATAATGTTCATCAATATTTTTTTAAAAAGAAGTATGCAATGATGTTCCTGAAATATATAAATCGTGTATTCTTATGAATACTTGTATGAACGTGCAGTGCCACAGAGGGATGAAAACTTTCCAGAATGTTCCAAGATGCGCCATGAGTCCTTTAGCACAGAATTTTCGGATGTTGATAGTGACGACTCTTATCAGAAAGAGGTTAATTTTTTTTACCCTTGTTCCTTTTTCAAACCCATGAAATTTACAAATACCATATTTTTTTACATCCACATTTCTGATATCAAAAATATTATTGTACTTCGTTTAAGCATGCCCTGTTGACCAAAATCTCCCGCCCTGTGCTCCTTGTCATGATCGGGCAAACGGGAGAAGGAATCCGTAGACAATTCAGTATGAACCTACCAACAGACTTTATGAAAAACGTGATGGCTTCAACTTTTCTATCGTCAACTTCCCTTATCTATGTATCGTATATACTCCCCTATAAGTCGGCTTTTTTGGGAGTTAAATTTTGGTCCAAAACTATGTGTCCAACTTATAGGTGAGTCATAGAAAGATTGGCACTTTTTCTGAAAAAAAAATACAACCGACTTACATGCGGACCTACTTATACGCGAGAATATACAATGGTCACTAAGTTATAACATAGTGATACGGCGGGTCGTTTGTGTAATGCATGTACATGTAATATTATTCGAATATTCGTCTTTAATGTACATGTAAATGAAATATGTGGAGATAACGAACACTATTCAAGCTCAAAAGTTCATTAAACATTACAAAATAGCTGCAGAGCAAACACGGACCCCACAAACATCAGAGGTGGGATCAGGTGCCATGGAGGAGTGAGCATCCCCTGAGTGAGCACCTGTCACACCCGCCGTGTGCTCATTGTCATGATCGGGATATAACGGAAAAATCTGTCGACAAATTAGTGTGTAAATAATTGCCTAACAATTAGTATGAAAAACGTCAGTCAGCATTTGACTCAATGATAAATTGTATTTGCTGACAAGGTCATTGTATCGACCATAGAACTTACGAAATGATGACTTTAAACGAGACATCTGATATTCTTGTTTCATCAACTTGTTTGTCAATGATTTACCTCGTTTTAGAAATTGTACGTACGTATAGTAGAGCATGCTCTTGCGTATCGAATCAACTGAAAGATTAAACCCCGTATGCAGGTGATGAAGGTATATTGCTGCATAAGTTAGGGAAGCTGACGATTGAAAAGTTAAAGTCATCACGTTTATCATAAAACTTGGTTGTTAGATTACCATTAACGTCTTTTTCAAGTAAAATATCTAAATATGAAACAGATGTGTCAGACTTTGTAGTATCTTTTATCTCAAGCTCACCGGGATATTTCGTATTGACATAAGAATGGAAAAAACCATTGTTAATTGACAATACGTCGATCGACGATATATCTGAATGTCGAGTTGAAGGCCACAGCAAGTATTTTCTTCTTTTCACGTTTAAGATTTTGGACAAATTCTGCTTCGTATGAATACAAAAAAGGTCTGCTAATAACGGGGCGCAATTGGTACCCATGGGAATTCCAATGGACTGTTATAAGTCGTAATTAATAAGGTTAAAAGGTTCACTGGGAAATGAACTTGGTTGGTACGTGATCACGTGACCAACCAAGTTCAACATGCAATAAACGAATTTCAGACATAATGTTCTCAATGGACGTTGAAAGGGAATGTTGAAAAATCAAATATCGTAGTATTTTCAAATGGTCATATGTAAAAAAGAAAAATTTGTTATGAGAATCTAGCTATTTAAAATGTTAAAGAATTTTAAATATTTAGGCGATGTATTTTCCCGTCGAGGCCTCTGCTGGTGGACTTTTAGTCCCTGGGTCCCTCTACAGCCCAGTAGCTAAATACGTCGGTACTAGCTGGAAAATACCGATATATATTTTATTGCTGTTGTAAAATTTAAAAATTTATTTCAAAATTAAGGATTATCTCCCTCATGCATAGCTCTGATCTTTACATGTATTTGGCTCCAATCTTTGGCACCTTTTTTAGCTCTTCAAAGTCTTTTTAAAATATTTTGGATTTCCAATGTTTCGGCATGAACATCACTGAAGAGACATAAATTGTCGAAATGCGCATCGGGTGCATCAAAATTGGTACCGTATACGATTTACACGTACATGATCTACGTGAAACAGGTCGTCTTCCTCCATACATCTCGGTATATTGTAGAATGATTTCATATTGGGCAAAGCCTTTATCAGGCCCGAAAAATAAAATTGTAAATGTATTATGCAAAACATGTTTAAACTTGATGAAAATTTAACAAACCCGTGATTAGATTGCATTCAGAAAATATGTCATTATGTGTGGTTTTTCACATGTATAGTAGGAACAGGGTGTCAATATGAATTATAAATGGATAACTGCTATTGTAAAACAATTATTACAAGATCCATTTATTCAAAAGTGGTCTGGAAACGTAGATTTACATAATCTTTAAACAAAACTTTGGATTTGAAAATTATATTGATAAATTATCTCCTAAATTTAGAAAAAATGCTTATAAAATATCGTACTGCAAATCATCATCTTTCCAATAGAAACTGGAAGATGTATGTTTTACCACTATATGATAGAATCTATACACTTTGTTAATACTCAATCATTATACTGTGGAATCATTTTAATTCGTGGGGGTCAATGTTCGTGGGCAAGCAAAATTTTGTTGATTCGTGGGGACGTAATCTCGTGGGTAACTCGTATACACAGAAGATTCAATAAATAAATATGTTGACAAAATAATTCTTCGTGGGGATGTAAATTCGTGGATAAGGGTGACCCACGAAATCCACGAACAATGGTCCCCCACGAACATTGATGATTCCACAGTATCCTAGAATGTAAAGCTTTAGTTAATATAAGGAAAATCTAGAGCGAGCTCGTTGCAAAGCAACGAATAGGTCTTCCGTTGGAGCTGCGGAAGGAAGAAGTGACCTTGAGTCAAGGTCATGCCACATTCTAAAGTTATACATGTAAGCAATCTTGTAAGGGGAAGCAACTTACAATATTTCGCTAGGAAAAACTGTAGAGGAATGTACGTGACCTTGAACATTCCAAATGCCTTGCGTCAAACGATGACACACTCTCGTCATAAAACCCAATGTGTGTGTTACGACTTGAAAAGTTCACAGTGACATGTCATGTTCTTTTAGTCCATACATACAGTCAAAACATCTAATCCTTAGTGACCTTGAACTTGAGTCAAGGCCATGTCACACTCTGCATGATACCAGCAATGTTTCACTAGTACAAATACGGTAGCGAAATTACAGTTTCTCTGTCAGTGGCCTTGACTCGACCAAATGACCTTGCATCAAGGCCATAACACACACTGGTTAAAAGCAATCCCAGTCTGTGAGTTTCTGAATGGATAAGTTCAGCCATGTTTTTTCAGATCATACAGCGAGTCGGAATAATTTGTTAGGTTCAACATAATGATTAAAAAATTCAATGAGAATGTTTTATGTCCAGTTTGGATAAGTAGTAAAACGTGGAGATCGGTCCTCTGGATGAGACCGTATAAGGTCTCGTGTCGGGGTAAGTGCTAGCATGAAAAGGATCTCTCATGCTATAAATTTTGAATTTACCAGGCGGCAGTAAATACTGACAACCGGTAAGTTCAAAATTTACAACATGACAGATCCATGGCACTTGATTCTACCTCTGATTTCAAAAGATTTGCACTGTTCCTGATTTGTATTGTTTGAATGGTCTTTTAATCTTGAATGCTGTACAGGTGCTTGTGGACAGGACCCCTCCTCCCCCCCCCCCCAATATACACCCCGGGGTCCAAGAATATTTTTATTCGTCTTTTTCCATAAATTAATCTTCTAGTACACATTTACAATGTATTCCATATGGAAAATCCATAAAAATAACGTGGAATTAACGTTTTATTAAAAAATCATACCCGCGGTATTATGAAATAGAGAAGGTAAGTCACTTCCATTTGTTAACACTGGACCCCTCTTGGATATCGGGCCTAAAATATCATATACATGTACCTACCACATGTCACCAAAATATGCTATTATATCTTGTTTCGGTAGATATTTTTGTCTTTAATCGTGCTATTTAAACGGAAGACCTTAAACAGTGTCTGTGGCTGTCACTATTTCGGTGTTTTTCAGAAACTTGATCAGAGAATTAGTCAAAGTCCACAACTGGACAATAAACTGATAAATCGGCTACAGTATATTATCTGTTCACAGAAACGACATATTGAAACTGGAAAAAAAATAATCCAGAAGCAATTCATTTCATTGAAATTCTATCATGAATATTTTGTTTTAATCGATGGACTCGATAAATCAATAAACTGACCGAAGGAAAAACGTTGCACGTGCCGTAACATTCTGTACGTTTTTTTTTTTTTTTTTTTTTTTTTTTTTTTTACATTCTACTTATGTACATATATGTTAAACAGAAACATAAATACCAAGCCCGTCGGCATTTTAAAAAAAGTAATAAAACATAATTTAATTTGATCTTTTTTATTTCATTTAAACTCTATTAATTTGTTTTAAAAGTATGATTGATCTTTTTCCTTTTAATATACACTCAGGGTAAAAAAAAAAAGTATATATTGACTCGCGTATCTTTCATGGTTGTAGTTACATTTGAAAATGAAGAAATAATGAAACGTTGAAGGGACTGGTGTGTTGTATGGCTAGACAACGCCTTGCACATGCAGAGAAATTTACCACAGGTACTCTAGGACAGGTGTGAAACCCCTAGGGCATGCCGTTTCCTGCTCTTGCTCTGCTAATCCCTATACACAGAAAATGATCGCGACTAATACTTAATACACAAAGAAACAGAATATATTCAAGTAAGCTTGGCATTGACACATTCCATCTTCTGTAATTGGAGAAATGTTTAAATTAAAAACAAACCACTGTTTACAAAAGAAGTAAATATCGAGGGGAAAAAAATTGTTATATTTTATTGATATCTTTTATAACGTTCACGCGCCCACTCACTGCAAACGCTCACCATCGAATATTACAGCTTTCCGGTCATTCGACAATTTCAGGGAAATGCTTGCACATTAATCAGCTGTTAATACAGTAAAGTGAAATTATTTAAATGAATTATATTGTTCTAAATTTGGTTAAAAAAAAAAAAGAAAAAAAAAAAAAAAAAAAAAAAAACATGAACAGTATATAGATATATTTTTTTCCTCATAGAAATGCTGAAAACTGTTAATCGGAACTCGCACTGACTATTGTTTAGCACGTGTACATGTATGTAACATTGCAGATCGCATATAATTTGAAAAGAGAAGTTATTAGAACTTATATTTCCGATATTAAAATTTGTCACGTTAAACTCTCAAATGACTCAGCTTATAAATAGTTTTCTTGATACTATTTAAAAAAAGATGTCGCTTTAGTATTGATATATAACTTAACAAAATTAGTAATAATAAATAAAATTAAAAAAAAAAAGATTAAATATATTCTGCTTTACAATTTTTTTTTTGTTCATTCATTATTTTCACCTTTTGCGAAATAAAAGAAAATACTTTCATAAATATACATACACTGCGGGATTTTAATTTTTTTTTTTTTTAAGAGGGAATTTCGCAAAATTCCTGTTCGGGGAGATAACTCCCGTTTGTTTACGATACTAGTTGATCGATGATTTAACCGCGGCGGGGACAGGTAGGTGATGAATTTCTCGCGGAGGGAACGCGGTTTACCTGTCTCACCTGGCCAAATCCCGCGTTGTGTTTATACCGCGACGGGGCGCGGGAAATACGGGATCCGCGTTGCCTGTACTGTACATGTATAGTCAATCAGATTAGAAATACAGCGACTATCAGAATTTCGGGCCGTAAAAAAGATCTGATTTTGATTAGATTTCAGGTGTAGTCGAATGTGTGTGTACTGAGGGGTTAGTTAATTCATTCAAGATTTATTATATTGTTCGTTTGGACGAAGGCTTCATAAAAAATATACACACTGCTTGTACAGGTACACATCAATGAATGTTCAGATTAATTCAAAAATCGGCGGACATTGATTTATTTTAGTTATCTAAAGGCAATGTTATTTCCAGAGACATTTATATTTTCTGTTTTTTGTCTCGGATTTTTCTTTTTTGTGATTTACCGGTTTACAAAGGTCTGTGTTTTAACAGCTGTTCATAAACGCTGTCAATTAATATATGATCAGAGAAAACGAGACATCTCCCGGTAATTCATTTCTTATGGAAAATATATGGATTGACATCTTAGTATTTACCTGTGTAATTACGATGTTACAAACCGTGACGATGACTGGCCAGGAGGACTACCCGTTATGAAAACAACTCATGATCAACTCAGCGGACCTATAATTGACTTTAATATATGTTGTAAATCAATAAAATCATTTCAGTTTAACCGATATTTTATTGCAAAGATAATGGGAAAAAAAGACTTGGGATTTAGAATTTTTCTGAATTTCAAACGCTCGATATGCATATATTTGGGGCGCTCTTGCATATGCACTTATAAATTAAACGTGCATGTTCTGTACTTGCATGCGTGTACATTGTATGTATCCGTAAAACCTTAAGAGAGCTGATAAATGTGTTCTGATTTTCAGAAAAAATAATGGGAATCTATAAATAATTACATGTTTATCATTTTGTTTGCATACAATAACAAGTTTAGTAGAAAAAAATAATTTGTTCAAGGTTAGGTGTCTAATTAATTTGTAATATTCAAATACAGTTACGCATGTACATGTATGTCTCATTCTACATATTTTGGAGGCGCGTGTGAATGTGGAATTTTGTATTTCCATACGCTCGATATGCATATATTTGGGGCGCTCTGTATATATACAGTTGTACATTTTAAGGGCGTCGACAAAAGAACGTATATTAGATTACATACATGTACATTTAAGTTTCAAAAGTTCCATTACTAGTAGGAATTTATTAAGGTAACATATTTTGAATTTTATTATGAATAAAACAGACAATTAACTCGATATCGAGAAATAAATTGTTTATAAAAATAACTATGCAACTTTCCTGTAATTCAGTGAATAAAATATTAAATAAAATGCACTTGCGATTTAATCAAAGATATTATGAAATAATCTGAAAGATTCAACATATTTATCCACTCATGACTTAGTTTACAAAATGAATTTGGAATGGCCATTCTCTGATTTGTTTTGTGTATGACTAGGTCGCTGGATCACACACGCCGATTGATCCCCGGTGACCTCCTTTGCCACGCGCTATCGAGGGAGGCGTTACATAATTGTAAACACACAAGGTGAATGTAAAAGGCGCACACTTAATGGCTGTAAATACTCTATGCTTCAAAGTTATGTTTTATTTTCTCAGTATATTGTTTGTTTTTATATGATAAGAAGAAAAGGTTATCTTTTTCCCCTTTTTTAGTAGACTGGTTTATTCGACTTTGAAAAAAATGAAATAAAACGAACAGTTATCAAAAAATAACTTGGAAATAAAGCACAAAACACTTCAAGAACCTTATTCTAAAGAATATTAGCATCTAATGTAGCCAGATTTGTTATTTAGTTTAGTTTATTTTAGTTACACGCATGAAAAGCTCTCGTTTACTTGCTGAATGAAAACAGTTACCTGTATATGGGTCAAGCTTCTGGCGCATTTAAAACACAAGACTCGAACAAAATAACATTTTCATGAAATCAATAAGATGTTAAAGAACAACTTTTTTAACGACAGCCATTTCGAAATATTTACCGTTTTTGAGTTATAAAGCAAAAACTTTAAAGGGCTCCAGATCCCTAATTTGAGGGGCCAGCCCCTTTTTAGTGGTGTCAAATGAAAGGCCTTGAAATTGTGCTCAACTTTTATTCTACATGTTTTATCAAAATATTTTTAGTTTTAAAGATACAAAGGAAAATATGTCTAAATTTTCGGTCTTTTAGGCGTTCTAAATTTTGACCCCTAATTAGCGCCATTTTTAATACAGAAATCGAAAAACAAAAACCGATGTGCACAACTTCAATCTTTTTATTATCTAAATTCGGTAGAATTTCTGCTCCAGCTTTTGTAGTCTCGGAGCCTTTGTCTGGAAATGAAGCTTAATAAATTTTCATTTAAAGGGCAATAACTCAAAAGCGGAAGTGACTTTTTGAACTGTTTGACAGCATTCTGATAGAGTTTTGTAACGTCTATAAACTCTGCAAATTTGAGCAAAATCCGTTGAGAAATGAGCGAGATGTGAGGTCTCAAAGTTGGCGTCTAGGAAAAAGAAGAAAAAAAAAAAGAATAACTAGATGGTTCTCGTTGCGAGCAACGAGTGGGTCTTCCGTCTGATTTTGGATAAGATTAGTCAAGATCTTGACTGAGATATTCGTCTGTAAAGAGTGAAAGGATGCATGTTGTTTAAAACATTATTCTGAGCTTCTTTTGTTCATTATTGCTTATCAAAATATTTCCCCTTGTTCGAGGTGTCAAAAATTTAGCATTCTGGCCCCTTATGGCCCCTTATTACGTAACATAAGTTCAAAATTTTATAATATATAGTTGCAGAACTTTTAAATAAACATTTTTGCTTCAGTAATTTATAACAAAATATTCATCATTAAAGAGTTATAGATGAAAGACTTTTGGCCCTTCTGAACCCCTAATTTGAGGGGTCAGCCCCTCTTTTTTGATATCAAATGAAAGGTCTTGTGATTTTGAAGACTTTTTGTTCAACAACTATTCAGAAATTTCCTTTCGTTTAAGAGATATATAGAATAACAATATTTAGGGGCCAGCCCTCCAAGTCCTTAATGGGGATGTCTTGCAAAAATTAAAAGGGTGTATATTGTTTAGAACATTATTTTGAACATCTTTTGTTCAATATTGCTTATCAAAATATTTCCCCTTTTCGAGATATAAATTGTCAAAGATTTAGCATTCTGGCCCCTTATGGCCCTTATTACATAACATATGATCAAAATTTTATAATATATAGTTGCAGAATGTTAAGATGAACATTTTTGCTTCAATAATTTATAACAAAATATTCATCATTAAAGAGTTACAGATGTAAGACTTTTGGCCCTTCTGAGCCCCTAATTTGAGGGGTCAGCCCCTATTTCTTGATATCAAATGAAAAATCTTGTGATTTTGAAGACTTTTTGTTCAACAATTATTCAGAAATTTCCTTTCGTTTAAGAGATATATAGAATAACAATATTTAGGGGCCAGCCCTCCAACTCCTTAATGGGGATGTCTTGCAAAAATTAAAAGGGTGTATATTGTTTAGAACATTATACTGAACATCTTTTGTTCAATATTGCTTATCAAAATATTTTCCCTTTTCTAGATATAATGTGTCAAAGATTTAGCATTCTGGCCCCTTTTGGCCCTTATTACGTAACATATGATCAAAATTTTATAATATATAGTTGCAAAATGTTAAGATGAACATTTTTGCTTCAATAATTTATAACAAAATGTTCATCATTAAAGAGTTATAGATGAAAGACTTTTGGCCCTTCTGAGCCCCTAATTTGAGGGGTCAGCCCCTTTTTCTTGATATCAAATGAAAGGTCTTGTGATTTTGAAGACTTTTTGTTCAACAATTATTCAGAAATTTCCTTTCGTTTAAGAGATATATAGAATAACAATATTTAGGGGCCAGCCCTCCAAGTCCTTAATGGGGATGTCTTGCAAAAATTAAAAGGGTGTATATTGTTAAGAACATTATTTTGAACATCTTTTGTTCAATATTGCTTATCAAAATATTTCCCCTTTTCGAGATATAAATTGTCAAAGATTTACCATTCTGGCCCCTTACGGCCCCTTATTACGTAACATATGATCAAAATTTTATAATATATAGTTGCAGAATGTTAAGATGAACATTTTTGCTTCAATAATTTATAACAAAATATTCATCATTAAAGAGTTACAGATGTAAGATTTTGGCCCTTCTGAGCCCCTAATTAGAGGGGTCAGCCCCTTT